>NC_066513.1:6137824-6207824 GCF_024679095.1 Eriocheir sinensis | reverse complement strand
TATTTCCTGGAAGTCTACATTAGCTTTATCATGTTCTACTTTCCATGTCTTTATCTCCCCCAGCACTTCCTCCCTAACTTTTTTTTCTTCCTTGCCCATCATCTCTTTCAGGTCTTCATTTTCCTTTCCTCCAAGTCCTTCCTTCACCATTTTTTTCATATTTTGCCAGTTTCTCTTTCAGCTCCTCATTTTCCTGGACTAGATTTTTTTCCCTTTCTTCTAGACTTTGTACTCTTGCCCTTAAGTCACTGTGCATCTTACCTTCCGTATCTTCATCCTCCATGATCTTGACTCTTCCGATCCACGTATTCAGTTTCTTTTCCACTAGCAACACTTTTCTGTACAGAGACGGTTCATTATTACTAAAGCCAGAGAAATTTGGCTCAATAGAAATTCATAATAATCTTCACTGTCCTCATATCCTCCCACTGCTCCCTCTCCCCTTCTCAGTCTTGCTCCACCTCCTCTTCCTCCTTTTTTGGTGTCTGCCACCCCTTCTCCTCCTCACACATTTTACACTAGCTTTTTTAAGTTATTTACATGGGAGACGGGCCCATCAGAGCACCCCCTGGCCCTGTAAACACAACAACCAAGAGGGCGAAGAAACAGCTGATCCCCCAGGAGCGGTTGTGCTACACGTCTGTCTTGCTCTGTATCTGCTCCGTGTGTGTGTGTGTGTGTGTGTGTATTAACCCAGTTGTATTTACCTAGTTGTGAAATACAGGAAAAGAGCCGTACTAGGCTCGTGCTGTTCCGTCTCCAAAACGCTTATTATCCAGTTTGGCTTTAAATTCACGAATCGTTTTTGCTCACACAGTCTCCTCGTCAAGTCCGTTCCATGTTGTTAAGCTTCTGTATGGAAAACTGTATTTCTTGATGTCTCTCCTACAGTCGCTCTTCTTCAATTTCTTACCATTGCCTCTTGTTACACTTCTGTCACGTACCACTAGGTCTTCCCTGTCCAATTTCTCCAATCCCTCTTGTATCCTGTACAATGCTATTAGGTCCCCTCTCTCTTCTGCTCTCCAGTGTTGTTAGTCCCAATTTCTCCAGTCTTTCTTCATAAGTATGTTCTCTCAGAGTTTCTGGTAATTTAGTCGCTGCTTTTTGTATTCTTTCCAACTTTCTAATTTCTTTCTTCAATCTAGGTGACCACACTAATGCTGCATATTCCAGTCTTGGCCGTATCATCGATGTTATTAGTTTCTTCACCATTTCTTCATCTAAATATGTAAATGCTGCTTTAATGTTTCTAAGATTGTATGTTTCCCCAGTTATCCAGTCTATATGTTTTCCAAAGGATAACTTTTCTGTTATGATCACTCCCAGATCTTTTTCTTCAGTTTTTTTCATGATTCTTTCATTACTCAGAGAGTAGTTCCCCGATATTCGTCTACTGCTCTTACCAAACTCCATCACGCTACACTTTTCTGTAGGAGTAGGTAGGGAGACACCTACCGAACGGGCGCAAGCCACTCCCGGTGAGGAATATATGGGAGGTGAGAAGGGAGCTGAAGCCCTCCAAAGACCCTTCCCATGTCCTCACTAACCGTTTCCCTATTGTCTCACCAACACCGGAGAGTAGTTCAGCATGCTCTCTAAAGACAGATCCTCTCTCTATCCACACCACACTACATTCACACAACATATACACCTTTTCCCAAAATTCAAATTTCAAAATGGCACACCTACATCATGCCTCGGAGTCCCCGCCTGGAGGGGGGACCACAAATTCCCCTAGGAAGGACTCCCCTTCTGGCTGCCGACCCGAGAGGTGTCTTGATAGCTCCTCGAACCTCTTCTCAATTTCTGCAACATTCGCGGTCTTCGTTCTAATTTTCATTCTGTGGAACACCATCTCTCTTCCTCTAAACCTCACCTTCTCTTCCTCACCGAAACACAGGTTTCTGAGGCTACTGACAGCAATCTCTACTCTGTTCCCTCCTTCTATCTCTATCCTAAATTTCAATCCAAAGCTGGATGTTGCGCCTACGTGCGCAACGACATCACTTGCTCTCGTGCCCACAACCTTGATTCTTCAGAATTTTCCACCCTCTGGCTAAGACTTCATTGTCATTCTATTACTACATACATCTGTGCTGTTTACCTCTCACCTAACTCTACTAACTATGTAAAATTCTTTGACTATTTGAACTCTAAAGTGGAGATTTCAATGTTCACCACCAGCTTTGGCTTTCATCCTCTTTCACTGACCAGTCTGGTGAACAAGCCTACAACTTTGCTATCCTCAACGACCTAGAGCAGTTGGTCCAGCACCCTACACGTATTCCCGACCGTCTTGGAGACAGGCCCAACATTCTAGACCTCTTCCTTACCTCAAACCCTTCTGCTTATTCTGTCAAACTGTTCTCTCCGTTCTGTATCCTGTCCTATCGCTCCTGTACACCCTCTGGACCCACCGAAGAGGCGATGCTTCTGGCATTTTGCTTCAGCTCGGTGGGACGACCTGAGGATGTACTTTTCCGATTTTCCCGTGGAATGATTATTGCTTCCAGGATGGAGACCCCTTTGTGTGTGCTCAGCGCATCACAGAGGTGATTGTCTCTGGAATGGAGGCATACATTCAACGTACTTTCTCTACTCCTCACGCTAAAAAGCCTTGGTTTAATCACGCTTGTTCTCGTGCTGCCAATGATAGAGAGGCAGCTCACAAAAGGTACCAGAGCCTTCATACTAATGCTAACTACGAACTTTACATTTCTGCCCGGAATTATGCCAAATCTATTCTCCGACTAACCAAAAACTCTTTCATTAATTGAAAATGCCAAAACTTTGCTTTCTTTAACTCTTCCCGTGACTTCTGGCATCTAGCCAAAAACACCTCCTCCAACTTCACTTCTTCATCTTTCCCTCCACTCCTCAGTCCTGACGGCAACACTGCCGTTTCATCTATCTCTAAGGCTGAACTCTTCTCTCAATTTTTTTCTAAAAACTCCGCTCTGGACGATTCTGGGCATATTCCTCCTACTCATCCCCCTCTGACTCTTTTATGCCTGTTATAAAGATTCTTCAAAATTATGTTTTCTATGCCCTCTCTGGCCTCAATCCTCAGAAGGCTTATGGACCTGATGGAGTGCCTCCTATTGTCCTTAGAAACTGTGCCTCCGTGCTGTCACCCTGCCTGGTCAAACTCTTTCGCCTCTGCCTGTCAACATCTACCTTTCCTTCCTGCTGGAAGTATGCCTTCATACAGCCTGTGCCTAAGAAGGGTGACCGTTCCAATCCCTCAAACTACCGTCCTATAACTTTACTTTCTTGTCTATCTAAAGCTTTTGAATCAATTCTTAACCGTAAGATTCAAAAGCACCTTTCCACTTCTGACCTTCTATCTGATCGCCGGTATGGGTTCCGCAAGGGGCGTTCTACTGGTGATCTCCTTGCCTTCCTAACTGACTCTTGGTCATCCTCTCTTAGCCGTTTCGGTGAAACCTTTGCTATTGCGCTGGACATATCAAAAGCTTTTGATAGGGTCTGGCACAAATCTTTGCTTTCCAAACTACCCTCCTACGGTTTCTATCCTTCTCTCTGTACCTTTATCTCCAGTTTCCTTTCTGACCGTTCTATTTATGCTGTGGTAGACGGTCACTGTTCTTCCCCTAAACCTATTAAGAGTGGTGTCCCACAGGGTTCTGTCCTATCTCCCACTCTCTTTCTGTTGTTCATTGATGATCTTCTTTCCAAAACGAGCTGTCCTATCCATTCTTACGCCGATGACTCCATTCTGCATTACTCAACTTCTTTTAACAAAGGACCCACCATACAGGGACTTAACGATTCAAGGGTGGAGGCAACAGAACCCTTAGCCTCAGACCTTA
Source organism: Eriocheir sinensis (assembly GCF_024679095.1). Classification (NCBI taxonomy): domain Eukaryota; kingdom Metazoa; phylum Arthropoda; class Malacostraca; order Decapoda; family Varunidae; genus Eriocheir; species Eriocheir sinensis. Next base: position 6,203,988 of record NC_066513.1, on the reverse strand, counting down.
CTATTATTTCCGATTGGGGCAAGAGGAACCGTGTGTCCTTCAACGCCTCAAAAACACAGTTTCTCCACCTATCTGCTCGACACAATCTTCCAAACAACTATCCACTATTCTTTGACAACACTCAGCTATCACCTTTCTCAACACTAAACATTCTCGGTCTATCCTTAACTCAAAATCTCAACTGGAAACTTCATATCTCATCTCTTACTAAATCAGCTTCCTCGAGGCTGGGCGTTCTGTACCGTCTCCGCCAGTTCTTCTCCCCCGCACAGTTGCTATCCATTTACAGGGGCCTCGTCCGCCCTCGTATGGAGTATGCATCTCATGTGTGGGGGGGGTCCACTCACACAGCTCTCCTTGACAGAGTGGAGTCAAAGGCTCTTCGTCTCATCAGCTCTCCTCCTCATACTGATAGTCTTTTAACTATCAAATTCCGCCGCCATGTTGCCTCTCTTTCTATCTTCTATCGATATTTTCATGCTGACTGCTCTTCTGAACTTGCTAACTGCATGCCTCCACTCTTCCCGCGGCCCCGCTGCACACGACTTTCTACTCATGCTCATCCCTATACTGTCCAAACCCCTTATGGAAGAGTCAACCAGCATCTTCACTCTTTCATCCCTCACGCTGGTAAACTCTGGAACAATCTTCCTTCATCTGTATTTCCTCCTGCCTACGACTTGAACTCTTTCAAGAGGAGGGTATCAAGACACTTCTCCTCCCGAAATTGACTCTCGTTTTGGACACTCCTTTGACCTCTGTTCGGGAGCAGTGAGTAGCGGGCTTTTTTATATATATATTTTTTATTTACGCCCTTGAACTGTCTCCTTAGCTGTAAAAAAAAAAAAAGAAAAAAAAATGAATGTCATTTCCCATTTGCGTGACCATTCGCTTATTCTATCGAGATCTTGGCTCAGGGCTACACAGTCTTCTTCATTAGCCACCCTCCTCATTATTTTAGCATCATCAGCAAACATATTTATATAGTTTGTCACCCCTTCTGTCATGTCATTAATATATATTACAAACATAATCGGAGCCAGCACCGATCCTTGGGGGACTCCACTAGTCACTTCCATCCAGCTTGATTTATTATTCCTAATTACTGTTCTCATTTCTCTCTTCGTCAAAAAGTCCATAATCCAATCCAATATTGAACCACCCAGACCTCCAACATGATTAAGCTTCCATATTAATCGCTTGTGTGGTACTTTATCAAATGCCTTCTTTAAGCCCAGATACACACAATCTGCCCAACCGTCTCTTTCCTGTATTATATCAATTACTCTTGAATAAAAGCTGATCAGATTAGTTACACAAGACCATCCTCCTCTGAACCCGAATTGGCTATTTGTTAATATACTGTTTTCTTCTAAATGCTCCACCCATCTGTTTTTTTATAATTTTCTCACACATCTTTGCTACTACACTTGTTAATGACACTAGTTCAACGGGTCTTCCTTACTTCCTCCTTTATGTATTGGGATGATGTTAGCCCTCTTCTAGTCTCTCGGTACCTTCCCTTGTGCTAGTGAGACATTAATCAAGTTGCTCAACTTTTCAGCTATTTGCTGGTTACACTCTTTTAGCACCCAATTTGATATACCATCCGGTCCTGCTGATTTCCTCGCATCCAATTCTTCCAATAATTTTCCAACTTCATCTGCTGATGTTTGTATTCTCTCCAGACCCATGCACTCTATTCCCCGGCACTGCATCTACACCTTCAAACTCACTCTCCCTCGTGAACTCTGTTTGGAAACAATTATTCATCACTTCTACTATTTCACTTATACTATCAAAGATTTCACCATTAACTTTAACTTTCTGAATCTCATCTCTATTTTTCAACTTTCCATTTATGAACTTATAAAACAGTTTTGGCTGGTCTTTGCACTTATCTACAATATTTTTCTCAAAAAAACTTTTTTCTTCTCTTCTTACTTTCACATAAACATTCCTCTTCCTTTTGTACTCATTCCATAGATCCATCCTCCTATTTTTCTCCATTTGTTCCATGCCTTCTCCTTATCCTGCTTGGCGTCTACACACTTTCTATTATACCACTCTTCTCTTGATTTCTGTCCTTCTTTCATCCTTGGTACCCATTTTTCCACTCCGTTGTAAATTCGTAGAAAGATAGCCCATTTTTCCTCCACATTTTCAGCCTCAAAAAAAGTATCCCATTGTGCTTCCTCAAAATGTTTCCCAAGTTGTTCAAAATTTGACTTATTAAAGTTAAACCATTCTTTCCTGTAGTCCTCATTCCTGATTATTTTATCTCCTTCTCGTAATATGTACTCGATAAGTACGTGATCGCTCTTCCCTATACGGCTCTTATAGTTCATTTCCTTTATGATATCTGGCTCCCTGGTGGTTATCAAGTCCAATCTAGATGACTCATCTCCTCTGAATCTTGTATTTCCTCTACCCACTGTGTGAGGACGTTATCTATAACCAATTACAAAACCTTGTTACCCCTTGAAGCTTCACTTCCTTTCGTTGACCAGTTTGCCCATGACACTTCCTTACAATTAAAATCTCACATTATCAGAATCTTCTTCTTCTCCTTCAACAATCTCCTTAGGCAATCCAATGTATCTTCCAGCTTCTTCTTGTACAATTCTTCTGTCCATGAATTGTTTTTTGGAGGGACATACACCACTACGGTATTTCTGCATCCTCCCTTTTGCAGTCTTATTCCCACACTCAAGACCTCCGCTTCCTCTTCGCCATAGGTGACACCCTCCACTGTCCATTCTTTTTTCAACAATAGCATCACTCCTCCTCCTTGTTTATTTCCTCTATTTCTCATCCATACATTATATTTACCATCCCCTAAGTTAAATGCATCTATACTACCAGTCAATTTGGTTTCCGTAATCCCCATAACATTTGTTTTTTCCTTGCTCAGGTAATCTCCTATTTCTAACATTGACGAGATTAACCCATTCACATTAGTGTATGCCACCTTCAAGGTGTCTCCTCTTTCCTTCTGTACCATTTCCTTAGGTCCATGTCTATCACTCTCCGGAAAACTTTTTTTTTCATCTTCTGACCTTGCTTCATTCTTTTCGTTGGCTTGATTCTTCAATTCTCTTATCGTGTTAATTTCCTCCACACTTCTGTCCTTTCTTACCCAGACTTTTTTGTAGGTCTCTGTTCTTGCTAACTTCCATGACTTTCCCACCACTTCTTCTGCAGCCACTTGAGACCTAAATCTAATTTTTACTGGTCGTTGGGCTCCTTCTTCATACTTTCCAAGCCTAAATACTTATTCGATCTCCCCTACCAGCTCATGACCTTCTTCCTGAATTGCTTCAATTACTTGCTCCACTGCCTTCCTTTCTTTCTTTTCCCTTGTATGTCTGATCGGCATATGCTCTTCATTAATGCCCACCACTACTACAGACTTCTTTTTTTCAGCGGAGTCCCTCACTATTTCTGTTTTTTCTTTTATCACCTTGATCACCTTTTCAGTTATAGCTTCATCCTTAGCCTTGACTTGCTCCTCCACAATTTTCTTAAAGCTAATATTCTCCTTTTCTTGTTCCTCCTTCCAAACTTTATGCGTTTCCTTTAATTCCTTGACTTTAACCTCTGTATCCTCTGTCTTCTTCTCATTCAACGTTACCTGATTGTGCAGGTCATTGTATGCATTTTTCCAAACATTTTCTCCGTCTTTAAGACGTCAACCTCTCTCTCCAACATCCCCATTCTGTCCTTCATTTCCTTCATCTCCCTTTCCAAGTCAATAAGTCTCCTTCTCAACATAATGTCTCGGTCTCTGTGCCTCTCCACGTCTTCCGAGAAACCTTCAAAATCATTGTCCCTTGTCCTGGCTCCCCTGCTTACCGGTGTAAACAAACCTGGTGGTGGCGACGAAGCCGTCGCCCCCGCCTTCTCCTCGCTCATTAGTCAGTGTTATTCACTGCTCTCAGCCTTCAATACTTGGAACAGCACGATTACCACCTAGTACGGCTCCCACCTTAATTTCCACGTCTAGGGTTTAGTTCCCGCGCAGCCTGATGATAGTACTGAAGACGCGTCAGGAGTTCAACTGTGTCCGTCCGCCATCTTGGCGTGTGTGTGTGTGTGTGTGTGGGGGGGGGGGGGGGGGGGGTATTTACCTAGTTGTGACATACGGGAAAAGAGCTACGCTCGCGCTGTCCCGTCTCAATATCCCCTCTTGTCTAACTTTTCCTTAAAATCATGAATGTTTCTTGCACAAACCACCTCCTCCTGCAGCCTATTCCATAGCTCAATGCTTTTGTTTGGGAAGCTAAACTTCTTCACATCTCGCCTACACGTGGTCGCCCTCAACATCTTTCCATGTCCTCTCGTTCCACACGCACAGGTCCTCTCTGTCCATATGCTCCCCTGTGCTCGCCACCCTGTACACTGCTATCAGGTCTCCTTTTTCTCTTCTTTTCTCCAGGGTTGTGAGCCCCATGCTATTGAGCCTCTCCTCATAAGTCCGATCTTTAAGTTCCGGCACCATCTTAGTGGCCACTCTCTGCACTCTTTCCAGCTTTCTTATGTTCTTATTTTCGGGAGGAAACCAGACCACTGCTGCATACTCCAACCTTGGCCTTATTTTTGTAACTATTATTTTCTTCATCATCTCCTCGTCCAAATACACAAATGCCATCCTTATGTTCCTCAGCAAATTCATAGTTTGTCCTGTTATCCTGTTGATGTGTTTGTCCGGTGACATTTTCTCTGAGACAGTCACTCCCAAATCTTTTTCTTCCACGCTTCTGCATATTATCTCATTTCCCATCTTATAATCATATTCACATCTTCTACCACTCCTACCAAACTCTATTATTTTAGATTTCCCAAGGTTGAACTCCATCTGCCATGTACCACTCCACTCCCATATTTTATCCAGGTCCCTCTGCAGTGCCTCACAGTCCTTCACATTATTCACTCGTCTCAATAGCTTTGCATCATCTGCAAACAAACTCACATAGATGGACACTCCGTCCACCATATCATTTATATAAACAGCAAACATTATTGGCGCCAACACCGAACTTTGTGGGACCCCACTCATCACAGGGAACCAGTTGGAAACCATGTCCCTGATTATCGTCCTCATTTCCCTGTTAGTTAGGAAGTCCTCCAGCCATTTAATCAGTCCATCACCCACTCCACCCCTATTTTTAATTTTCCAAATTAGTCTTCTGTGTGGTACTTTGTCGAATGCCTTTTTCAAATCCAGGTACACTCCATCCCCCCAGCCTTCTCTCTCTTGTATTAAATATGTCACCCTTGAGTAATAACACAACAAGTTGGTAACACAAGATCTCCCTCTCCTGAATTCAAACTGGCAATCCGAGATAATTTGTTCACTTTCTAAGAAATCCGACCACCTGTTTTTAACCAGCCTCTCGCATATCTTCACAACCACACTTGTGAGTGATACCGGTCTGTAATGTAATGGGTCCTCTCTCTTTCCTCCCTTAAAAATTGGTACTATGTTTGCTCTCTTCCAATCCTGTGGTACCCTTCCTTCACTCAGGGAGGCGCTCATTATGGAGTGTAGTTTCTCTGCAAGTTGCTCACTACATTCTTTCAAGATCCACCCTGATACTCCATCCGGCCTCGTCTCTTTTCTTACATCCAGCTTGTTCAAGCTTTCCTTGACCTCCTGCAACGTTAACTGTATCTTCTGCATAACTCTTCCTCTTTCCTGGCCCGGTGGTTGTACAAATCCGTCTTCTTTTGTGAAAACTTTACGGAAGCTGTTGTTCATCACTTCTGCCATCTCTGCTGGGTCCTCATATGTCCATCCATTCCATCCATTTTCAGTTTATCGATTGTTTCACTATTCTTTAATTTGCCGTTCACATGTCTATAGAATAGTTTGGTTTGGTCTTTGTGCTTGTCGACTATATCTTTTTCATATTTCCGTTGTTCTTCTCTTTTAATCTTTGTATATTCATTCCTTGCTTGTTTGAAATCGTTCCACGAGTTGATTCTTCTTCGTCTCCTCCATCCCTTCCAAGCTTCCTCCTTCTTTCTAGCTGCCTCGCATCTTTTGTTAAACCACTCCTTTTTACCAACCTTCTTCTTTGGTTACCTTAGGGACATATCTATTTTTGGCTTCCTTGTCTCGTTTTAAAAGCTCTTCCCACTTATCTTGTGTACTCGTGGCTTTGTACAGCCCACTCCAATTTGCATTTTCAAAAAAACTTCTCATGCTAACAGTCTGCCTCTTTTTGGTCAATCGTTCTCTTTTCTTTTACTTCAAATTCCACAACCGCATGGTCGCTCTTTGCTATTGGACAATCTACTTCAAGATTTTCTATTATTTCCGGCTCCTTGCTAAATACCAGGTTTAGTCTTGATGCCTCGCCTTCTTTCCCGAATCTGGAATGTTCGTTAATCCACTGAGTCAGTACATGTTCCATTGCCAGTTGCAGGAATCTTCCTCCCCATGACTCTTCTGTTCCCTGCGTCTGCCAATCCTCCCATTCTACCTCCTTGTAATTGAAATCACCCATTATAATTATTCTCTCACACTCTCTCAACATTCCATCTAGGCAACTCACCGTGTCTTGTATCATTTGTTCATATTCTCGGACCTTCCATGCATTGGTTCTTGGTGGCACATACCCTACTACAAACTGCCTCCTTCTTCCTTCAGCACCCACAATTTTCACTTTCAGTACCTCTACCAAGCCTTCACCCTCAATCACCTCCTCCACCCTAATGCCTTTCCTTACCATCAACATCACACCTCCTCCCTGCTTTTTCTTTCTGTCTCTCCTCCATAATTATGTTGTATGCACCTTCTCCAATCCCCACCACCTCAATTGGGTCACACAACATAGTTTCCATCAGCCCCACAATATCAGGTTCGTTGTTTCTCAAATAGTCATTAAACTCTATCCACGATGACACTATTCCATTGATATTCGTATATGACACTTTCCATCCTTCCTCCTTTTCTGTTTTTTTTTTTTCTGTTCGACTTTTTCTCTCTTTTCTCTTGTCACCATGAACCACTTCCTCACTTTCATATCCATTACTCTCCAAAAACACTCCTTCTTCTCTTCTTCCGATTTCTTCTCATTTAAATCACGAACCTCACCTCTAAGTTCATTCAACTTGTCTCTCTTGTTCATTCAGATCTTTTCTCAGCCACATCATTTTGGTGTCTTCTTCTCCCGCTAGTTTCCAAACTCCTGCCAGGGCCTCTTCTGCTTCGCTCTGTGCCTTAATTAATATCCTAATTGGTCTATCTCTTTCGCTATTGTATTTTCCAATCCTATGACAGTCATCTATTTCTTTCACCAGGTCTCTTCCCTCTTCTTGTACCCTCTGCACGATTTTCTTCACTACATCTTTCAAGTTGTTTTCCCTCGCAGATTTGCTTGGGGTCTTCTCCTCCTTGACACCGAACACAATGACGCTCTTCTTTTTCTCCACCGTGCCTCTTTCCAGTGCCTCATTTTCTTTGATTACCTTCACCACTTTCTCAGCCATTCTCTCCTCCAACTGCTCCTCCACAATCTCCTTAAAGCTCTGTACACTCCCACTTTGCACCATCTCTCCACCGTTATCAACTTTCTGTTCCATATTCTTAACTCTTTGCTCCACGTCCACTTTTTCATCCTTTCACTTCTCCTCCCACTTATTCCGCTCCTTATTCATCTTTTCCACCGAATCCTCGCTTTCCTTTATCTCCTCCGAGCATTTTATCAGCTGAATCTTAAGCTCCCCCACTTTTGATTCTAGATCACTTATCTTTCTCTTGTCCTCCTCTCTCTTCCTTCTCAACTCACCATCTTCATCACCACTTCAATATCACTCTCCAACCCTTTCACTCTTCTCTGCAATAATCTATTTTGTAACTCACTGTTCTTTTCCTTGAATCCCGAAAAATCAGCGACTAATTCTTGTTTACGTGATGGCGACGTAAACAGCCCAATCTCGTTCTCGGTACGGTTCTCCATTTTCTCTTCCACAATCCAATAATACAACACTTTCTCCTCCTCCCCTCCTCCCAACCTCTTTCCGGGAACAGCGCCAGTAATGCCCTCCCCCGTATGTCACAGTTTATAGGTAAAATAGTAAAACCATTAAAAAGCTAAAACGTTAAAAGTCAAAAAATAAAAGTGTGTGTGTGTGTGTGTGTGTGTGTGTGTGTGTGTGTGTGTTGTGATGTACAAATTACAGAATAAAGTTTTCTCTTCTTTTTTTTCTTTTTTGAAAATATATCAATGACATCCGTAAAAATTTTTTTTAATCAGATCACCTTTGCTCAGTTGACGGTGAATGCAAAATTTTGTAAGCCCATTCAATCTCTCCTCACCCATAGTTGACCGTCTGTAAGATTTTATACGTTAAGTGTAGAAAATAGGCAAAGTGGCATAAATACGTAATAGTTTCTTTGTAACAGGATAATTTTGTGACCACTGCTCATATGTATCAAGTACAGGGGCGAATACAAGGAGGGGGGCCCAGGGGGCCCGGGCCCCCCAAAAAAATCTCCGCCCCCCCCAGAAAATCTCGAGTGCATGCGGAAAATGGGTACAGAACTGACTCGCTTATAATGTCTTGCAACTATAATACGGAATGTGTCGTCGGCTGTTGGCATATGCAGGCGCAGATATGGGGGTGGGGAGCCAGATGGCCCGGGCCCCCCAAAAATATATTAGGATAACTAAAATATTTGAAATACCCGTGAATTGAGAAAACATAAAATATATTTAAGATACCCCTAAAAAGCTAGAGAGCTGGGGAGCGAAGCCGGCCGCCGGTAGATAGCTCTGGACGCTGTCCTCCAAACTTTAAAAAAAACTCCTCCTCTATAGTTTTCTTGGGCTTTACTATGCGGAGGTGGACGGGATGCTCTTGCAAGATTTAAATTTTTTTTCGGTGTCTGATGTAATTTTTCACTCCTGCAGAGCCAGGGCACAACGGCCACATGCCCAGGGCCCCGCACTTCTTCTTAAAAGATTTACCCCAATAACAGGGGGACAGGGCCTTTGTCCAAAAGGCGGCCCTGTAAGGGGGGGCGGGCAATTCAAGTCCCGGCGGGTGTAGGGACGCCTCCGCCGCCGCCACAGCCACGGGTAACAGCCGGCGAGCAGCGACGGAGGCACGGGCTCTCCGGGCAGGCGCCCAGTAGACACCCGTAGAGGTGCACGGGCGAGCAGCCGACCGGTCGACTTGACTGCTGCGGGGGGGTCCAAAGCGAAGATAACCAGGCGGGTCAACCACGCCGCCGCAGAAGGACCCCCCAGCTGCTCGCCCGAGGAGTGCTGGCGTTCCACTGGTCCCCGCACTCATCTAACAATCTATATACTCGTACAGGGCCGTAGTACGCCATACCCAGGGGGGGGGGGGCCGGTGGTGTCGGACGACCCCCCCCCCCTCCATCTGCTAAAATGTCCATTTTCTGAGAGAGTCAAAATGAAAACTGGTATCTTTCTGTTGCATTTCTGGAGAACTCAGGATTTTCTTTATTTATTCGCAGTATTTAAGTTACGGAATCGCATATTGAATATTATAGAGCAACATTTAAAGGCATAGGAAAAAATCTTTGTGACCTCATTCTTCGCATGCAAGCAGAAAGTGAATTTCAGTGCAGGCCACTATCATCATTCGGCACTTCGAAGAGGAAATAAGGGAAGACTTCCTTGCCTTTGTGCACGCCCGGCGACACCAGTAAAGGTTTAGCCTGGCTCCTTTTGCGCACCGTTGAAGACCTCGGATTGGACATGGCCAAGTGCAGGGGACTTGGTTTCGATGGAGCAAGTGCCATGATGGGAAAATTCAAAGGGTGTAACGCAGTACTCATGAAGAAGTACACCTTGGCCAAGTCAATCCACTGTTTTAACCACCGGCAGAATCTAGTACTGACGAAGGCGTGTGACGTCAAGGAAGTGAAGATCGCTCTTCAAACACTGACTGAGGTGTACAACTTCGTTCATTCTTCGAATATACGCTCTCTCCGCTTCACAGAGGTTGTCAACCTCACCTTGGCCAAGCGCGAAAAGCTGGTTCCCCTGTGCCCCACCAGGTAGATTGAGAGGCATGACGCAGTGGTTTTCGTTGAATTTCTGCCTGTCATCGCTGTTTTTCTAGACTCTAGAGGAAGAACTTGACGCCAACGCTGGGCTCCTTCTCATCGCCATACGTGTTCCCACCTTTATCGTTGGACTGGTTGTAGTGGAGTGTATATTGGTGGCTTTTGGCGCATACTCTCGAGCGGAGCCGAACTCTTCAGAGAAAAGATGGCGACCTGGTGTCAGCCTATGCCACGATTCGTGGCATCGAGACTATTTTTGCCAAGTTCAGAGTAGATGCGGAGAATCATTTCCACGACGTGTTCATGAAAGCGGAAGAGTTTTTGGTCGAGGTGGGGTCATCATATGACACTATCCCTAATGCCACGACTCAGTGGACGACAGACCCAGCGATCAAAGATCAAGATGGCGCCACTATAAACACTCGTCTGCGCCACAACGGGCTGGGCCGACCATCAGGCCCCACCTGGAAGAAGCCTTGGGGCGACCATCAGGCCCCACCAGGAAGATGCCTACCGGCGCAACAGGCAACGACGTAAAAAAAATAAAAAAATTAATAAAAAATAAAATGTTCTGTGCGAGAATGCTGAGGAGTACTACCGCCGGGCGGTGTACATTCCGTTCGTGGACCACGTCTTGGCTGAGTTGAAGAGTCGGTTCGGCGACGACACAATGCCTGTCGCACTACAGCTCAAGCAACTCCTCAAAGGCCCCGAAACGGATGTTGCGGCTGTGCTTCAAGCGGCGAACCTCTACGAGTTCGACATCGAATCCCTAACACTCGTGAAGGCGGAAGCGGAGTGCTGGGCATTATCTGTTCCGGTCTTCCAAACTATCAAAGAAGCCCAGGCACCCGCCAGCACCAGCATGTTCCCCAATCTCGCCATTCTCTTGAAAACTCTGTTGATGCTTCCAGTCTCCAACGCGGAAGCCGAGAGGTCTTTCTCAGCATTGAAAAGGGTGAAAACATATCTGAGGAGTACCGTAGGCCAAGAGCGCCTGAACGGACTTGTCCTCCACTATGATATCCCCATTTCAGTCGAGAGTGATAAGCAAATTTGGCGAAAAAAACCGCCGACTACTCTTTGCTTAGTGAGGCACTTGTTGAATACTTGGGAATTTGTAAACGTATTTCTTTAGATCAGCCAATCTTTGCAAACGTGTTACCTCAATCCCATGTAAAAAAAGCCCGATAAGAATTCCTTTTTATCTTCAGCTGTGTCTAATTTTACATATTAACTCTTTCTTGTAAAGGTTAGGTTTGTAATTTATATATGACCTGTATTATGATCACCCTTGCTGCCTACATATCGAAATAAACGTTTACTTTTCTTTGAATGCTCGTATGGTGATGATTTCTACCTTTTCAGATCTGCCTTTTCACTGGTCGGATGTACAACTTGAATTGTTTCCTGTTATTGCTTGCCAGCTTAAATATTGATTGCACTGCATAGATAGATACAAGAAAAATTCATTTGTCATATATACGTTGATTGCTCGGGAGCTGCGGATTTTAAGCAAAGAACCGCCATCACTATCCATTGGTCTTCACTGTTTTGAGGCTGTCGCTAACTTATGAAATTTTACCATCGGGCCCCCCCAAAATTGATTTTCTGGATCCGCCCCTGATCAAGTACAGTATTTGGCAACGAGCTTTTAGGTACAGATGACCAACGTGATCTCCACATTTTGATTTCAGTGACATAATCATGTAAATCATCCAGGCCCAGAACTGAATTATTTAAGAGGCAGTCTTTGTACATCAGTTGCGACCAGCCGCAGTTCTCTGAGCCTCTCTCCCCCCACCCTTGTCCAGTACCCGCCTGATACGCGTACTACACAAGTCAGCGAGGCTAAACTCGCAGAGCGTGAATAAACTGTAGTGTAGATACTTGTTCTGGGGGAGTATTTCACTTTTTTTTTCTTTTTAGCTTTAAAACATGTGTTAACGCGAACTAGTAGATAAACATTCATTTGTGCATTTCCAAAATAACGATGATGATGATAATTATAATAATAATAATAATAATAATAATAATAGATAATAATAATAATAAAATAATAATAATAATAATCATAGTCATGATCATTATTATTGTTATTATTATTATTATTATTATTATTATTATTATTATTATTATTACCAATTCCGTTATAAAAAAATAAAATATTTTGGGGAGGTACTTGACCAGGTGCCCCTCCCCCTGGATCTGCTACTGCTTAAATGTGCCATACAAAGTGTGATAAAAGTCTGGCCCAGATACTGAGTATTGGCAATTGCCAGACTGAGTGTGGTAAATGTTTGGGAATGGTGCGTTTTGAACATTCTGAGGTGCCCCCGTGGTAATATGGAAAATCTGTTAATGCCACCAAGCCTTTGCACTTCTACATTAGTGAACATCAAGTTGAAGGAAGTAGCAGTTGAGCTTGTTTTTAAATGAATCAGTCATACTGCGCTTGACCACTGCAGGTGGAAGCTTATAAAATGCACTTTAAAAAAAAAATGTCCCTGAAAATAGCCCTGCATCTTATAAGGTCAAGGGTCAGCTTTGGGCCACTGGCTAGTGAAGTTTTAGTGCAGCAATGGCACTTGAATTAAAATGCAAACTTCTCCGCAAACGTAAACAAGGTGGCGATCGCTTTTACACCAATAACGGAAACTCTTTTTTAAAGTAACAATGTAGTACAACAGTAGTACTCACCACTACTTCATATAAAATGACACCAGTCAGAAAGAAAATTAAGTGACAACTCTTAACCATGCTTGTACCTAAACAAACAAGTGGATGGTTGTACACCAAACCTGATGACACGTGCAAGACACGCTATGTTTCCTTAGTAGACAGGGATCATTGAGGTAAGACAGACCTTCTTCATAAAACTGTTTAACTTTGTTTGATTGATACACAAACAATATGGATTACATTGATGAGATGGAGAAAATTGGCTATTATTCGATATTTACAATTAAATGCCTGCTTCTCCATTTTGCGCTTATCTTTTAACATTCTTACTTTACATACGTGTTCAACAAACATTGAAGCATATTCAAGTTTGAAATTTCACACTTCCTTATGTTTTAAATATGTACTAGAATATTATAACAACTGGTAATATGATGTAGAATAATAATTAAAATAATGTGATGCAAAAACTTCATACCCATTACCCCTCTGACAATGTCGCTGTCTCCGCCATGTTTGTTTACATCTCAAAGCAGTACCCTCGAGTCTCTAAGAAGGACCACTATTAAGGGTATATTAAGGGTTTTAAATATAAAGTATTGGGATTTAATAAGGATCTGAATATATGAGAAAGTTTAAAAATGACCTGATAGTGGGAAGGGCTATGAATGTCAGGCAAAAAATCTTCATCTGACACTGGGTGTGTGTGTGTGGGGAGAGAGAGAGAGAGAGAGAGAGAGAGAGAGAGAGAGAGAGAGAGAGAGAGAGAGAGAGAGAGAGAGAGAGAGAGAGAGAATTAGTGATTAGTGTATGTATGTGCTTGGCTCAAAACAAAAGATCCAGGCTTCAGTTCCTTAGTCGGGTTAAAACATTTTGGAAAATACAAAGCACCAAAGTATGGTGGAGGCAACCTACACTATGGCGATCCTCCTTATCAGGGTTTTTCACTTCTTCATCCTCCTCTTCATGGCTTGTTTTGGATTTCAAAGTCTTTCTCATCACATTCTTCGTTGTATCTGAAAATTTGAAGACTATTAAAATCATCATAGAACAAACTTCAAACAAGCTTCATACCATTTCAATTATCTCAAGAGCTTTTTGTTCATATAATGGTCTGATGAAGTACTCTATTGAAGACTCTTGTTGCAAGTCGTGCCACAAGTAAAAGTGTATGGAGTATATCATAGTCATAGAGTTTGTCACTATCTGTTTAGTGTAAGCTGGAGTAGGTAGGAAGACACCTACCGAACGGGCGCAAGCCACTCCCGGTGAGGTAATATAGGAGGAGGTGAAGGAAGCTGAAGCCACCTCACCCTTCCTTCCCCCCCCTAACCTATTCTTCGTTTCCTACCCTCTCACCCAGAGTAGTTCAGCATGCTCTCTAGCTCTCCTCTATCCACACCACACTCCACTATCCACACCATACAACATTCACATAACATATCAAAATTTTTCCAAAATTCAAAATTCAAATGCTCTCACTACATCTGGCCCTGCCTGGGGGAGGACCACCCATTCCCCAGGAGGACTCCCCTCTGGCTGCCTGCCTTGATGGTGTCTTGATAACTCCTCTTTTCTTTCTTCTCTTCTCAAATATCTGCGGTTCTTTTAATTTCTATTTTCATTTCCATCAACATCATCTCTCCTCTCACCTCTCTTCTCTTCTTTGGGGCTACTGACAGCTGAGGCTCTCTGACACTCCTACTCTACTCTGCCCTCCTACTCTACTATCCCTAATTTCAATCCAAAGCTGGACAAGTTGCGCCTACGCGCAATGACATCACTTGCTTGATCTCCACGATCCACTTGTTCTGACCTTGTTTTCTGACATCTTCTTAAGACTTCACTGTCATTCTATTGTATATCTGTTACTAAATGTTCACTGTGCTGTTTATCTCTGACTATTAAAATTCTTTTGACTATTTGAGTGGAGCACTGAATATTCTTGATCTCCTTCCATTGACCTTCCATCCCATCCCAGGAGATTTCCTACCATCATCCTCACTTTCTTTGGCTTTTCTTTTCTTTGGATCCACCTGGTGTGTTCCTGCCTAACAACTTGCTACCTCAACCTACCCAGCATTCTTCAAAATGATGTTTCTATGCCCTCTCTGCCTCAATCCTCAGAAGGCTTGACCTACTTTTTCTGTTGTTCATTGATGATCTTCTTTCCAAAACGAACTGTCTATCCATTCCTCAGACCTTACTATTATTTCCGATTAAGCTAGCCAGTTTGAATACAAGTGTGTACTTTACTCATGATTTCAAGTTCTTAGATACCATTTACTCAAAAGTCTTTTGGAACTTGAATATACAATTTAATTAACTGGTAAACCATATGCATGGAAGAGAAGATTATAAAATGCTGAAAGCTTAATCAAGACCTATTTCAAAACTGATGTTAACTCGTAATGCTCGCCTGAAATGTCCGCCCATAACAGACCCACAAAAGGAAATTTCTCCCACAAATTTGTGGGAATTCCCCATGAAGTAGCAAAACTGGCCTAGTAATTATATATCACGGCAGTAACGGGCCGAGATTGTCAAAGAGGCAGCTCAAGGAAGTCTACAGGCGCTATAGGCAGCACATTAAAAAAAGAAGGAAAAAAATCAACAGCATTACAGAATAAATAATTACGTAGAGGAGTCGGAGTCGGAGATATTTTTACCGACTTCGACTCCAACTCTGACTCCGGCCAAAAGTACCCAACTCCACCGGCTCCGACACAAACTCCATACCACTATTAGTTATTTTTGTTTACAGAAAGTACAAATAATGATTATGAACTTACTGGCATCATGCTGTTGTCTGTGTGCATTTAAACAGAGCTGTCCTTTGTAAAATTGCTTATCCTCTGCTTGGTGGGGAGAGGTTAATAACCCTAGATTACTATCGTTGTCCAGAATCCCAGCATGGGGACAGGGGCGGATCCAGAAAATCAATTTGGGGGGGGGCCAATGGTAAAATTTCATAAGTTAGCGACAGCCTCAAAACAGTGAAGACCAATGGATAGTGATGGCGGTTCTTTGCTTAAAATCCGCAGCTCCCGAGCAATCAACGTATATGTGACAAATGATTTTTTCTTGTATCTATATATGCAGTGCAATCAATATTTAAGCTGGCAAGCAATAACAAGAAACAATTCAAGTTGTACATCCGACCAGTGAAAAGGCAAATCTGAAAAGGTAGAAATCATCACCATACGAGCATTCAAAGAAAAATAAACGTTTATTTCGATATGTAGGCAGCAAGGGTGATCATAATACAGGTCATATATAAATTACAAACCTAACCTTTACTAGAAAGAGTTAATATGTAAAATTAGACACAGCTGAAGATAAAAAGGAATTCTTATAGGGCTTTTTTTACATGGGATTGAGGTAACACATTTGTAAAGATTGGCTGATCTAAAGAAATATGTTTACAAATTCCCAAGTATTCAACAAGTGCCTCACTAAGCAAAGAGTAGTCGGCGGTTTTTTTCGCCAAATTTACTTATCACTCTCTCGACTGAAATGGGGACATCATAGTGGAGGGCAAGTCCGTTCAGGCGCTCTTGGCCTACGGTACTCCTCAGATAGGTTTTCACCCTTTTCAATGCTGAGAAAGACTTCTCGGCTTCCGCGTTGGAGACTGGAAGCATCAACAGAGTTTTCAAGAGAATGGCGAGATTTGGGAACATGCTGGTGCTGGCGTGTGCCTGGGCTTCTTTGATAGTTTGGAAGACCGGAACAGATAATGCCCAGCGCTCCGCTTCTGCCTTCACGAGTGTCAGGGACACGATGTCGAGCTCGTAGAGCTTCGCCGCTTGAAGCACAGCCGCAACATCCGTTTCGGGGCCTTTGAGGAGTTGCTTGAGCTGAAGTGCGACAGGCACTGTGTCGTCGCCGAACCGACTCTTCAACTCAGCCAAGACGTGGTCCACGAACGGAATGTACACCGCTCGGCGGTAGTACTCCTCAGCATTCTCGCACAGAACATTTGATCGCTGGGTCTGTCGTCCACTGAGTCGTGGCACAGGGATAGTGTCATGTGATGACCCCACCTCGACCAAAAGCTCTTCCGCTTTCATG
Source organism: Eriocheir sinensis (assembly GCF_024679095.1). Taxonomy (NCBI): domain Eukaryota; kingdom Metazoa; phylum Arthropoda; class Malacostraca; order Decapoda; family Varunidae; genus Eriocheir; species Eriocheir sinensis. Next base: position 6,187,184 of record NC_066513.1, on the reverse strand, counting down.
AACACGTCGTGGAAATGATTCTCCGCATCTGCTCTGAACTTGGCAAAAATGGTCTCGATGCCACGAATCGTGGCATAGGCTGACACCAGGTCGCCATCTTTTCTCTGAAGAGTTCGGCTCGGCTCGAGAGTATGCGCCAAAAGCCGCCAATATACACTCCACTACAACCAGTCCAACGATAAAGCGGGGAACACGTATGGCGATGAGAAGGAGCCCAGCGTTGACGTCAAGTTCTTCCTCTAGAAAAACAGCGATGACAGGCAGAAATTCAACGAAAACCACTGCGTCATGCCTCTCAATCCACCTGGTGGGGCACAGGGGAACCAGCTTTTCACGCTTGGTCAAGGTGAGGTTGACAACCTCTGTGAAGCGGAGAGAGCGTATATTCGAAGAATGAACGAAGTTGTACACCTCGGTCAGTGTTTGAAGAGCGATCTTCACTTCCTTGACGTCACACGCCTTCGTCAGTACTAGATTCTGCCGGTGGTTAAAACAGTGGATTGACTTGGCCAGGGTGTGCTTCTTCATGAGTACTGCGTTACACCCTTTGAATTTTCCCATTATGGCACTTGCTCCATCGAAACCAAGTCCCCTGCCCTTAGCCATGTCCAATCCGAGGTCTTCAACGGTGCGCAAAAGGAGCCAGGCTAAACCTTTACTGGTGAGGCTCGGCGTGCACAAAGGCAAGGAAGTCTTCCCTTATTTCCTCCTCGAAGTGCCGAATGATGATAGTGGCCTGCACTAAAATTCACTTTCTGCTTGCATGTGAAGAATGAGGTCACAAAGACTTTTTCCTAGGCCTTTAAATGTTGCTCTATAATATTCAATATACGATTCCGTAACTTAAATACTGCGAATAAATAAAGAAAATCCTGAGTTCTCCAGAAATGCAACAGAAAGATACCAGTTTTCGTTTTGACTCTCTCAGAAAATGGACATTTTAGCAGATGGGGGAGGGGGTCGTCCGACACCAACGGCCCCGCCCCCCCCTGGCTACGGCGTTACTACGGCCCTGTACGAGTATATAGATTGTTAAATGAGTGCGGGGCCCATAAGAGCGCGGGGCCCTGGGCATGTGCCCGTTGTGCCCTGGCTCTGCAGGAGAGTGAAAAATTACATCAGACACCGAAAAAAAATTTAAATCTTGCTTGAGCATCACGTCCACCTCCGCATAGTAAAGCCCAAGAAAACTATAGAGGAGGAGGTTTTTTTTAACGTTTGGAGGACAGCGTCCAGAACTATCTACCGGCGGCCGGCTTCGCTCCCCAGCTGTCTAGCTTTTTAGGGGTATCTTAAATATATTATATGTTTTCTCAATTCACGGGTATTTCAAATATTTTAGTTATCCTAATAATATTTGGGGGGGGCCCGGGCCATCTGGCTCCCCACCCCCATATCTGCGCCTGTATATGCCAACATCCGACGACACATTTCGTATTATAGTTACAAGACATTATAAGCGAGTCAGTTCTGTACCCACTTTCCGCATGCACTCGAGATTTTCTGGGGGGGGCAGAGATTTTTTTGGGGGAGCCCGGCCCCCCCTGTATCTGCCCCTGCATGGGGAGTTAATTTGCGTCGCAAAAGGAAATCTGTTAGACCTACGTACGTTGCTGTACGGCCATGACATCTCGGTTAGCATTTTGTCCTTGATGCGTGAGGTACGTTTGTGTTTTTCCCGTGCTTAATTCCTGAACTATTCCCAACTGTCCGGAATTCCGGCCTATTTTTTCCAGCCTGTCCTACAGCAACTGGAGTGGCATAAGGGCTTCCGAAGCTGGAACATTTCGGGGGACGTGTGAACTCCACGTGTGGCACAACTCAACACAATCAGCCAACACTGCCTGGCAGTGGTGCCTTCATTAGGGATTAGGGGAATGTAGCGTTTTTTTAAGTTTTACACATTTTTTTATTAATTTTTTTGTAATGTTATTTTTGGGTAGTATGTTAAGTTTATAGGTCATAGAATTAAGAATGTATGCTAGTTTAAGTAAAAATTGTGTAATTAAACTTTGTACCATTCCTATATGTGTATTTAAGCCCGCAAAGTTTGTCCAGAATTCCCGAGATCGATAGTAACCACGTTAGTCTGACAACGATAGTAATCTAGGGTTAATCCATTTCACATCAATTCTCAAAGGATATTAAATGTTGTTGAATTTTTTCAACAAATCAGTTTTCAAACAACTTTTAAGAATGACTTAAGTTTGAGAACCAAGGTTCCACTGTACGTCAGTTTACTACTTACCCTCATCTTCAACAGTGTCTGGAAAGCCCTGTAGAGAGTTAGTGCCAGGATGGGCCGCTTCCTGGTGCCGCTGCAACTGCTCAATGCTAGACAAGGATGTGCCACACTTCTGACACACATGGCATCTCCCCACCAGCCACAAGAGGTGTGCCTACAATTAAAATATCCACAATTTATGAGGGTAGCAAATAATTTAATGACTGTGTGTTTACTGCTGAGGATTGCAGCTTGTTGGCAGGCAGACTTAATATTCCAGTATGAAATAAGACAGTGATAACAGTGAAGAATCACGTGGTGATCAGTTCTACGGCAGGCAAACATTTTTTTTTTTTAGGTGCTGCCTGTAGTGCCGATAGGCTGTCTTGAGGGGCCTCTTCAATGGCCCCAGCCTGTTAGTGGTGCAAGCTAATTTTATTTATAGTGACTGCCATGGTGTATGAATCTAACTTAACTCACTTTCTTTTCTTATTCTGTGATTCACTCATCACCTCCATCTAGATGTTGCACTCAAGCAGTAATTATGTTGTGTACATTAAGTTTGGTGCCAAAGGTTCACTATATAAGAGGTATCCATGCACAATACAATGTGTCTACATAGCGTTCTTAGGACAATTTGTATTAGAGATATGAGACTCTTATTTCATGGTGAATAGATTTAAAGAGCATGGTTGCGTTTCCAAATGATTAATTCTTCTTAAGATTAATGTCTTAGAATGAATCAAATGAAAAAAAAAAGTTAAATAATTATAGGTAAAAAACTGCTGGTACGCGAAGGTGTCTATGAAAAGAGTGCTGCTATGTTGCAAATTAAAAGTTGTGACACATGCATTTCATTCTGGTGCAATAGTCAGATGGAGGTTTGGATGGAGCACTGCCTGGCATGGCCTTTGTAGGATGAAATAAAAAGACTTTGTCCTTAATCTCTTGTCAAAGCATGTATGCAAATGAAAATGTGATGGCCTGTCTGGGAATCACTCATCTATTTGGTGCATGTTAGCACAAGCTCATTCACCCCAACTGGGTATGAAGACACTTTTAGCCTAGAACACCACAAACCTTTACAGTGGTGATGGCAGCCTTGCTAAGAACCCAAAATACCTTGAGGTGTCTGGTGAAGGTTAGGAGACATGAGTAAGGCTGGCCACAGTAGTGACATGTCCATTGTCGTGAGTCTCGTGCACCTAGTGCTCTTAGAGGTAGCTGCTTCACCTTGTCTGATCCTGCCACACTTATTACTGCAAATCAAAATATAAGTGGGGCAATAAGTAATGAGATACAATACTACAAATACGTAATACAAATTCAAAACACAACATTCCTTCACAACAAGAAACAAAAAATGAGATATGATCTATTGATGATGATGATGAGTCATATCAGTTTCAACTTGTATATGTCATACTAAGCCAGATTTCATAAAACTAATGGCATAATGGCAAAAAATCACCATAATCAGATTTTTACTCATATACATACATACATACATGGAACATGCAACAAAATTATTTTCTTTCAACATGTCTGGCATACCTCTTTGCTTCTTCTAATACAGTATACCCTAGCCTTAATGAGCCAATTGGGGTGAAGGGAGAGACGTTATATCTGAAAATCTGTTCCATCCAAGGGATCGGAACTTTTGAGATATAACAAACTTTGCTCATTATATGAGTTGATAGTTCACTATTTCTGAGAATTTCCCTATACAACAAAGCTTGTTCATTATTCTCCGTGGTCTAGTGGTCAGCGCGCCTGGCTACTACTCCGCGGGCCCAGGTTCGAACTCCGGCCCGGGCAGTCTGCGTGCAGCTCACCCAGCTGTTCATCCTCCCTTTCGGGCTGGTCGATAAATGGGTACCTGGGGAAACATGGTACCCGGGGAAACATGGTACCTGGGGAAACCTGGTAAACTGTGGTAACCCGGATGTCACACTGACCCTGTGTCCCGGGGTAATGGGCTCCTCCCACCACAGGCTCAATGGCCAATGTCACGGAGATGAGCACCAAGGCCACGCGCTGCTACAGCATATGCCCCCAACTTTACCTTTTACTTCTGTTCATTACAGTACCCTCTCGAGTTTCGCGCTATCCGAGTTTCGCGATCCTCGAGTTTAGAGCTTAGTCCTATATTCTTACCATCACGACTTTCGCGCATTACCGCCCCGAGTTTCGCGGTGCTTTGACACGTACGGGTCACGTCTACCTACCGTCGGCGTCATGCGTGCTGCCTCAAAAGGCGGTGTCCAACCATTGGGGCTATGGGCAACCGCAATTGCCCGTATGCCCAACCGGAAGCGAGTTGTTGGTTGTCCTTATGAATGGAAAACGGTTATGAGTACGAGCGTGGGTACGTGGGTACCGAACGGCTGCATGTAAACAAGCAGACGGCGGCAGTGGCTGAGGAGTGAGGAGCAGTAGATGGCCCACCAAGAGACTCGTAAAATGGACTGGCAGAGCTGCTTTGCTTACTACTTGATTAACAAGATAAGAGAACACCCCGTGCTGTGGAACCACAGTCCAAATTATTGTTTTTCAAGTCTATGAAAACTAGATCTTCCGGTGCTGTTTTCCTTTTTCTTCTTTTTCTTCTTTTGACCTGTAATGCATGGCAGCGACAGTGAAAAGTAATAGTGAAAAATAGCAAAAGGGCATAGAAAAGCAAAATCAGGGAAAGAAAAGGACAGAAAACACCTAAGTTCAGGGTGAAGTGTATAAGTGTGCACTGTTAAGTAACTAAGGGCCGCTTTCACAGTCACTTTGTTTTGATCGTTACCAATGGCGGCGATCGCCGCTTAGTATTTCACGTGAAACTGGACGATGGGGTAGTGGCGGCTGCAGACGAAGCGAGAGATGTTGAGAGTGTGTGTTAAGTGCGGGGCTAGGCTAACCCCGCAGCCGCCACTACCCGATCGGCCAGTTTCACGTGGAAATATTATAGCGGCGACCGTCGTCATTGGTAACGATCAAAACAAACAAAATGACTGTGAAAGCGGCCCTCAGTGCATGTTGTGAAGTATAAAAGTGTGGAGAAGGAGGAACTAAGAAGCAATACAAAGCGTTACAGGTCAAAAGAAGAAGAAGGTCCACTACACTGGTCGGTGTTGCGAGAAATATCTCCCCAATGAAATTAGTCATTCTGCTGTCCACCACGCATGCGCGCTGTGGGAATACACAGCATTAAAAGTATTAATTTGCCTGGTTTTGTTCTAGTCTGTCTGCTTGTGATCTTTGTGAGCTCTGAGGGAAATAAGGAAACAGTAAGCAAGTTAATTGAACCTCTCTGCGAGCTATTTTGCGGCGGCGGCAGCGGTTTACTTTCAATAGGCACCGAAAAGTCAATCATGATATTAGTGATTTCATGATTTTTAACAGAAAGAGTTAGCAAATTATTTCATAACACATAAAAAACTACCAGAAAAATATAGGTTTGTCCAACTGCCCCACGGGTGACCGCGAGCGACCGCCTTTACTTTAGCATACGACACCACGTGGATCACAACAATATATTCAGAACTGCCATCCAATTGTAAGGCAGCCGCCTTCAACTGGGGCTTTAAAACGAACTGTTCGTACTTCCTATTTTCTGCCTATTAACAAGTTAACGTATTTTGAGATAACAAGGGAGTAAAGTCGAAAAAATTGTGATAACAAGGGAGTAAAGTCGGAAAAAGTAATTATTTTCCACGGGTCGGAACCAATAAGCGCTTTTACATGGATTTCAATACCTCGAGTTTCGCGATCCTCGAGTTTAGCGCCATACCTTCGAAATGAAGCAAGCGCGAAACTCGAGAGGGTACTGTATATTAGATGAAATTGTATACTTCTGTACATGCAGTCATAACAAATACTACACCCATACAGAGAAATAAAAATAAAAAATTCAACATTGGGCACTGTTACGATGACCGATGTGTGTGTACATGCTTGGCCAGCCCACCATTGAACATAACCCCACAATTACTGAACTTGTTTGGTAAATCCCCGCTCATACCGGAAAGGCAAAAAAGTTTAATAAAGCCAAATTTTGCTGTTGAGGTCCACAAAAACGAGGCTTTACTGTGCCCACCTATGTACTCCATCTCCTCCTCTGTATTATTTAAAGTTTCCTCTTTGGCCAACCTATTGGTGCTCTAGTAGATTCTTATTCTTTTCTTAACCTAACACTGGAGTTCCACAGGGCTCTTGTTCCACTGCTATTCTTTATATTTTATATTAACAGCAACTTTCAAACCTGATTGCTCTATCCATTATTATACTGATACCTCCACTCTGTATTTTACAGAATCCAATTGACAAACGATGCATCCAAATGTTTCATTCATCTAAAATAAGTAGAGTAAAATTTCATTCATACAAATGGTAATGCAAGCTCATGTTAGCTGTTTTTTGGACAGCCAATTATCACTTAAAGTTACCATGAACTTGTTTAGATATGGAGTATACTAAGTTATACATAAAACACTAATGTGGATACTTTGTTTATTATACTGAATATGCACAGAACTGCTGTTTATAAGTGTTTAAATTGCTGAGTCTATTCAGGTTATCATCTATTACGCATAAACCCTAAATTCATTCTACTTTTCATTGTCTTTAAACTACTATTCATTTATTGCATAATGACAGCATTACATGCTTTCTTTTCTCAGCACTGTTTTGAGAAGGTATTGCTATACTGCTCTCCTAGACGAACTGCACAAGACAAAACCAAAGGGATGTGGAAAATGTTTTGTGTCTTTTAGACAAAGCTCACTGTATGGGTTAAAAAAAAATGTATATGCACACTTTTTTTTTTACAAGGGAGTCAGATAAAAAAAAAAAGAAAAAAAAGACCCTAGGCACTGCTCCAGTGTCAGAAAAAAGAATGAGAGGCCAGAAGAGAGGTCAGTTTTGGGTGGAGAGGTGTCTTGATGATTGAGGAAGTACAAACGGAGGAAGGCTGTTCCAGAGTTTACCAGTGGAAGGCATGAAAGAATGAAGATACTGGTTAACTTTTGCATAAGGGATTGGGATAGAAAAGGGATGAGCAAGAGTAGAAAGTCATGTGCAGCAAGGCTGCGGGAGAGGGTGACATTCTGCTCTCCTAGACGAACTGCACAAGACAATACCAAAGGGATGTGGAAAATGTTTCATGTAACTACCACTTCTGTCTTTTTGACAAAGCTCACTGTACGGAAAAAAAAAAGAAGAAAAATGTAGGGTGATATGGGGTAAAGTTGTACGCGGGGTGAAGCCGTATAGTCGCTGTGAAAAAGTTATTGGCAACTGAATCGTGGCATCACGGGAAGGGATGAGGAAGACGAGCAGTGTCTATGCTTCTATCACTGGTTGTCTGTTTACAAGGCAAGAAATTCAATATTTTTATTGTCTGTTATTATTGTTCGGCCTTATTATATACAGTACCCTCTCGAGTTTCGCGCTATCCGAGTTTCGCGATCCACGAGTTTCGCGGTTAGTCCTAAATTCTTACCATCCCGACTTTCGCGCATTATCACCCCGAGTTTCGCGCTGCTTTGACACGTACGGGTCACGTCTACTTACCATCGGCGTCACGCACGCTACCTTTAAAGGTAGTATCACACTGGACGTTTTCCTCCAAACATTGTGGCTATGGCAAGAGAGAGAGAGAGAGAGAGAGAGAGAGAGAGAGAGAGAGAGAGAGAGAGAGAGAGAGAACGAGTCGTTTTGGAGCTGCAGTTGAAGGCGGCTGCCTTACGATTGGCTGAGTTCTGAAAACACGCTTCTGATTCGCTGGGAGTCCGATGACGTCATCGCCGACGCTCACCCTATCAGCGGCTTCACTGCCTTAAGGCGGTGTCACAATGGCCGTTTTCGTCCAACCGTTGGGGCTACGGGCAACGCCCGTACGCCCAACCGGGAGCGAGTTCACGGTTATCCGTAAGCTGGTGTCACACAGGGCTTTTTCCTTCCCATCGAGTTGGCGCTAGCTAGGGGAACCGGCAACTTCAACTTTTCCGGGTGTGCGTCACACACGGCCAAGGTCGGTTGCCCGTATCCACATCCACAACGTATACAAAGCACTTGACCTGTATCAACATGGCGTTGTCTGCTAAAGTAAAGGCTGTCATGTCTTGTGCTGCCATTACCCAAGTTATGGACTTCTTGCTGCAGTTAAATGGAAGGAAGAAACAGTTGTGGGTGTGGCATGTCTGTGGTTCCTCCATGCCAGTTCTCATCGTCACCACTGCGCGTGCGCGGCCAACCCACCCATCTTGACTCAACCACATAAACACATGGATCGATTAACAACAAACACACACACACACACACACATACACACACACACCAGACTCATTAGGAACTATTGCAGATGTTTCTGACAAACAGAAACGACTTCACCATTTCTTGAGTGTGTTAGAACGTATTTGGTGAGTGGCTCACATGAACCAAACCTAGCTCTTGGCAAGAAGAGAGCAGTCGTCTTTAACACCGCTCTCTTCTTGCCATTGGGTATGTTTGGTTTGTATGAACCACTCACCAAATAAGTTCTAACACTAGGAAATGGCAAAGCCATTTTTGTTTGTGAGAAACATCTGCCACGGTTCATGATGAGTCTGGTGTGTGTGTGTGTGTGTGTGTGTGTGTTTGTTGTTACTCGATCCACGTGTTTATGTGGTCGGAGTCACGATGGGTGGGTTGGCCGCTCACGCGCAGTGGTGACAATGAGTACTGGCACGGAGGAACCACAGACACGCAACACCCACAACAGCTTCTTCTTTCCATTTAACTGCAGCAACAAGTCCATAACTTGGGTAATGACAGCACAAGCCGAGAGAGCCCTTACTTTAGCAGACGACGCCATGTTGATACAGGGCAAGTGCGTTACGTTGTGGATGTGTATACGGGCAACTGACCTTGGCCGTGTGTGACGCACACCCGGAAAATTGAACAAGTAGACGAGACTTACCTTGTGTCAGGTGAAGTATGCTTGTAATTTTACGAAGCAAGCCGCCTCTGCTAGAGGGGAGCCTTCACATGAGATATACTTCTCCGCGCCACCACCAGACTTCGAAATATACGACCACCCACATACCGTAAGATAAGCATAACCGTATAGGATGGTGGATGAGTCCTAATCATGCAAGCATGGGATGGAGTGGAGGGCATGTGAAGGCTCCCCTCTAGCAGAGGCGGCTTGCTTCGTAAAATTACAAGCATACTTCAACTGACACAAGGTAAGTCTCGTCTACTTGTTCAATTTAACATCATCAAGCCGCCCTTTGTTGAGAGGAGCCTCCACATGAGGCTTTGAAGCCATGTGGGTGTCGTATCTGATATTAGTTATGAATTTGGATCAATAAAAAATTAGTGGACACCGATGATCTACTGATGTTCATATACATACACGTGCACATAAGTATGACAAAATTTCACTTTGACCTGTATAATTCATTTGACAAGAATATGTTATGAGCACCCAGCTAATCTGAACAACTGCTCATCCATTGTGAAATGCTGATCTACTGCTGTGTAAACTTAGTGTATAAATAATAATAAACCATATGCCTTAGCTGCGCACCACACTTTGATACCCAGACATGGTAATGTAAATGTTCACAAAATACAGCATAACATTTAATTAGTTGCCTGAGCCCTATACGTAACCCGTAAAGTCCACCCATATGTTGTAGTACGATACCCAACTCATTCTAATACGGCTTCCTGGAATGGGTCTGATTCGGCAATAATATGCTTGTCATAATATTTTGCAAAAGTGGTTTCTCTTGAGCACCCCGCTTTCGCCATAATACACGTTACCGGGACAGCCATAGCCTTGGCCTTCGACGCTGCGGCTGGCCGAACACTGCCAGCTGTGAATTTGACGGTGTCTACCCCTGACATGTGAAGCATGGTCTTGATCCAACGTGCGATGGTCTTTTGAGACAGGTTTGTGTGGTTTGAGAAAGCTGATGAGTAGGTTATCCACCTTGTGTTTGGTGATCTGTCTGAGTTCCTCTGTCTGTTTAAGGTAGGTTAGCAAAGTTTTACATACACACAATCTGGCATCTTTAGAATAAGCCTGAAACTTCACTCTTTGAATGTTATAGTTAGGTCTGCATTGTTTAATGTTTCCCCCCAACTGAACAGAAATGTAATCATCCCCTGTGCTAATGCCTGTTAGCACCAACAAGTGTAAAGTCTGGACTCTCGCTGCTTGTGTAAGTGCCATCAACATCACAAGCTTCAGGGTTAGTTCTTTGAGGGACAAGTTATATAATGGGTACATAGATCTACGTTCCTGTAGTACTGGTGTAACATCCCAGGTTTCCGTGTACCTGGGTTTAGTTGGTCATAGATTGAACACCCCTCTCATGAATCTGTTAACCAGCGGATGGTTCCCCGCTCTACAGCTATTCACCACAATGCCGAGGGAAGAGAGGGCACCCCTGGCCGTGTTGAGGCATTCATACCCCACTCTCCTGTGGAAAGTTTCCGTCAAAAAGTTGATGATGTTGGATACAGTGGGATCAAGGGGATTGATGTCCCACCTATCACAAAATTGCATCCATCTTCTGATGTGTGGCCTGTATTGTTTCGCTGTCCCGGGTTTCCAGGAGGCCAGGATGATGTCTACACCCTCTGCAAATATGCACCGTTCTCGGAGTGTCTCCCGGACAGTAGGCATGCCATAAGTCGCGTGTGCTTCATTATTGGGTGCATCTCCGCTGAGGAAGGGTGCGTCAGTACGTCCTTCCTCTTCATAATTATGGGGGGTTGATCGACCAACATCCTGAGTATCATGCCCATCCATGGCTGCGACGGCCACAGGGGTACAACCATCCACCCTTTGGCCCTTTCTGCACGAATCTTTTGCAGGCACCTAGTGATTAAAGAGAATGGAGGAAAAATGTAACAGAGGTCAAATATCGTCCATTTAATTGAAAAAGCATCGAAATAAGCTGCCTCTGGGTCTGGCTTCCATGAACAGAAAAAGGCCTTTTGTTCGTTAAGTCTAGATGCAAACAGATCAATGGAAGGAGTGCCAAAAATGTGACATAGGTCTTGGAAAATGAGTTCATTCAGCTTCCATTCGTGCCTGTCGTTGACTCTACGAGATGCAATTTCCGCCATAACATTTTCTTTTCCTGGTATGTGTGACACGTGACTCATGCATTATTAGCTATACACCATTCCCAAATTGAAGTAGAGATATCTTTATAAATTAGTGACTTTGTACCTCCCATTTCGTTTATATATGTCATGGCCGTAGTATTGTCGCAGAAAACTTTGATGTGCTTCCCACAGAGCTCTAGTCTGAAAGTCTGAAGTGTTTGGAGGATTGCTTTGAGCTCAAGAGCATTGATGTGTAATTGTTTCTCCTCTATTGATCAAAAACCACAAGTGGTCTGCTGATTTAGGTGACCGCCCTAGCCTGTACCAGATGCATCCGTGTACAGGTCAATATCTGTGCCTGCTCTGAATATTTGCCTGTCCTGTGTTGAAATATTATTTAACCACCAAGTTAGATCAGCTTTCATCTCATTAGTGATAGTCATCCTCTTGCTAAAGTTTCCTTTCTTCTTCTGCAAAGCTGCAATCTTCGCAGTTTCCAACTTCCTGTAGGCTGCAGTGCAGTTTTCCCAACTCCACTGCTGGGGTGGCAGCCACCAGGAGGCCAGTGACTCTAGCCACTTCCTTGATTTTGACTCTGCTTGCCCAGGAGTTCCTTACAGCTTTGAGTTATCTTCTCTACCCTGCGTTCCGGCAAGGAAATTCTCATACTGTTGGTATCAATGATATTGCCTAAGTACTCAAGGCATTGTGTTGGGGCCAGGACTGACTTGTCTTCATTAATGCAGAAACCCAATTTCCTCAACAAATTGATTGTATCTTGAATGCAAGCCAAGCATCTCTGCATGGTGCTGTTGCAAATAAGTGTATCATCTATAAAGCTGGTAATACTGTAACCCTTCTCTCTCAAGAGCTGCAAAAACAGGTTTCATCGGTTTTGTGAAATGTCTTGGACCCTCTGAAATAACATTTGGAAGACAAGTGAACTGGTAAACTTTACCTTGTCATTTAAAACAAAAGAATCTCTGTTGTTCCTCTGCAATCTTTACCGAGTAATATGCATGTCTCAGATCTACTGAAGCCAAATAGTCTCCTGCATTGATAAGGTTAATGGCTTGTTCAAAATTCTCCTTTTTAAAGTGTATGTATGGGATATGGATGTTTAATTCTTTTAAATTGAGCACCAACCTAAATTCACCGTTCTTCTCCCTTACAAAAATGGGAGAAATAATTTGATCCGCCCTCCTCTGCATAACCTTAATCACCTTGAGCCTTAAGAGTTTGGTAATCTCCTCACAAATAATTTGTTGTTCTACCTTATTAAATTGATATCGTAATTCACTTAAGAATAAATGGTCAATATCCTCAACTTTGATATCAAGGTGGCAATGTTGTACAATATCCAAAATAATTGGGTCAGTAGTAATGTTACGCCACTCATGTGCAAAGTAATGCAGTCCACCCGCTTCGAAGCTGTTACTTGCCTCTGCTATTGCCTGGGCCTGTAGTGTGTGCGGCCCCTGGCGTTTTTTGAGTCAGTGTCATGACGTGCAGAGGTTGGTCGTTGACTACCTCTGGAGGCCGACTTATGCAGTCCATAAGGCTGGAATCTGGAGGAGAACCCCCTGTGCGAGGTCCTTCTCCAAAAACCTCTTGTCCTTCCTCCGGCATATCTCCACGTAGCGGGTGGTTTCTTGGCTGTGATTTTGTTTCAGCTTCTCTGACTCTTCAATGTGCTTAGCGGACTCTGAGACATCATCCCCAAACAAGAATCGGGTCATTGGCACCTTGTCTGAACAGAGGTGCGAGTACTTTTTGTTGATCTCCCGCTTCATCACAAAACGTCGCGCCAGGTTGTTCTTGTGGTTCGCATTGCCTAGCAAGGCCAGGGCACCGTCAATCATGCCCACTTCGTGTGCCACCGCAGAGTGCTCTTCATCTTGCGCCGCTTTATCCAGAGCCAAAAGAGATTTGGTGATGATAGTCGCTTGAAAAATGTCCTTGTTGACGTCCTTTAAACGTCAGTCTGCCTTCTTTGCGTCGGTTCTGAGCGCTTCTAGAATCTGCGGGTTGCACTCCACCGGAGCGAGTGCATGACAGTTGCTAGGCCTCTTGGCGATGTCATCCTCACAGATGTCCTATATTCCTCGTCCCGCATACTGTTGTCGAACACGAAGTTCACCATCTCGGCCACTTGTGGATCGATCTCCTCAGAAACTAACTCATGAGGGCCATAGGTCTTAACCCCCTGCATTAAGGCGCTACTGCCAGGGGCATGCTCCCCAATTTCACCCTCCTCACTGCCGGAGTCATGGAAACCCGCGAAGGAGGCGGGTGAATCAGTGCGGGGCTCACCTGTTGAAGTACCTACCCCAAAGTTCACAATAGCAGGCCCGGGGGTGGAAACCTGCCTTTCCGCCTTCAACTTGTTCACTTCACCTCTCAAGCCCGACAAAGCCTCCAACACCGTGGTCCATGGGGCAGCAGGGGCCGAGGCCGGCGAGCGAGGCTGAGATGGTCTGTTTACCCCCGACCGCATGGCCCGCGAGGGAGACGCGCTGGAGTCCCGGCTCACGGCACGTGGGTTGGACCTGGCAGTACCCGCCCGTGAAGACCTGCTGGTCCTTGGGGTACTAGGTGACCCATGGGGTTCGGTTGAGTCTTCCCCTGAGGCCGACATCACTGCACACCTGCCGGTACGCAAAAACACAACTGCCGTGGGCACGTGTGTAAGCCTCAAACACTGCGTAATAAAGCCATTTGCGAGGCTCTACCTGCTCCTATGATAGGATTATGGGTAGGCAGGTGACGTGGCCTTAACCAGACGAGCAGAAAAGTGCTGAAAATACGCGGAGCATCGTGCTGCACAACCGCCCGGTGTGGCAACGTAGAAGCAACTGATGGTGGCGCGAAGTGTATCTCATGTGGAGGTTCCTCTCAACAGAGGGCGGCTTGATGATGTAAAATTAGGGTCATGAAAAATAAGCCGCTATAGATAAACCAGAATGGAAATCCAGATTGTATATGAACAAGTTTTACCTGAAAGGAGATTTTAAGGTGATATTTAACAAAATAAGTACAAAATTTACACATTACTAACTACCCTTAGCACTTGCCTGAATAATACATGTGTGTTGTAAATTCTGTAAAGAATAATGGTACTGATTTTCTTAGCACATCAGATACCAAAGACTGTGTCTAAATGCAGCAGTGGGGCTGAGGTACATCTCATAACTATTTCCCCATTCTTTGAACCTACCTGATTTATGTACATTTAGCTTCTTGTATATCCTCTTGTGGCATAACATTGGATTTGCATGGGTTTTACTTGTCCCTTCAGAAGAGGTAGGGAGATCTAGCTGGAGGTCTTCAGCAGTGTCATCACCCAGCAACTCCTGATCATCACTAGCCTCCTGATCATCACCAGTCTCCTGATCATCACCAGCCTCCTGATCATCACCAGTCTCCTGTGCAGCTGTGACAGTGAGCCTTACCACACACTCTGACCCAGGTGAGTCCTCACTGACTGAGGCCAGCTGGATGCTTGGCCTAAGGTTAGCCTGTGTAGGCTGGCAACTATATGGCTCAATGGTTTTACCTTCCAACAAATATTTTTTTGTTTGTGCAATCCCTTGAGTCACAAAAGTTGAGGGAGATTCAGGTAGTTGTGTGCAACTAACATTAGGCAGTATCCCAGTGCCACATTCATCCTCAAGGTAAATGAGCTGGCATGGTAAGTGGCCATCAGCATCCACTTGTTGAACACTTTGGTGGGTAAAGGTCACCTTGCCCTGCCCAACCACTATCTTGGCCAGGGAGGGAGCCTCCTCTAGGGACTTCTTTGCTGATGACTGCACACTTCTAGAGACCTTCTGGGTGATTACCATGGCCCCTACTAGGCTGTGTGGGCTGCCCACCTCCTGCAGCTCCTTCTGCACCTTAGGCTGGTAGAATGGAGCATACCAGACCAATAGTCCTGACCCAGCAGGGATATCCTTCATCGACACGTAATAAATCAGGTCATCAATCTGGAAATAATAGAGGGAGGACTAATGAGTTTTGTTGGTTTGGTTGGACAGCAAGTGTGACTTTGGCTCATTTTGATGGACAATCTTTTTCTTGTCTAGCTCATGGTTTATCATTTTCATGGGGTGGAGCTATGGACATATCTCTACACTTTGATGCAAAAGAAAATGAGGCCTAGCTAATGAATGTATGTATCCATATGGAGTAGTAAAGCATCTCATTCTTCACTCAAGTCAGAAAATTTAGTTATACTTTTATCTCGTATCCCCTCTGGTGCCTGGAATGACAATCAGTGATTTTTCAAGATAACTTAACACTGCAGGAAGAGATGATTGCAAACATCCTATTACAAACTGAGCCTTACCACAGCCTCCTGCTCCACCTTGATTGTGATGTAGATCCCATCCAACCTATCAGAACTAAGTGCTGGATAGGCAGGGAGGAGAATCCTGGCCCACACCCAGGCAGAGGGGGGTGAACCCACACCTCCCTCTACTCAAATGTCTTGTTATTACCGTACCTCATTTGCTTCCCACTGCCACTGCCATCCTTCCATAGCCTCCCCATCCATCCTCCATCACTGCCATGGATCCCCCCTCTCTTTCCTCCCATCCCAGCCATCTGCGGGAGGGTAACTTCCCCCCTACTCTCCCTCCTCATCCCTGTATGTCTCTTGAAAACGAGACAGCTTATAGGTTGGGGGGAGAGGGGAGGAGAGGGGAGGGGAGGGAAGGGAGGATGTAAGGGGAGAGGAGTTGGGGGGGGGGTTGGTGTGGATGAGGAATTTCAAGGGAGGGTAGAAATGAGGGATGAATTGAGTGGAACCGCAAAGAAAACAAATCGCAATGTATTTTCCACACAGTCAGAGATGAGAAAGCTAACTCTTTTACTGTTTTGAAGGGCCCTAACTCAGTAACTATTTGGTTTAGAATGCTCTGGTTTAATGTAAAAGGTGTAAAATTTCAAGCTCTCAAACTTGAGCATAAAACCTTTTACTTTCGAAGGAGGTGAAAATACGAGGTTGCGATGTGATCTGGGAGTCTAAATATTGTGTACCAGAGGGGTTAAGTTAAGAACCATTCCCTTTAAGATTCTTTGTGGCACAGGCAGAATATCAATACGAGGCACTCCATTGGGTCCATACATTTTCTGAGGATTCAGGCCAAACAGCACAGAAAATATCATTCTTAAGAATTTTAATGACACATAATGGAATCAGCGGGAGGATGAAAAGGAAGAATATGTCAAGAATCCTCCAGAGTGGAGTTTTCAGAAAAAAGTTTGAGCAAAGAGTTCAGCTTTAGGGACACATGTGACAACAGGGCTGCCATCATGACTAAGGAAAGATGGGAAAGATGAAGAAGCGAAACTGTTAAGATATTTTTTGGCTAGTTGCCAGAAAGCTCTAGAAGAATTAGAGAAGGCAAGGGTTTGGCATTTTCAATTAATGAAAGAGTTTTTGGTGAATCAAGGAATAGATTTGTCTCTTTTAGTTCTTCTCTAAATATTCCATCCATTGTTTATTCATTACTTTCACATATTTTACATAGTGCAAGGTTCTCATACATATTGGTCTATAAAGGTTCTTTGCTTCCACTTTTATAAATTCAGATTACATCTACTCATTTCCTCTCTTTTTAGACTTTCCTCATTATTAATGATCACTCAATTCTAATTATATTGGGTCAACCAGATGTTGGCTACACTCATTTGGGATGTTTCCTGAAACCCCATCTGGACCTGTCGCCTTTCTTTCCTCCACAATCCTCATCATTTCCTGTATCTCTGCTCTATTCATTTTCATTTTGCTCATATCTGCTCTATTTCTCCCTATTTTAATGGTTCTTTCTCCCATCCCAGAGGCTATCCATATATATGGGCCTTGCCTGCCCTATACAGCAGAACCTCATTTATCCACCATTCAAAACGACAACACCCTCTAAAAAACAACAAAAATCTGAGGCCCGAAATTACTTATTTTTTCTGCCTGTAGCACTTGTAGGCTTTCTTGAGGGGCATCACTGAAGGCCCAGCCTGTTAGTGGCGCAGGCTAATTTCATTCATAGCGGCTGCTGTGATATTTGACTCTTGCTTGGCCCATCCTGCCCCCAACTGCCATATTGCTTCTCTATCTTTTATAGATATTTCGACGCTAACTGCTCTTCTGAACTTGTTAACTGCAAGCCTCCCCCCCTTCCCGCGGCCCCGCTGCACTCGACTTTCTACTCAAGCTCATCCCTATACTGTCTGAATCCCTCATGCAAGAGGTAACCAGCCTCTTCACTCTTTCATTCCTCACGTTGCTAAACTCTGCAACAATCTTCCTTCATCTGTATTTCCTCTTGCCTACGACTTGAACTCTTTCAAGAGGAGAGTACCAGGACATCTCTCCTCCCGAAATTGACCTCTCTTTCAACCACTCCTCTTTACTCTTTTATATAGGAGCAGTGAATAGCGGGCTTTGCACAGTGGCAGTATCGTAACCAATGAGGTTCATCCGAAGTGCGTTTTTGCCTATGCGTACACCTCCATTGTTGTGGGGTATTGGGAAGAGAGCAATATGGCTACCCTCTGACTGGGAGGGTAGCCTACCCCATCCTCACCTTCACGTGGTGCGCACCGTTAGTATACCCTGCGGGGTAGAACCAGCGGGGAGGGACGCAGCGACCATCACCTGTCGTGTTTTTTAATCATATAGTCTGTCAAGCTCATCCTGGAGAACGGTAGCGTCGCTGTCTGATTGGATTACTCTACCGATCTTGGTATCATCTGCGAACTTACTGACATCACTACTAATTCCTTTGTCCAAGTCACTGATGTAAATAATAAAAAGCAGAGGACCCAGCACCGACCCCAGTGGGACTCCACTCGTAACACTGCCCCATTCAGATTGTAACGGGCTTGTCGGGGGGCGTTTAAAGGGTGTTGATTAAGACTTCAGCTTCCTTAAGGCGAATTATATTCGTAGCCTTTATGTACAAGAAGCGACGGAGCGAGAGCGACTGTCGTTGTGTGTCAGTCGGACTCTCGTGAAGGAGTGGCGAGTTACAGGTTGGAAAATAATTGTTACAATTGGTCACGTATGTCAAGGTGACCTCCACGCACCATCGGAGTGCTAAGTATACAAAACTGAGACGGTAAACACTGACGGACGACATTCCTATAAGGTGGCGTGATCTATCTGTCGTGGGGTTTTTCCATTGACAATTGTATGCCTAATTCGTGGTGATATTAAATAATAATAATACATTGATATCCTACTATAACACTGCTCGGTCACCTACCAGTGATCGCGACCTCGCGATATATAAAAATCGAAATAGCAGTCTAGGTACCATGAACATACATAGAGGAGTTAGTCAAGCAGACTGCCTATGATACAATTATATAAAAACACTGGCTATGGAAGAACAGATGTGTAATTATAATATAATTAGTGAGAGTGAAACCACAACGTGTGTGACATGAAACATAAGAAACCTCTCAAAAGATAAATATAAGGACACATGTATAAGAAACTATCAACTGGCATAGTTACAAACAATGAAACGTTGATCTAGCTCCTAAAAAAAAAAATACAGTAGTGAAACACAGTACAATGTTAAGTATAGGAGCAGCCAGGTTTCTGTCCCCTGACTTGTCTGAGAAAAGGAAAACTACCTTGCCAGTGGCCTCCCGGCATCCAGTCGCCGCGTCTGCACAACCAAATAATCGTGCAGGACAGAGTTTCTCCTAATAAGGTAGCACATGACGACGAGACTGACGAACATCAGAAACATTGGTACAAAAAATCCAGGGTACAGGTAAGGGAGATGCAAATAATCAGGCAGCGTTTCCTCCAGGGCTCCCGCAAACTCTGTTTTGTTCGCGAAAGACAATGAATTAAGGGAATTAGTCACATACGAGATGCTGGAGAAATGAATGTCATCGAGAGACCGTAGAGGAAACACTCGATGGGAAATATTGGCCGTGAAAACTAGACGAATCCGGGACGGGTACGTTGTTATGTTAGTGGAGCGGATACAGCATGCTTCCGCTATGGCATAGTGACCAGTAACCCGTTGATAAGTGGTACCCTCCGGGCAGATGACCGATACATAGAAGGACTGAGGGAAATAAAAATAATGCAGACCCTGAAAGTTCTTATGGAAAACAGGCGTTGGTGTTAGCTGCTTGTAAGGGCACAGGGAAAGAGCGTCAGACGCGTTCACGCGGGTGAGGGCGATCTCGCATACCCCTCCCCGAACTGGAAGGAAGGCAAAGAGAGACGCAGAACAATAGAATCGCCCGAAGACCGTCTCCTTGCAATACTGCAAGAGTGAGTAGCTACCCGTTGAATACAGAGCGAAATCCTTCGCGATTAGAACAAGAGACGGGGACGTGTCCAGGGCCAACACACTGTCCTTTGCCGAAAAAGGGAACGGGACAATTTCGTGTGCCTCAAACACGTCCGCCGTCTGAAACGGAACATGAATGATTATGGCATCAGGGGTGAGGCTGGACTCAATCAAGGGGTACAAATATTGACTCATGTCCGGGGTGAATAAAGGCGTCAGGCTATAATTTTGATACCCGATCTGGACAGTCGTTCTCAAATCGTGTAGAGGGAACAAGGCAGGTGTGACTCTACCGTGCGCTGCGTCAACCACGTTGCTAATAACCTGCTGATTTGCCGTTGCGACGGAGTTAATGACGTTTTCCAATACATGCAAGGCCTGATCTAGGAGGAGAAACTGATTCACCTGGTCGATCTGTTTGACAACTATGTTGATAACCTCTACCATCTTATTTGTCTGCTCTAGCAGTACCGCAATGTTAGTATGCAATTGCGCAAGTTTCCTACAATTGGCGTTGATCACCCTGCGATTTCGAGCAGCAAAGGAAAGTACATGAGCGTAGTGGTCCCGCAAATCGCGAACGTCCTCGTCGGTAGCCGTACCGAAAAGGAACTTTGAGGCGGACCCAACGATGTTGAGCAACCCCCTCTTTACCCGAGAGTGAACTGAGTGAAAACTATAATCCATGTTTACCTCATCAACTTTTCCCCGTAAGAACAGAATCCTATCCTCCAGTAGTTGAAAAAGAGTCAGAGAGTTGGTACTAGAAGGTGCCTTTGATTCCCTAGTCTTGGTAGCCCGTATGGCGTCTGCCATGCCGAGTAGTTTTTCTGAGACTATCCTGATTGTGTCCGTGGTGTTGGTCAAGGAAGTATATGGATATTTTACGAGGAGCACATCTTCTATGAGGAAGACCTCTCCTATGTGTGCCGTGAGGGCACCAGGCTTCAGGTGGATGGGTGTTGTTGCAAACAGGGAGCCGAGGGACAACAAGATGGTCAGAAAACGCAACATCATGATCTGAAAGCGGTGGGAATGAAGTATTTAAACCCGTGGTCTCAAGTTATAGCTATGGGTGTTGGGATTATCTTGTTGAACATTTGACTCTGAGGGGGAAGTACCAATATCAAGGTCCAAAGGTGAGGGAATTACTTTCAGACGATCACTGTGAACTTCTAGACTGACCCCACTATTCGACTCGAGAACCTCGAACCGATTTCCCCTGACATTCCGAACAACTCGGTAAGGACCCACAAATTTAGCCCCCAGTTTCGAATTCCTTTCCGCTTGCTTAATCATTACTGTGTCACCCTCTGTCAAATTTACCGGGACGGCCTTTTTGTGTTGTTTTGACATCATTTCAACCTTCGTAGCTTTTAACGTACACCTTCTGAGTGTATCTTGGAAAACATATGCATCTGCTGTTGTGCGTACCTATCAATGTTGTAGAGAGGTTGTTGTGGGGTTGTAAGGAAGTCGTACGGAAGACGTTTCTCCACCCCATATAAGATGTAGTAGGGAGACTTCCCCGTAGAGTCGTTTACCGACGTATTTATGGAAGCGGCTATATGCGATAGCCAATCCTCCCAGTTATCGTGGAGATCGTTCACGATAGGCCTGAGGACCTGTAAGATTTTACTATTAGCCCTCTCCGCCAACCCATTAGCAGCTGGGTGGTAAGCTGTGATGAAGGATTGCGTGATGTTAAACTGAGCGCATATTTCGCTCAATACTGAGTTCCTAAACTCGGTGCCATTGTCACTCAGAAGAATTCGAGGAGACGAATGTGGACACAACACGTGAGTCACGAGGGCATGGGCCACGCGTGGCTGTCTTGTCCTTGAGAGGCGCTAGAACTAGAAACCTAGAGAACTGGTCGACGCACACCAATAAGTAGCGCGAGCCATGTTGGCTCTGGGGGAGCTGTAGTAAGTCTATATTAACAACATCCCATGGCGCCTCTGGTACTGGGTATTGCAACATAGGTGCTGGCCCTTTGACGGACCCCTTGTGCTTAGCACAAACGACGCAATGTGCGACATGTTTTTCTACATCAACCCGTAATGTGGGCCAGTAGAATTTTCGTCTGGTGACAGATAGCGTCTTGTCTCTTCCTGGGTGACCCGCAATGGGTGTGTTATGGACCAGCTTAAGCGTCACGGGGACGTATATGTCTGGGATGACCAGTTGGTCTATAGGTACCGGTTTGGTTGGCCATGACCTACAAAGGAGGTTGTCCTCTGATAGGAAGAATTGTGAAAAGGAACTGGCAATTCAGGAAGGTTTGATTCGTCTCCCGACTCGAGGGCATAAATTAACCTCTTCCACAGGGTGGTCACGCTGAGCAGTGTGTAGCTCAGGTGAAGTGAAGTTGTGGATGACCTCTGGGGTGGTAATCGCGCCTATCGGAACATTCCGAGATAAGGCATCTGCGACCACATTTGTTTTCCCGGTGATGTATTTTATCTCCGGATTGTATGCTTGGATCGTTAAGAACCATCTTGCCAGACGACCGTGTAGGTTTTTTTTTCTTGAAAAGATCAGTTATGGCCGCGTGGTCCGTAAACACCACAATTTTGTACCCCATCACAATGTCACGAAAATGCTTCAGAGCCCACACAATGGCAAGAGCCTCTAGGTGGGTAACAGAATAGTTCTTTTCCGGAGCTGTAAGTACTCGACTGGCGAACGCTATCACATGCTTTTTGCCGGACATATCTGTTTGCATCAGCGCGGCTCCTACTCCACTAGCCGAAGCGTCGGTACAAAGCTGAAAGGGGTCCTTGAAATCCGGAAAGACAAGGACCGGAGCCCGTGTAAGCGCTTTCTTTAAATCCTCAAAACTCGTTTGTTGAGCTGGGAGCCACTGAAATGGTACGTCTTTCTTTAAAAGATGGGTTAGGGGACTCGCGCGAGCTGCGAAGTCCTTAATGAAAGGCCTGTAATAACCTGCGACACCCAAGAAAGACCGTACCTTGTCCGCAGACGTTGGCTGAGGGAACTCGGCAATAGCCTTTATTTTGTCGTCCACTGTATGGATGCCGAATTCGTCCACGACATGCCCCAAGAACTTGATCCGAGGCTTTAAAAATTCACATTTGGTGATTTTGAGCTTTAATCCGACTTCTTGAAGTCTGTGTAGGACTGCTTTTAGTGTTTCCATGTGAGCATGCACGTCTTTACTTGCTATGATGATGTCGTCTAAATACACATAGACAGAGTTGCCCAGCAAGTCACCAAAAATACTGTTCATTGTCCTTTGGAAGGTCAAGGGAGCTCCTTTGAGCCCGAACGGCATCCTCGTCCACTCATAGTGGCCATGAGGCGTGCTGAAAGCCGTTATTTCACGTGACTCGGGGGCCATGGGCAGTTGCCAGTAGCCACTGACCAGATCAAGACTCGTAAAGACTTTATTTCCTCTACCGAGACACATCAGAAGATCTCGAAGAACGGGAAGCGGAAAATGATCATCCACGGTCGCGGTGTTCACACGCCGGAAATCAATCACAGGACGATAAGAGCCGTCTTTCTTTGGAACCAGAAACAAGGGTGAATTCACGGGAATTCGATTCTTTGATGACACCTTGTTCTAACATTTCAGAGATAAGTTGTTGCACCACCTCCCTCTGACTGTGGGGGAGCTTGTACGCATTGATATATACAGGATTTGTATTGGGTTTGAACTTAATGTGGTGTTCAGCACACTGCGTAACTCCAAGCGGCTCGCCTGGTAGAGCAAGCGCCCCCCGATAATGTTCCAGAAGCTGGACTAAGGTTGGCTTAATTTCGGAATAGTGTGCAACTTTTAAGAATGCCTCTAAATTAGCTGTGTCTTGTTCGGGAGAAGCCTGACACGCCGAGGTTATGCCTGAGACTTGGGCTGAAGGGTATTCAGCTGGTTCCGGGGCGACATTTCTCCCACACACTAGACACTGGCATAATCGAACACCGTGTTTTAAGGATACAGGGGATCCAGACGTGTTTATTACCAATGCCTCTGCAAAACCTCCCTCCTTGACTGTTGCAAGAGTTACCTCCACCGTCACGCGGTGTACGTGAGGAACTCCGTCGATACACACATCACTGCCCGCCGGAGGGGCGTTAGGCAAACGGATTTTAACAAGTTTTGCAGCACGATCCGGAACTATATGAGGACCTTCTACGACTGCCGTTACTGTCCGCCACAAGTCTGCAATGGTTTCGTGTGGTTTGACCGTAAGAGGGGACACTTGGGCGGTGGCAGCCCCTGAGTCTGTGGTGGGTTGGTCAATTTCCACCTCTGAGGGTGAGATTACAGTTGACAGAGGCGATGGATTGACCATCCCCTGTATGCGTCGGCCGTGATACACGATCGCGTTGTTTACAGGGTTTATGGCGATGTGCAGGTCTTTCATGGCGTTCAATCCTAAGATCCCATCCACAGGTAAAGCAAACCTGCTAGAGACATAAAAGAAATCTCGAAAGGGACATACTTTTTCATGTAAGCTGACTGTTAGTGGTACTCGCCCAAGGATTCCCAAAGTGGTGCCCGTCACGCCTACCACATTCAGGTCGTTCTCTTGGAGCGGCCAATTTTCCCCACTCGCTTGTCGTGTCAGTGACCTGTAAGCGGAGTCGGATATGACATTGACTGTGGCACCTGTGTCAACCGCTAAGGTGAGTGAAGTGTTGCCCACCTTGCAAGGGAGGGCAATTATGCTTGTCCGTCCCAAGGCGGCAATGACGGAGTCAAGTTGCTCCCAATTAGTATTTTCCTTAAGGGACACTTGGATGTACGCCTCGGGGCTGTCACGAAGTCATGTCTTTTTATTCTGAGAAGAGGAGTGTGGTTTACTGTCCGCTGAGGACTTGTACTTCTGTTCCTCCTTGGCCTTTTGTATTGCAGAACAACTGTCTGAATCATGAAAACAATTCCCGTGGATATGGCAAAAGGCAGCCTTCCGCTGATGGTTTGGCCTAGGGTTCCTGTGTGATGAATGATGCCCGCCCCTGTAACCTCCTGACCTCCTATCTGAGCCCCGTCTTGAATGTGTTGATTCCCTACGTTTCGCGAAACAAGAATGTTCAGAATGTCCTGATTGTTTGCAAAAACTACAGGTGAGAGAGACCTTACTTTGAGCCTGTAATACTGCGGCTGGTGCGAGGGGATGCTGGTGAGGTGTCCTTGAACCTTGAGTGGGTTGTAAGTATGCAGACGAACCCGGGGGTGAACGAATTCTGCGGCCTGTAATTGATAAATAATGAGTGCCTGAACATAAGATTACCTTAGTAAATTCACCGGTTGTGGTATCGTGTTCCAGTCCCTCTTCACTTGAAGGACGAGCCAACTGGTTAAAGGTGTAAATCATTTACAAAATAGGAGCATATGTTGATAGCTGTAAATATGAACCAATAAACGGAACGTGTATGAATGAATAGTTTGCGTTGAAACCCTAAAAAGGCAAGAAAGAATGGATAGCAAGGTGCCTGTTTAGACGTAATAGAAGTTAAGGTTATAATGGAATGCCCTAATGATATGGGTATATATAGAAAGAATATCTATATAAACAAAGTGGTATGTTAAGCGAGTATACCATTGAAGCTCACGTTTTCTCTCGAGCGGTGAAAAGAAAACGGAGGCAGGGCACACTGATGAAGATTAAATTTGATCAGGGAACTCACACTATACTCAATAGACTCGCTAGCAAACAATAAGAAAGAATCAATATCGTATGCGAATGAACGTTACTCCCACAATTATGACTGAAGAACAGTGTTAGGAACACAGAAATAAAAAAAAATCGTGCCTCTGCACGGATAATAATGAAAATGAGCAGAGTCGGCAAATTTGGACAAGAATGGAATATCCACAAATACCAAGATTAATCAGCTGATGTAGTGGAGAGGGCGACGGCCTGTGATGCCCTGGGTGACGTGCAGTCGTTGTAGGCGCGTCAGGAAACCTCGGCCGCGGCCACAGCGGCGGTGAGAGGTGAGGGATGGGCTGACATCGGAGGACTCGCAGTGGAGGTTGAAAAACTGCTGACCCAGCAAAATGAGCGGCCGCGTTGCGCGGCTGGGAGCTGGTACACTGCCGCCAGACGTATGATGGCCGCGTCGTCCTTGTTATAGTAAGAGATGGGCGGCGGTGGCAGACAAGACGACTTGGGTGTGTAACCTCTTGAGAAGACGCCTTGCAAGAAACGGTAGTGGGAACAGCTTGCAGTCACCGGGAGATGTCCGCGGGTACCCTTGCTGACTGTTTGCCG
Source organism: Eriocheir sinensis (assembly GCF_024679095.1). Lineage (NCBI taxonomy): Eukaryota > Metazoa > Arthropoda > Malacostraca > Decapoda > Varunidae > Eriocheir > Eriocheir sinensis. The sequence goes on along the minus strand of NC_066513.1, from coordinate 6,161,295 downwards.
GAAGAGGTTTGGGCCGATGCTCCCGGCAGCGGCGGTGGTGCCGCCAGCTGTGGAGCGAGGGGCATGCGGGGTGTCCCAAGGTCAGCGGGGCGTGCCTCCTCGTTGCAGGTGTGAATACCTCTGCCGTATCGTGGAGTGGCTTGCAGGGTACGTAGCAGTGCTGGCTTGAAGCGGGGGAGCGGCTTGTAGATTGTGGCCCTCGCTATCGGCTGCGTAGGCCTGGGGTTGTGCTCGGGGCTTGTAGGCTTGACGCCTGTAGAGTTGCTTGAAGCTGGTGTGCTCGAGGCTTGTAGGCTGTAGAGCCTGTAGGCTTGTAGCTGGTGTGCTCGAGGCTTGTAGGCTGGACGCCTGTAGAGTTGCTTATAGCTGGTGTGCTCGAGGCTTGTAGATGGCGCCTTGTGAGTTGCACGTAGGTGGCGACTTGTGAGATGCTTGTAGCTGGCGCCGTGTGAGTTGCACGTAGGTGGCGACTTGTGAGATGCTTGTAGCTGGCGCCATGTGAGTTGCACGTAGGTGGCGACTTGGGAGATGCTTGTAGCTGGCGCCTTGTGAGTTGCACGTAGGTGGCGACTTGGGAGATGCTTGTAGCTGGCGCCTTGTGAGTTGCACGTAGGTGGCGACTTGGGAGATGCTTGTAGCTGGCGCCTTGTGAGTTGCACGTAGGTGGCGACTTGTGAGATGCTTGTAGCTGGCGCCTTGTGTGAGTTGCACGTAGGTGGCGACTTGTGAGATGCTTGTAGCTGGCGCCTTGTGCGTTGCCGCGGACGGCAGGTGCGGTGCCGCGGACGGCAGGTGCGTTGACTCCTTCTTCCCTTGTACGCCTGTCCCCGGAGTTTGGCGGTGAGTTCTCGTGGCTTGGAGGAGAACGAGGTAGCGAAGGCACAGGCGCGGGGTGACCGCTGCCAACCAAATGTAACGGGCTTGTCGGGGGGCGTTTAAAGGGTGTTGATTAAGACTTCAGCTTCCTTAAGGCGAATTATATTCGTAGCCTTTATGTACAAGAAGCGACGGAGCGAGAGCGACTGTCGTTGTGTGTCAGTCGGACTCTCGTGAAGGAGTGGCGAGTTACAGGTTGGAAAATAATTGTTACAATTGGTCACGTATGTCAAGGTGACCTCCACGCACCATCGGAGTGCTAAGTATACAAAACTGAGACGGTAAACACTGACGGACGACATTCCTATAAGGTGGCGTGATCTATCTGTCGTGGGGTTTTTCCCACTGACAATTGTATGCCTAATTCGTGGTGATATTAAATAATAATAATACATTGATATCCTACTATAACAAGATTTCCTACCATTGATTTGCACTCTCTGCTTCCTACCACTAACCCACGCCCTGATCCAGTTCAAAACTTTCCCATCTACGCCGTGAGCCTGTAATTTTAGTAATAGCCGGTGATGAGGGACTTTGTCGAACGCTTTACTGAAATCTAGATATAATTATGTCAAAGTTTCCATCTCTGTCAACCGCCTCGATTACTTTAGTGTAGAAGAACAACAGGTTAGTAAGGCAAGACCTACCCTTTGTGACCCCATGCTGTGAATCATGAGTTAAATTATGCTTTTCTAGATGGTCCCGAATGCTCCGGGTTATAATTGACTCCAACATTTTTCCTACAACTGTTGTTAAGCTAATTGGGCGATAGTTTGAGGTGGCTGACTTGTCTCCCTTTTTGAAAATCGGCGTCACATTAGCTACTTTCCATTGATTGGGCACATACCCAGAAGTTACCGACATCTTAAAGATATCTGCAAGAGGGCCACTAAGGACTTCCTTGCACTCTTTCAGAACCCTTGGGAATACTTCGTCTGGGCCCGGCGATTTGTTTTTCTTCAACCTACCAATCTCATCCTTGCCTAGTGATGATCACATCCCTCAACTTGTCGTTCTCGTCACCCTCATATATCTGAACTCTCTCCGGAATGGTTGTTAGATTTTCCTGCGTGAAAACTGAGAGGAAATAGTTATTCATCATTTGACACATATCTTCTCCATTCTCAACGAGCTCGCCCGTGTTTGTTTTCAACGGTCCAATTCTGTCCCTTGTTTTCGTCCTGTACAATTTGAAGAAGCCCTTGGGATCGCTCTTGGCCTCGTTGGCTACCCTAATCTCATAATTTCTTTTTGCCAGGCGGGTGTTCTTCTTCACCGACCTGCCTAGCTCAACATACCTACCCCTGAGGTGGATCTCTCCGTTCTTTATTTTCCTATAAATTCCTCTCTTCCAGCCTATTTCATGCTTGAGTCTGCGGGTCATCCATTTGGGGTCGTTATTTTCCTTCCTGTGTGCTTGGTAAGGGATATGCTGTCTCTGACCCTCTGCAATTTCTCTAACTAAATTATTGTAGGTCATTTCTACATGGTTCCCCTGTCTTTCCGGTTCCAGCCCTGAGATCTGGCCCTCATCCAGCCCTAAGGTTTCCCAATTTACCTCCTCAAGGTGTCTTCTGAGCCCCTCATAATCGTAACTATTTCCCATAACAAGGCATTTGGGAGTTTCAAGTCATCGTTCATCGTGTGCAGTGTTTGGATACGTGAGTCCAAGACACAATATCTACATTTAGACTCGTCAAGTTGGAAGTGGAGCGTGACAAATTTCAGCGAACAATTACCACAAGGGAAATATTTGGACGGCATGGTTACTTTTTTTCCGCAGCAAAAAACTTTACAGTTAAGATGCATTTAGAAGCCGCATGGGTGGCTGTGCTGAACACCTAAGAATACACTATAGTCGTGAAGACCTGAAAGGAGTTTGTGGTTAGGTCGAGTCGGGGGATAATTAATTTGACGGCAGAGAGGGTTGTTTAGTTGGAGGAGGAGAAGGAGGAGGAGGAGGAGGAAGAGGAGGAAATGAATATGGGCGGAGAAAGAGGAAGAGGGATGGTGATTAAAACAAAAAACCCTGGGTTGACCCTGGCAATCTTAGGATTAGTTTATAAAGAATATAAAGAAGTATATAAAGAAGAAAGTATAGCTTATGAAGAAGTAAATCAAGCAATAAAAAAGATTAAAAAATGGAAATGGAAAGGCAGCAGGAATTGATGGAATTACAGCAGAAATGTTGAAGTGTGGAGGAGATGCAGTTACAGGTAACTCGATTCACCCGAGTTTGGTATACGCGTTTTTTAAAATAACGCGGGGTCCAAAATCCAAATAAATGTTTAATTTACACGTTTTTTCACTTATACGCAATATTTTATGGAGTGGCCACCAGATGTCTCACAGAACTGGGCTCACACGGCGCCGCGGCCACACAGCTGAGCTCAGTCCTTTCCGCGCGCCAGTTGAACAACAATACAGTACCCACACTGCCACGCTACTCAACAACAGGGGTAGGCAGGTACCGGTACCAGTACCGGTACTAACGGTACCAGCTATATGGTACGGTACCGGTAGCAGACTGCTCGGTAGCGGTACCAACACTAGCCAGTCGCTCATGGTCTCCCTCATTTCTTCCTCACACGAGTAAGGCTGAGACTGAGTGCCTGAGTGGATATCTCGGTGATATGGATATTCTCTCTTTTGATTTCAGGAGCTCTACCACGGACTTGGGCGGAGAGCTACTTTTTCAGTAAGGCCTTCAGCCTAAACAACCGCTTACAGACTCTTTGTAGGGAGCTTGACGTGGAGTTCCTAAACGCATGGGACAATTTCTATGGACAAAATGAGCTCTTCCACAGGGACGGATTGCACCTTTCTCCCATCGGGGCAGCCAGACTCGGAAGGCTCCTCAACGAAGCAGTGCGTGTCATCCGAGCAAAAAACGAGTCACGGCCACGTCCCTCCACCCCGCCCGTGTAAATAGACGCCGTGCATCGCAACTAACCCGTAACCGTGATCCCGCAAGTACCACCTTTATTACCAAGCCTCTAGATAACTTAAAAATCCTTAGTTTCAATGCGCGTAGCCTTAGAAACAAATTTGATGAACTGAGATGTCTTGCTTTAACAGAAAATTTTGACATAATTGCTATAACCGAAACATTTATCGACACCACAAATATTGATTTAAGTTCCGAATACAACATAGATGGCTACAGACTCTTCAACAAAGATCGTGTAAACCGTAGAGGCGGTGGCGTCGCCCTTTATGTCAAAAGCTATTTGCAACCCACTGACAAAACACCGGGAAACAGTAACGTTGAACATTTGTGCGTGCGAGTAAACATTTCAAATGTCAATTTAAATATATCTGTCACCTACAGACCTCCCGGGCAATCACTCGATGACGACCTTGAAATGTACAGCGTCTTAAGGCAGTCACTTAATAACAGCGACTCACTGATATTAGGAGACTTTAACCTCCCCCATATCGACTGGGCGACACTGTCAGGTACAGAAGGCGAGTCACATAGAATGATCGAATTTCTAGAAGAAAATTATCTAAGCCAAATGGTTTCTTAGCCAACTCGTCAAAATAATATACTCGACCTTGTTATAACGACCCAAGATAACCTAGTCAGTAGTGTCACGGTAGGAGAACACCTCGGTTCTTGCGATCATAAATTAGTGCGCGTCGACATTAAAGCTCAATCATCAGTGACTGAAAATAAAGTAAAGGTGCCCAATTTCAAAAGAGCTAAATTCGTAGAAATCCGACAAAAACTAACAAAAATACAACTATCAGATGACGGCAACGTAGAGGAAGCCTGGCTAAGCCTTAAAAATCACTTACTCAGTCAGCAGAACACATTCGTCCCCTTCTGCGAAACGCGAATTAACACTAATAAAAGCCTACCGTGGTTTAATACCGAAATTAAACAATCAGTCAGTGAGAGAAAATTGTTTTACAGGTTAAAGAAAGGACAAAGCACGCCCGAAAACATTAGACTTTATAATGATGCCAGGCGACGAGTAAAAAGACTAGTAGGTTAGGCAAAGCGTAGATATGAAGAAAATATTGCAACCAACTGTAAAAATAATCCGAAATCTTTCTTCAGTTACATAAACAACAGAAAGGCGATCAAAAGTGGTATTGGACCTTTAACAAACAGCGACGGTGCACTAGTGACTGACAGCCAACACATTGCAAACCTCTTAAACAATTACTTTTCCTCGGTGTTTAATACTAACAGTCTTCCTCTCGCTACCACCAACACCAGTACTATTGTAAATCTCAAGCATGCATTGCCTAATTTTGAAATAACAACCGATGAAGTCCTTAAAGCTCTCCATTCACTTAAAACAAATAGAAGTCCTGGACCTGACAAAGTATATCCAACTCTGCTGAAAGAAAAAAGAGCGAAATATTCTCCTCCCTCACAACCGTATTCAATATGTCCTTGCGACAAGGCATCGTCCCTTCAGATTGGAAAAAGGCTAACGTGACACCGATTTTCAAGAAAGGAGATAAAAAAGTACCAGGTAATTACAGGCCCATTAGGCTAACTTCGGTTGTAGGTAAGCTACTTGAGGGCATAATTAGAGACAAAATTGTGAGTTACCTTGAAAGCCACTCATTGATTGGGGACTCACAACATGGCTTCCGAAACAAAAGATCCTGCCTATCAAACCTATTAACCTTTTATAACGACCTCTTCACTGTTTATGACGTAATCAAATCACTGGACGTAGTCTATCTTGATTTCCAGAAAGCGTTTGATAAAGTCCCGCATCATAAATTACTTTACAAATTAAAGCAAATAGGTATTGACGGTCAAGTAAACCAATGGATCGCGAATTGGTTGAGCAACAGACAACAAAGAGTAGTGATTGACGGATTTAACTCAGAGTGGGCGCCTGTCACTAGTGGCGTCCCCCAGGGCTCGGTCCTTGGCCCAGTGCTCTTCATTATTTACATCAGCGACGTGGATGTTGGACTCAATAACCGCATTAGTAAATTTGCAGACGACACAAAGATTGGTAACTCGGTTCTCACTGACGAAGACAGGCAAAGCCTCCAAGAGGATTTGCACAAAATTTCAGCTTGGTCGGATAGATGGGAGATGCCCTTTAACGCAGAGAAGTGCCAGGTCCTTCAAGTTGGAACGAGGAATAAGAAGTTCGAATACGAAATGCGCGGCGTTAAACTCAAAAGCGTTCAATGCATCAAAGACTTGGGGGTCAAAATCGCGTCAAACCTCAAATTCTCACAGCAATGCATCGATGCAGCAAATAAAGCGAACAGAATGTTGGGCTTCATTAAAAGAAACTTCGTATTCAAGAATAAAGATGTAATACTCCCGCTCTACAACAGTTTAGTCAGACCCCACTTGGAATATGCGGTACAGTTTTGGTCCCCCCACCATGCAAAGGATATTGCTAAATTAGAAGGTGTTCAGCGTCGGGTAACGAAAATGATCCCTTCCTTGCGCAACAAATCCTACGAAGAAAGGTTTTCTACCCTTAACATGTTCTCTCTTGAGAAACGTCGCCTCCGAGGAAAACTGATCGAATGTTTTAAAATACTTAATGGTTTCACGAATGTAAACAGATCAACATTGTTTATGATCGATGACACTCTGCGCACGAGGAACAATGACGTAAAACTCAGATGAAGACAAGTAAATTCAGACTGCACCAAATTTTTCTTCACCAACGTTGTAGTGCGAGAATGGAATAAGCTTCCAGCATCAGTGGTCCAGTGTAACACGATTGACATGATTGACTTAATATCAACTAGAGTAGAAATACAACGTTTTGGAGTCTTCTGATTAATGTAAAATCACTTAGGTTTAAGGACAGACCACCAAGTCTGGACCATGGGGTCTGTGTGGTCTGATTTTCTATGTAAATCTATGTAAATCTCTCTCTCTCTCTCTCTCTCTCTCTCTCTCTCTCTCTCTCTCTCTCTCTCTCTCTCTCTCTCTCTCTCTCTCCACTGAATGAAGTGAGTATTTATTTTTCGATAGAAACCTACCTCTTGTTTGATTTACATTGTTTTTGATTTACGCGACCTCTTCAAGGACACAATACTCGCGTAAATCGAGATACCTGTACTAAATGGATGGTCAAGATATGTGACGTGGCATGGGAGGGTTGGGTGGTGCCAACAGACTGGACAGAAGCCATCACTGTCCCAGTTTACAAGGGGAAGGGCAGGAGAGGGGAGTGTGGGAGCTATAGAGGTATAAGTCTGCTGAGTATACCCGGAAAGGTATGTGGGAAAGTCATAATAGAGAAAATCAAAAGACTTACAGAAGAGAAAATCAGTGGAGAACAAGGAGGCTTCAGGAAGGGAAGGGGATGTGTGGATCGGAAATTTTCCTTCAGGATGGTAGTGGAAAAAGTATTAGCGAAAGGGAAAAAACTACAGTACCCTCTCGAGTTTCGCGCTATCCGAGTTTCGCGATCCACGAGTTTCGCGGTTAGACCTAACTTCTTACCATCCCGACTTTCGCGCATTATCACCCCGAGTTTCGCGCTGCTTTGACACGTACGAGTCAAGTCTACTTACCATCAGCGTTACGCACGGTACATTTAAAGGTAGTATCACACTGGACGTTTTCCTCCAAACATTGTGGCTATGGCAAGAGAGAGAGAGAGAGAGAGAGAGAGAGAGAGAAAACAGGAAGAGAGAACGGGTCGTTTTGAAGCCACAGTTGAAGGCACCTGCCTTGCGATTGGCTGACAGTTCTGAAAACACGCTTGTGATTCGCTGGGAGTCCGATGACTTCATTGCCGACGCTCGCCCTATCAGCGGCTTCACTGCCTTAAGGCGGTGTCACAATGGTCGTTTTCGTCCAACCATTGGTGCTACGGGCAACGCCCGTACGCCCAACCGGGAGCGGGTTCACGGTTATCCGTAAGCTGGTGTCACACAGGGCTTTTTTCTTCCCACCGAGTTGGCGCCAGCAAGGGCAACCGGCAACTCCAACTTTTCCGGGTGCGCGTCACACACAGCCAAGGTCGGTTGCCCGTATCCACATCCACAACGTAAACAAAGCACTTGCCCTGTAAGGCCTGTCGCGGCTTGTGCTGCCATTACCCAAGTTATGGACTTGTTGCTCCAGTTAAACGGAAGGAAGAAACATTTGTGGGTGTGGCATGCCTGTGGTTCCTCCATGCCAGTTCCCATTGTCACCTCTGCGCCAATGCGGCCAACCCACCCATGGATCCAATAACAACAAACAAACACACACACACACACACACACACACACACACACACACACACACCAGACTCATTAGGAACCATTGCAGATGTTTCAGACAAACAGAAACGACTTTACCATTTCTTGAGTGTGTTAGAACGTATTTGGTGAGTGGCTCACATGAACCAAACCTAGCTCTTGGCAAGAAAAGAACAGTCGTCTTTAACACTGCTCTCTTCTTGCCATTGGGTATGTTTGATTTGTATGAACCACTCACCAAATACGTTCTAACCCACTCTAGGAAATGTCGAAGCCATTTTTGTTTGTGAGAAACATCTGCCATGGTTCATGATGAGTCTGGTGTGTGCGTGCGTGCGTATGTGTGTGTGTGTGTCTTTGCTGTTACTCGATCCACGTGTTTTTGTGGTCGGAGTCTAGATGGGTAGGTTGGCCGCTCACGCGCAATGGTGACAATGAGAAATGGCATGGAGCAACCAGAGACACGCCACACCAACAACAGCTTCTTCCTTCCATTTAACTGCAGCAACAAGTCCATAACTTGGGTAAGGAAGCACAAGCCGCGAGAGCCCTTACTTTAGCAGACGACCCCATGTCGATACAGGGCAAGTGCTTTGTTTACGTTGTGGATGTGGATACGGGCAACCGACCTTGGCCGTGTGTGACGCACACCCGGAAAAGTTGGATTTGCCGGTTGCCCAAGCTGCCGCCAATGCGGTGGGAAGAAAAGGGCCCAGTGTGATACCAGGTTACGGACAACCCACAACTTGCTCCCGGATGGGTGCACGGGCGTTGCCAGTAGCCACAACAGTTAGAGGAAAATGGCCAGTGTGACACTGCCTTAAGGGAGCGAGGCCGCTGACCGGTGAGCGCCAGCGATGACGTCATCGGACTCCCAGCGAATCACAAGCAAGTTTTCAGAGCTCAGCCAATCGTAAGGCTTCATCTGTGGCATTAAAACAACCCGTTCCCTCTTCCTGTTTTCCTCCTTTTTCCAAGGTACGTATTTTGAGATAACAAGGGAGTAAAGGAGGAAAAAAGTGAGCTCCGGGGGGCAGCATGCGCCACTATAAACAGTTGCCTCGCCATGACGGGCTCGGGGCCGACCATCAGGCCCAGATGGATAGTCTACCGGCGCCATTGCCCACATGTTAAAAAAAAAAAAATTTCATTGGTCAGAACAGATAAGCCCCTTTTCAGTGTTTTCAATACCTCGAGTTACGCGATCCTCAAGTTTAGCGCTATACCTTCGGAACGAAGCAAGCGCGAAACTCGAGAGGGTAGTGTATTCCCTGCCTTCATGGATCTAGAAAAAGCTTATGACAAAGTCGATTGGCTGGCACTGTGGGACGTTTTAAAGATATATGGTGTGGGAGGAAAACTGCTTAATGCAATAAAGTCTTTCTATGAGGATGCATCCGCTTGCATCAAAATTAGTGGAGAAACAAGTGAACATTTTGAGATAAAAGTGGGCTTGAGGCAGGGGTGTGTCATGTCACCATGGTTGTTCAATATTCATATGGATGGTGTTATGGGAGAAATGAAGGGCAAAGTTGGGAAAGTTGGAGTAAAAATGTACGCTGAGGGAAGGAGGTGGGTACTGAATTGAATCTTATTTACTGATGACACAGTGATCATTGCAGAAAATGAAAGTGACTTTCAAAATTTGGTCAGTGTTTTTGATAGTGTATGTAAAAGGAGAGAGCTGAAGGTAAATGTCAACAAAAGTAAAGTGATGGTTTGTAAGCAGAGTAGAAGTGAGGTTGTGGATTTTGTATGCCCATATAGAGTGGGAATTGAATGTGAAAAAGAATGCAAAATATTTTTGAACAGTAAAGAAATGGAGGAGGTTAAAGAATTTAAGTACCTTGGATCAGTTATGTGTACGCATGGTGGTACAGAAGAGAGACAAGAGAAAGGGCAATGCAAGGAAGAAAGGTGGTAGGGTCTTTGGGACGTATCATGAATGGCAGAAGTGTGAGCATGGAGGTTAAGAGGGATTTGAGAAATACAGTAATAGTACCAATCCTCCCCTTTGGGGAGGGGGTAGCTGAATGGTTAGGGTGACGGTTCCGCGTTCAGGAGCTCCAGGAGGGATGCGGGTACGAATCCTGGCCGCCGCACAGCTGAGGTTTTTCAGTCACCGCCGAGTGGCCTAAGAATACCCATATGCTGCCCTGAAGACCACCCGGGGGGCAGAATGAGCAAGATGGCGCCACTATAAACACTCGCCTGCGCCAGATCGGGCTGGGCCGACCATCAGGCCCCATCGGGAAGAAGCCTTGGCCCGACCATCAGGCCCCACCGGGAAGAAGCCTACTGGCGCAATAGGCTGCGACGTAAAAAAAAAAAAAAAAACGCAAGCGAAACATGGGCCTGGAATGAAAGTCAGAGGTCTAGAGTGCAGGCAGTGGAAATGAGTTATTTGGGGAGTGCATGTGGTGTGAGTAGAATGGATGGAATGAGTAATGAAAGTGTGTACGAGAGTTTTGGAATGTGTCACGTGGGTGAAGGGAAGAAGTGTGGAGTGGTGGAAGAGGTGAAGCGACAGACTTTAAAGTGGTTTGGCCACAGGGATCGAATGGAGGAGAGTAAGATGACCAGGAGGGTGTATGTAAATGAGATAGAGGGAGAGAATGTTAGACGACCTCCAGTGAAATGGAGAGATAGGGTACAGTAGAATGTCAGGGAGAGGGTTGAAAGATCCTTGAGAAACTTTGAGCAGGCAAGGAGGGAATGTCTGGATAGAGAGAGATGGAAACTCTTCTGCCGTGACCATCCCCTGGTGGAAGCTCCTAGGAGCAGGCGTCAAAGATGAATGAATGATTAGCGGGCATTTTTTTTTAGCTGTTTTCTTTACTGTAAAAATAAATAAATAAATTAAAGAAAAAGAAATAAATCCACCTCTCCAGGTACCCATTGAGTGTCCATGTCCCAAAGCCATAGAGTAAGAGAGAGAGCACAAAGGACTTGAAGATCCAGATCTTTTGTCATTCTGCACAGGTATCGACAATGCCATATACTCGTGCTGAGCGAGTCTATAACACCGTGGGCCAAGCCAATTTGCCGTAAGACTTCCTGGCGAGACTCACTGTTGTTTTGAACAACGCTACCAAGGTATGTGATATTTTCCGAGATCTCAATGTCGTCGCCACAGCATGCATGTACAGACTGTACCGTTTCATCTAGCAAGCCTTCAAACACCTGTACCTTGGTCTTGGCCCAGGAGACCTGAAGTCCCAAGGGTTTTGCCTCCTCATGCAGTGCCTCGAAAGCCATCAGCAAAATCTCCAGCAACTCAGCCAGGATTACTGCATCAATGGCAACAACAAGGTCAGTGACCATGGTATTGCCAATGCATGGTCTGCAATGACTCTGGTCCACAAATCTGCCCAGTGGATAGCCCAGTGGATAGAGACGACCAGCCCCCTCTTCCAGGAATGGTACCAGATTGGCATACGGCAGTCAAGACTGTGTGCAGCCCACACATCACGTTCTCACCTCCAGCTTTGAGCAGCTCCACACTGATGTTACAGATACCAGGAGCCTTTCCACAGCTCAACTTTGCCACAGCCTCTCTGACCTTGTCAAGAGAGGGTGGGCCTTCACTGATGGATGGATCAGCATCCACCATCTGCAACCCAGCAACTGGAAGCTGCCCACTTGGATGGTCCGCCGTGTACAACTGCTCAAAGTACTCAGCCCAGCAGGCCCTCTGCCCATCCATGTCCAACACAAGGCAGCCATCAACTGTTCGGCTAGCGCTCACCTGAAAAGAAGACTTAGGGTGGAGCTTCACCAGGGCTCGGTAAGCAGGTCGGTCATTCGCATTTGATTGACTGTAAAGGTCGTGCCAGGCGTGACCAATGCTGAGGTTGGAGGACAAACACAATTGGTAAAAGACACCATATCTAATAACAAAATAATGGCACTCCTTTGGAGGACAAAAACGGCGGCTTAAGACAGCTGGAGCAGGACTGCAAGGTGGGGTTGGTTCCCACTTCCTTGCGGGTATATAGAAGCAGACAGCTGGCACGGGTCCAGAATACAACACAGGACATTGGAAGATGTCTTGGTTCGTTTCTCTCTTGCAGTCCGGTAGAAGACGCCCTCGGTCCAGCTAGAGACGGAGGCAACGGCAGAATGTTCAAGGGGGGCGGTTACGGGGTATTTTTCGAAGAATAAATTTAAAATCGGATAAGTAGAGGTTTTTAGCTCAAAAGGCCCTTGAAAGGTTAAATTGCCGTGTGGTGGAGTTTGTTTTCGTAATATTAAAACCCCTCCCCGCTGGAGACCATTTTTAAATGTCCCGCGCTGTTGCGTCGTACCCAGACATACGCGTCAACATATGCAGTATTATTCAATGTTTGTATATACGTAAAATTACATTAGAATATTTTTTTTCTCAGTAAATTTTGCTACTTGTGATCCTCATATTCCGCGCGGCCCGCTGGGCTGCAAGAAGGGAGGAAGCGGCGAGCCGCTCGGCACTGCAGTGCCTTGCGCAACACAAATGAGCTAGGTGTGTTGCAATTTTCCCTCCACTCTAGACAAAAAAAAGGCCCTACAAATGATTTTACAAGCGTAAGTCAACCAGAAAAAGCTACAAACACTGTTCGAGAGACAGAATGCCCAGTACGGTCATGCAGGAACACCTTGACCTTCTGACACCCTCACCTTTGATTGATTAAAACTTTCTTATAAAGGGGGACCAGATTCCTTATCATTCTCCAGTAAGTCAACAAGGTACACACAATAATATGTGAAAATTTCATGCCAATCAGATAAATACAAATGGCAAGACAGGGAGAAATAGAAAAAAAATCTTTAGGAGCCAATATCTCGAAAAGTAGTTTTTTACACTTCAAAAAATTTCACAAAATCGGTAAAACGTCTGATCGACTTTTGTTAGGTATCATTTAACCCCCATGGCGTCGGAACATTTCCCACCCGTGACCCCCCCCAGCGTCGGCACTTTTCAAAAAAAAAAATTTCTCCCATTATGTCAGAAATGCTGAAAAAACATAGGTTTAAGTCATGAAAAGTGTCAAAAATGACATCTGAGTCACGGTGTGTGTCGTAAATTGTCGCGTCGTATATGTACGACGCCGACGCTGGGAAGGTGACTCAGCCTGTGTCGTACATGTACGACGCCGACGCTGTGAGGGTTAAAACTACAACTAAAGAACAATTTTTGCCCCCTATAAATTTTTTTTTAAAATGTCAAAAGAAAACGGGACACAGAGTGGAGAAAATTATGTGACAAAAAACTGTAATTTTATTTTTTCGAAGACAAAACAAAAAATCAAAAAAATTCTAGCTGGGAAATGTAGATAAACAAAGTTTCTATGATATTTTTTTCAAAGAGATTAACTGAAAAATAAGGTCTGTGAAACAAAAAAAAACAAAAATACGCTTTGTTTGAGTCTCTCCTTAACTTCACCCGAATTTAATGAAATTCACAGAATATCATACCTTTACACCTACAAACAATATACTAATATTTCAAAGCTATTGGACGAACCATATGCGCAGGAGGACCCCTCGTAGCCGCCCCCCTTAACGGTCCACCTCTGTCAGCTCCACGAGGTACCAAGCCACTCGGGTCACCGGCGAGTTCATCCCTTGAGACGGGGGAGGAGGAGGACTATCAACCCTGCTCGGGCCAAGGCCGGAGTGTGGAGTCAAGAGTGGGTTAATCCAATCTGCCCTGGTGTGGTGGTAGACGATCCACGTCGCATTCGTTCGAAGCCGTGGGGTTGCATTCCAAGTGAATGAAGCTTCAGAGCGTGTTGGTAGGCTTGATTCCTCCCACAGCAACAATGAGTAAATGAATCCAAGCCCTGGTTCAGACAAGACTTAACCCTTAAACTGCTAAATGCTCGCAGCGAGCGGTAGTGCATTTGTTGGTGGTGCTAAACGCTCGCTGCGAGCTCCAGTCGCGCTCAAATCTCCCGCGTATGAGAGTGTTCCAACAATATTTCTCACCCCACAGGATTGCCAATTCTGTGGGTTTTCCACTAAATTTGGTGAAAAATCATATCACTCTAGCACGGAAAATCTACGGACAAGTAACTGGTGGATGTTCATGTTCAATATAGCGGATTTTTTGCATAGCTTCACCAATCACCTGACTGATTCTTTGACCAAATAGTTGTAAATTTTGCAGTTGGCAATACTACCTTGCCAGTACCCCATCAAGAGACCTCTGCAGTTCCCTCAATATGGCTGACCGTCGCGCATGCACTGACGTAAGTGTTCACAGGCAACACCCCCTCAACGTGTCTGTACGTCCTATAGATCTGGGCCTCCTTTCCAATGTTTTTTTTTTTTTTTTAGCTGCAATAAACAGTTTTTGAGATACAGAGGTTAAAAGAGACCCCCTTCCCCCGTTCGGCTGCCATAGTGCGCCCGGGGGAATAGTCGCCTCCCTCGCCATGCGCATTGAAAGGGTTAAAACTTGGCTTGACGATGGCCTTCGACTTCCTCAGTGAGACCCCTGACATGCCCCTCCTTATCACTCCTCAGGAGAGCTCTTCTACTGACAAGCCCTAGCCCTATCCCAATTCCCATTCCCTCCTTTGGCGCCACTCCTCCTCTCTTCTCAGCGTGCCAAGGCAAAGCCATTCCTAGATCTCGGGTGCTCTCCAACGCACTCCTTGGCAGCTTGAAAAGTCTCATGTTTGAAGATATCCCACAGTTCTACAGGGTCCTTAAGGGTGCTGAGTAAACGGAACTGATTTGAAACTCTCACTGCATACTCCTGAGCACATGCCAGGTACTTCAGCCTCTCGAGATGGAACACAATATTGTTGCATCTTGAGGTTCTTCTTGACCTGACATGAAGCTTGAATATTGCAACAACAAGCCTATGGTCAGTTGCAAAGAACTCAGCACTCCGGAAAACCCTGCAGTTCTGAGAGATCCTCCAACGAGTATTTCCGAGGATGTGGTCAATCTCCTTAGCTAACCCTCTGGCATTGCTATACAGTACCCTCTCGAGTTTCGTGCTTGCTTCATTCAGCAGGTATAGCGCTAAACTCGAGGATCGCGAAACTCGAGGTATTGAAATACATGAAAAAGCGCTTATTGGTTCCGGCCCATGGAAAAAAATAGTAATAGGCAGAAAATGGGAAGTGAGAACAGGTCGTTCTGAAGCCGCAGTTGAAGGCGGCTGCCTTACAATTGGCTGGCAGTTCTGAATACACGCTTGTGATCCACGTGGTGTCGTCTCCTAATGTAAGGGTGGTTGCTCGCGGTCACCCGTGGTACAGTTGGACAAACCTATAGCTTCTGGTAGTTTTTTGTGTGTTATGGTATAATCTGCTACTTTTTCTGTTATAAATCATTAAATCACTAACATCATAATTGACTTTTCAATGCCTATTGAACGTAAACCGCTGCCGCAATCGCAAAATAGCTCGCAGAGAGGTTCAACTCGCTTACTGCTTCCATATTTCCCTCACCGCTCACAAAGACCACAAGCGGACAAAAAAGAACAAATCCAGGCAAATTAACACTTTTAATGCTGTGTATTCCCACAGCGCGCATGCGTGTTGGACAGCAGAATGACTAATTTCAGCGGGGAGATATTTCTCGCAACACCGGCCAGTGTATAGTGGACCTTCTTCTTCTTCTTTTGACCTGTAATGTTTTGTATCGCTTCTTAGGTCCTCCTTCTCCACACTTTTATACTTCACAACATGCACTTAGGGCCGGTGGGTAGTGATGTGATGTGATGGTGTCGGAGGTATTATTGCCTTTACAATGGCACCTCGTGGCGGCTGCGGGGTTAGCCTCGCCCCGCATCTTACCACACACTCTCAACACCTGTCGCTTTCTCTGCAGCCACCACTACCCCATAGGCCAATTTCACATGGAAAACTATTGCGTCGATCGCCGCCATTGGTAACGATCAAAACAAACAGTGACTGTGAAAGCGGCCCTTATTTACTTCACAGTGCGCACTTATACACTTCACCCTGAACTTAGGTGTTTTTCTGTTCTTTTCTTTCCCTGATTTTGGTTTTCTATACCCTTTTGCTATTTTCCACTGTTACTTTTCACCGTCGCTGCCATGCATTACAGGTCAAAAGAAGAAGACGAAGAGGAAAACAACACCGGGAGATCTACAAAAAAGTTTTTTGGACTGTGGTTCCCCAGCACAGGGTGTTCTCTTATCTTGTTAATCAAGTAGTAAGCAAAGCAGCTCTGCCAGTCCATTTTATGAGTCTCTTGGTGGGCCATCTTCCACTGCTCCTCAGCCACTGCCGTCGTCTGTTTGTTTACATGCAGCCGTTCGGTACCCACGTACCCACGCTCGTACTCACAACCGTTTTCCATTCATACGGACAACCAACAACTCGCTCCCGGTTGGGCATACAGGCAACCACGGTTGCCCATAGCCCCAATGGTTGGACACTGCCTTTTAAGGCAGCACACATGACGCCGACGGTAGGTAAACGTGACCCGTACATGTCAAAGCACCGCGAAAGTCGTGGCGGTAATGCGCGAAAGTCGTGATGGTAAGAATTTAGGACTAAGCACTAAACTTGAGGATCGCGAAACTCGAGAGGGTACTGTACCAAGTCCAGCAGTGCAGCTCTGGTCTCTGATACCAAGAACCTGCAATTCTCAACCTCCTGGATCTTGCAAAATTCAGGAGAGAGCTGTTGATGTTCCTGGTACCAGAACCAAAGGGACAAACACATAGCTCAGAGCCAACCCTGTAAGTGCCAGTAGTAGCATTGAAGTTGCCCAGGACAATGAGTGTGTCCCGGGGAGGGCACTGGTCTAATATGGAGTCGAGTTTGGCGTATAACATCTCCTTCTCTTCAGTTTCACACATCTCAGTAGGAGCGTACACTGCAACAAGAGTGTGTGCTTCAGCCTCACTCACATTATACACTCATCAACTGGAGTAACCTCAACCACAAATGGCTGCAGTTGGCTGGAGATGCTCATAGCTACCTCCTCGAGACGGAAACCATTGCTCATGCCGCACCAGTAGAAGGTGTACCCACCCCCCCTTACTGATCTCGCCACTGCCAGGCCTCCTATGTCCACCTATGTCCACCCTCAGCCGTCTGAGCTCATTTGATAGGCAGGGTAGTCGGTCATCGTCCGAGAGGCTCCGCACATTCCAGGAGCCCTCATGCAAAGCCCTCCGAAGGTTAACCCCGGGTCTAGTTCTGCGGGCAGGTGCAGCCTCTGCACCACCCTGGCCACCACCAAAACAAAGAGAGGGGCTAGGGGTTCTTCCTCCTTCGATGTGCAGGGGTCTCCTAGGCTTTGCCCTGCACCCATCACTGACGGCAGGCTCCCCGGATGTGGATGAATCAGGGAAGCCTGCCGCCCAGCGAGACTTGATCAGGGTCGAGGCTCACGCCACGACCCCGACCTCTACTTTGTAACTTGTTTTTGGCTAGGAATATTTTTTATAGGGGGATGGGGTGCAAACCCCTCCCCCAACCAGCCTATATCATGGGCTGAACTGCCTGCTCACCAAAGGGCAGGGATATAGCACCCCTGGGAGGATACATCCCCCGGTTTCCCCCTGATTCTTGTCATATCCTCTACCAATCATGTTGTTCAGTGTCATCCTCAATTATCTATTATCCCAAGTATTCTTGTTTCCCTCGCTCTCAAAAGTTGTAAGAGTTAAGGGTTTGCTATACGTAATGGTACGATAAATGTGTTTAACATAAATATGTTTGGGATTATAAATGCTTAAAGAAAAGGTATTTCTAGCTCAAAACACTTGACCTTAAAAAGTGTCTGCGGTAAAAACCCAACTTTTAGGCGTTAACGCTTTCTTTAGTAAAGACCAATAAAGAGAATAGTTTAACCCTTTCACTATAGCTGGGCCAATACAGCGCCCTGCGCCGTATCCAAGATCGCCGCGCGCGCCAAATTTCAAATGTCGCTATTGAATAGAAGAAGTTTTCATCCATAAACTCAGCATAATCATCATGTATTATATATGAAAACATGCAGAATTAAATGGTGCACATAAAGAAACAAGTTAATTGATAATTTTGAGATGTAAGCATAAATATAAAGAGATGAAATAACTCGTATACTGGCTAAAGCGAGCCAGGACACAGTATGCGCGTCCTCAGATATGGTACGGCGCACGTAAGGACGCAGTACAGTAATCCCTCGCCATATCGCGGTTCACTTATCGCGGTCTCGCTGTATCGCGGATTTTCAAATTGTATCGTATCGCGGATTTTTCGCTATATCGCGGGATTTTGCGGTAAAATAAGCATTTTCTAGCCTAAAAAATTAAAACGATATAAATCAACGTAAGTAGGAACACACCTAAATAAGCACCTACGTCACCTACCTATTTTTTTATTATTCCGTCGCGGCCTATTGCGCCGTTAGTCTTTCCCTGGTTCACTCCTCCCCCACTTCCTTTCTTTCTTCTCCCTCTCCGTCCCTGTATTTTTCTCGTTCCTTATCATTTTTTTCCTCTTTTCCTTTCACCTCCCTCCCAGTTTTTCTCTTTTAATCTCTTTCCCTCCCACTCACACCCTTTCTCTCCCCCTCTTTCCTCACCTTTACCTGACCCTCCCTAACTCTTTCTTTTAATCTCTTTCCCTCCCACTCACACCTTTTCTCTCCCCCTCTTTCTTCAACTTTACCTGACCCTCCCTACCTCTCTCTTTTAATCTCTTTCCCTCCTACTCACATTTTCTCTCCCCCATTTCCCTCACATTTACCTGACCCTCCCTACATATCTCTTTTAATCTCTTTCTCTCCCACCCACACCTTTTCTCTCCCTCTCTTTCCTTTCCTTTACCTGACCCTCCCTACCTCTCTCTTTTAATCTCTTTCCCTCACACTCACACCCTTTCTCTCCCCCTCTTTCCTCATCTATACCTGACCCTCCCTACCTCTCTCTTCTTTTCCCGTCCCATTTCCTCCACCCATTTCCCTTGTTTCCTCCTTTCTCACACCCTCTTATCTTTAGTCTTATATCTCACTCTATCACTCTTCCTTCCTTTCTCCTCCCCATTAGATTATATGAACACACACACACACACACACACACACACACACACACACACACACACACACACACACACACACACACACACACACACACACACACACACACACAGAAGGGGAAATAGGAAGGGTGTGTGGAGGGAGGGGCAGAAGTGAGTCAGGTCATGTCCTGACCAAAGCCCTGAGCCGAGTCTCCCTTCTGCCACACCCTCCCCACACTCTTCTCATTTCCCCTTCTGTGTGTGTGTGTGTGTGTGTGTGTGTGTGTGTGTTTACAACTAGGTAAATACACACACAGAAGGTGAAATGGAAAGGGTGTGGGGATGGAGGGGCGAAAGTGAGAGTCAGGTCATGTCCTGACTGAAGCCCTTACCTGACTTTCTCTCAGGACCTGACATGACTCTCCCCACTGTCGCTCCCTCCCCACACCCTTCTCCTTGTTTTCATCCTCTTTATCTCTCTCTGTTTCCTCCACTACTTTTCCTTGTTCTCCCTTACATCTTCTATCGATATTTTTTTCATGACTCACTCTGTCCCTCTCCTCCCTCTCCCCTTCCGTATTTACCTAATTGTCATATAAAAGAAGTGAGCTGCGCTCATATTGTCCTTTCTCTGAGTATTCTTCCGCCCTGCCAAACTAATTCCTGCGCGAACTTCGTATTTACGAAGCAAATATTGAAAATCGAAACAAGAATTATAGTATCATTTATTGGGACCGCGTCGTAACAATGAAACGTTGTAGGAAGTGTTTATAAGAGTGTGGGAAAGGTCAATAAGAGTGTGGGAAAGATTTGTAAGAGTGTGGGGAGGGTTTATAAAGCCTTAAAATATATATAAATAATAAAAAAATATAAGATCGCTACTTCGCGGATTTTCGCCTATCGCGGGGGGTTCGGGAACCTAACCCCCGCGATAGACGAGGGATTACTGTATACGCGTCCTCGTGTTGAAGGGCTTAATACTCTGAAGCCTTCTGCAATTGTCACAAACTTTTCCCTAAAACATACAGTTGCTATACATTTTATGACATAAAGCTGTGCAAAGATCTCTAAACAAGCAATATTGTGAATATGTTCCGTAAAAGCCTATATTGGTATCATACTCTCAGAGATGCTCTAGTGATGCCATAAAACTGTTCAAAGACCTCCAAACATTCAATATTATGAATTTATTATATAAAAACATATATCATACTCTTAGTAATGCTCTACTGAGGCCTGTCTCCATACAGTATGTGGCTCAATATCTTAATGCACAGTAAGCCCTGCATCATACACAGGAGACATCCTTCTGTCACTCAGATAAAAGGATAGAAAAGCCGAATAGCTTAACAAATTACTTAAAGAAGAAAAAGAAGAAGAAGAAGAAAAACAAATGATGAAGAGGAAGATATATAAACAAATGAATATGAGGAAAGAAAATCAATCAAGTTTTTCTTTAAATATCAATCCTCATACACTTCTCATTTCTCTATCTTCCTCCTCCTCCTGCTTTTCTTTTCCCCTAAGCTGTTCCTCACCTGGCATGCCACCAAGTTGTGGGTGGTAGGTGACCCTATTGGGATGAGACTTAGCCAATTACACAGCCACTTCCGAGACAGGTCAAGAAAGGTGAGGCCACCCCCCTCATGGCAGATCTGAGGATACAAATGGCTGAATAATCACATGAGTCTTGTCAAAAATATATGTCAGGTCTTTGTCTCTCGGGAGAGGATATCTGCTGGATTTTCTTTAGCAGAGACCTGTTTATAAAAGGAAGAAGACCCTAAATCTTTTATTTTGCTCATATGGTTTTCAATAAATAGGATTTCAAAATTAAAGTAAGCAGATTTCACTATTGGTCCATACATACACTTCCTTAATTTGTAATATTTTTTTAGAATAATTAGCTAATCTTGTGCCTAATTCCAGTGCAGTCAGTTCCATCTGAGGTAAGGTTCTCAGTTCAATATAGGCCACTTTTGCCTTTAACAGAACTAAATTACATTAATTTTATGTCCCGCAATAAACTACTGAAGCATAAGACATTTTTGAGGCATCACAGAATACATGTAACTGTGTAGGAGAGGTGCCGCTAATTTATCACCTGATTTACGAAATCCACATTTATATAAAACACTAATTGACCAAGTTTAATAAGTGTACAAATATAATTTATTTTGATGAATTTACTTTACTACCTTAATTATTTTCAGTTCTACATTAAAGGTAGCAGCTCTCAGATCTCCTTGATCCTATGTTAGACTTGTATGAAAAATGGAACCTGATTACCTTATGGCAGCCGAGACTGAGTGAAACCTATGGATCATGGTGTTACTTCCAGCTCTGAGCAGCTCCAGTGGTGTTATGTATGCCAGCTTCCTTTCTACCCCTCAACCCCACCACAGTCTCTTTGACTTTGTCAAAAGAGGGTGGTTTATCAGTAAAGGGTGGATCAGCATTCACTATTTATGACCCAGCAGTTGGTAGAGGTAGGTCTATCTGGATGAGTAACGTAATGCGCTCAGCCACACCGAGCTGTAACCTTCTTTCCCTCTTCCTGAATAATTCTTCTCCCCAATGGATGCACCAAACCCAGAGGACATGTTGGCACACCCTTAAGCTTAGTCCTCCAATATGTGTACTATATAATGGTGTCCCTGTATAGCTGGGAGAAGGGAGTCCTGGAAGTTGAGCAATGTCATAATCATGTGCTGCGGCTAGCAACACACCTCTTTGGTTCCTTATTCCGGCCAAGATGAGTGGTCTCTCCTGGCTTGGAGAGGTTGATCAGCTAGTCTGCGTGATCATGAGTCAAGCAGCCACCACTATGTCAGGTGGTGGCTGCATAATAATGCTCTCCTGCTACCCCTGGAGGGGTTGGGCTTATAAGCCCAACAATAAGCCTCCCCTTGTGAGGCAAAGTGGTGGGTGGGTGCATGGGAGAGCGAATTTTTTAAAGACATATGGCATCCAGTACTCTGACAGGTTGGAGGGGGGAGGTAGGAAAGCCTTACCACTGCCCCATCAATCATTTCCACCCGCTTTTCTTGGGAACCGACAGGGTGGTGCAGACGAGACACAAGCTTGTCCGGCCAAGCCTGGGGTTAACCTCCAGAGCCTCTCAGAGGACCAATGGCAACCCTGTCTGCCAGCTAAACCAAGAGGTTGAGAGTGGACATAGTGGGGATCTCAGAGATGAGGAGACTTGGCAATGGAGAGATAAGTAGAGGGGGTTATATCTATTACTGGTCAGACCATAGCAATGGTACCCTTTTCAAGGGAGTGGCTATAGCCATTTTGAGGTGAATGCAGTCCTCTGTTGTTGGGGTTGCTCCAGTTAATATGTGTATGATGCTGGTGAAATTGAAGCACACCTTGGGCTTCATATCTCTTTTTGCAGGGTACGACCCTGCCAAGACGTATGAATGTTAAGAGAAAGAGATATTCTATGATAAGCTTGACTTTAGTCGACCAGTGCCCCCGCATGACACACATTGTCTTGGGTGACTTCAATGTAGCTACTGGCATAGAGGGATTTATCTAAGAGTTATGTGTTGGTCCCCAAGGCTCTGACACCAAAAACTTAAAGGGTATTTTCCCTCTGAAATTTGCAAAGCCCAGAAGGCTGAGAATTACTGATTCCTGGTCTCAGAGATGCAAGCCTTGCCATTAGACTCACTATAGCAATGCTGGCCGTGTGGCAAAGGAGATCAATCACATCCTTTTAAGTACTCAATGGAGGATCCTCCAGAACTGTAGGGTTTTCCAGAGTGCTGAGTTCTTTGCAACCAACCAGACTATTGCAAAACTGAGGATACGCATCAGGTCCAGAATATTTCAAGATACAACCCTCCAAAGTTCCATCGTGAGAAACTAAGCTGGAGTAGGTAGGAAGACACCTACCGAACGGGCGCAAGCCACTCCCGGTGAGGTATATATGGGAGGTGAGAAGGGAGCTGAAGCCCTCCAAAGACCCTTCCCATGTCCTCACTTACCGTTTCCCTATTGTCTCACCAACACCGGAGAGTAGTTCAGCATGCTCTCTAAAGACAGATCCTCTCTTTATCCACACCACACTACATTCACACAACATACACACCTTTTCCCAAAATTAAAATTTCAAAATGGCGCACATACACCAAGCCTCGGAGTCCCCGCCCGGGGGGGGGACCACAAATTCCCCCAGGGAGGACTCCCCTTCTGGCTGCCGACCCGAGAGGTGTCTTGATAACTCCTCGAACCTCTTTCTTCTCAATTTCTGCAACATTCGCGGTCTTCGCTCTAATTTTCATTCTGTGGAACATCATCTCTCCTCCTCTAAACCTCACCTTCTCTTCCTTACCGAAACACAGGTTTCTGAGGCTACTGACAGCAATCTCTACTCTGTTCACTCCTACTATCTCTATCATAAATTTCAAT
>NC_066513.1:6052252-6137724 GCF_024679095.1 Eriocheir sinensis | reverse complement strand
GTCGTATCAACCATAGGCTCTGTTAGCTTAAGAACAATATGTTTAATAATGTTTGTATTACTAAATAAAGATGGTTGTCTACCAGAGTCATTGGCAGGCTGGGGCCAATGAATTGCTTTGTGAAAGACTATGAGAAAAGATACTGCTCACAACACCACTCAAATGGATGGAGGCTGTAGTAGTAGTAGTATCAGTTGTAGTAGTAGTAGTAGTAAAAGTAATAGTAGCAGTAGCAGTGGTAGTGGCAGTAGTAGTAGTAGTAGTAGTAGTAGTAGTAGGTGGAAACACCTCCTCAGTAAGAACATCTTTGGTAATCCAGCTGTGGATCTTCGCGACGCAATAGCCGCCCTAGCAAGAAAATTGGCGTCAGAGAATTGCCAACACCTCAAGCCTTTGATGGCCTGCCGGCTCATTCCGCTGGATAAAAAACCAGGCTGTCGCCCCATCGGGATGGGGGAGGTGTTCAGGAGGATCATAGGCAAGGCTGTCATGGAGGTGGTGAAGGACGACGTGAGGAAGGCGGTGGGAAACCTCCAAGTGTGTGCGGGTCAGCAGGCTGGGTGTGAAGCTGCCATTCACGCCGTCAGGAAAATGTTCAAAGACCCAGAATGCGAGGCGGTGCTGATGGTGGACGCTGCAAATGCGTTCAACAACATCAATAGGGAAACAGCACTGCACAACATCAAAATCAAGTGCCCTATATTCACCCAATATATTGAAAATACATACAAGGAACCTGCCAGACTGTTCATCAGCAGTCATAATGACCAACGACTTGGAGACCCGGTGACCATACAATCCTCAGAGGGCACCACCCAGGGGGACCCAGTGGCCATGGCAATGTTTGCCATGGGAATGATGAAGCTGCAGGACATCATCCGCCATGAAAACACCAACATCAAACAGGTGGCGTATGCGGATGACCTCACCGGGGTAGGAAAGTCTGCAGACCTCAGGAAATGGTGGGACCTCGTCAATGAACACGGCCCTAAAATAGGGTACCGTCCCAACGCCACGAAGTCTGTGGTGATTGTAAAACCAAAGGCATACGATCGGGCCAAAACAGCATTCCAGGGCAGTAACGTGAAACTGTCAGTGACTGGCGAAAGACACCTCGGGGCAGTCATTGGAATAGCTGAATACAGAACCGAATATGTGAAAACAGCTGTAAAGCGCTGGGAATCCGAACTGCAGAGGTTGAGCAAGATTGCCAAAACAGAACCGCAGGCAGCCTATGCAGCATTTACGTACGGTGTCAAGCATAAATGGAACTACCTCATGAGGACTGTTCCTGATGTTGCTCCGTTACTAAAACCTCTGGAAGATGCTATCAGAAACACCTTCATACCGGCGATAGCAAATGGGAGATGTCCCAGCGACCAGGAGAGAAGGTTGCTGGAGTTGCTGCCAAGAATGGGTGGGCTCGGCATCACCAACCCGCAAAATCTGGCTGAGTCTGAATTCGGGAACTCAATCCGAATCATGGCCTCCTCGACCGGATATATTATCAATCAAAATGAAAGGGGATAAGACAACCCATAGACTTCACAACTAGTTGACGGGAAATCTCTTCAGTCTTGGCGCGCTGGCTTCGCGTAAGGGGCCGATTGTTATGGCGACTTTCACTGCGACAACTCAAACACACTCTGCGTTCTTACTCCGAATTTAAGTGGAAACAGGACGAAATCTTCAAGTTTTAGTGCATACAAGCAGGCAGGAGTGTCTCTAGAGTGATTTGGTCGAGGATTCAAGGTAACTTATATAAAATAGCACCATGCGTGCACTTTGAAAACGTTGTGTAAAAAATGGCAAATTTGCGTAAATTTAGGTTGAAATCTTTACGTAAAATGAACGATAACTGTAGGATAGTGAAGTCCACAGTTTTACGATAGGGAAACAAGAAATGTGCGCTTAGTTAGTGCCTACATGGCAACTCAGCTCAGTTCAGCGTCGCCTAACTCGGGCCGCACGCAGTCAGCTGGGCACTTCCCTCTGTAAAGGATTATCGCTGTCCTGCCTCTGTTTACTCTCCAAGTAAAGGACCTACAGTTATTCATCGTCTCTGTACCCTTCCCACAACTGGACGAATGCAGAACTTCATGGTGAGCAACAGGTTGGCCCAGCGCCTGCATTTGCTGAAGCTCGTCGGGTTCTTCCCTGGGACGTGCAGGCCGACCTGGACCGGCCAAGGCAGAGGAGAAGGAGGGACGAGGTGATCTTGGCCCAGCTTGCCAGGGGAGCTGGCCGACGACCAGCCGGACCTCGCCGACGGACGAGTTGCTCCTGGCGGCACCACGCCGCTACCTGGCCAGGAAGGTCAGGCCAACTCCTCTGGCCGAGTGCTGCAAGCAGGAGCTTGCCCAGCAGGAGGAGATGAAGATTACCGTGGAGGCTCGAGAGGGCGACCCGCCCTCTGTGATGTTCGGGACGCCTGGTCGAGCTGGTCGACAGGGGAGAGCTGAGACGGGCAGGCGGTCCTGAAGCGGCCATCTCTCCCAATGGCCCACATGGCGCCCCTTCGATGTCGCTGTGGGACTCCCTGATGTGCAGGGAGGACAAGAAGGAGCGCAGGTTGAGGTTCCTCCCTGCCATGCGCCACAGGGACGGGTTCAGGCACTTCCTGGAGTTCCTGGCGGCCTCAGACCCGACCTTGCAGGGGTACAGGTGCCAGGAGGGGCACAACCTGGCCAACACCATCTTGCCGCACATCAGCAGGTCCCTCTTCAACTGTTTCTAAGCTAATTTCTCCAAGGACGTGACCTCAGAAGCAGGGAAGAACAAGGCCTTGAAGCAGCCGACCGCAGGAAGAGGAGCAGTATCGAGGAGGGCAGGAAGGAGACGCGAGGAACAGGGACGTGTACAAGTCCAGGAAACTGACCGGCCACAAGTCATAGGCCAAAAGGCTAAAGTGATTGTTCAGGACGAGGGCCAGATAGCCGCAAGACGCATGCGCAATAGTGACATCGAATTCAACCAAAATAAGTTGTGATTGTATATAGAAAATGAATATTTTGCTTTTGTTGAGTAAAATTAAGATGTTTCTGCATGCTTTCCTCAAGTATTAAGTTTCTAATGTGAAAATTAAGTGATTTATTAGATGTTAAAACTTACGTAAAAAATTGCACTAAATAAAAAAAAAATAAGTAGCTATTTCGGGCAAAAACTTATAAGATGTGCTAAATATTGCTATTGATTCTGAAAATATAAGTGATTATCTCTGCATTTGGTGATGTTTGTGCATCTAGCGTAAAATCTGAGGATTTTATAGCCTTTTTAAGTTTTGTTATACTTATATAAAAAACAATTAATCGGGATTTTATTAGGGAAACGACTTTGAATTTTTGATACCGCTGCTCATGGAGACTCATATATGCCTAAGGAGGTGCCTGTTTTAGTTTCAGGTCGCTAGCTGCTTTGGTTTTGAAAATATTTAAATTTTAAATTTTGAAAATCGGCCCCTCGTAATCGCCCGCCGCCTGCTTTCCCGTCAAGAGATTGTGAAGTCTATGGACAACCCTCAAGATATTAGGTCACTAAGGAATGAAATCTCCATAAACAGAGAAGAAAAACAGAGAGACACTCTGAGTGACCTAATGAGAGAACTCCCAGAAGACACAAGGAGGACAGATATTGCACAGGAAGTGGGCGCTTCAAACTGGCTAACCACACAACCTATCAGGGCAAAAGGCTTCAACTTAAACAATAATTTATAGATTTGAATTAGGTATCCCCTTTCTCTTCTTTGTTCTAGTGTTGGTAAGTCCAATTCCTTTAGTCTTTCCTCGTATGTCAATCCCTTCAGCTCTGAAACCATTTTTGTTGCCATCCTTTGTATTCTTTCTACAGTACCCTCTCGAGTTTCGTGCTATCCGAGTTACGTGATCCTCGAGTTTAGCGCTTGGTACTAAATTCTTACCATCACGACTTTCGCGCATTGCCGCCACGATTTTTGCGTTGCTTTGACATGTACGGGTCACGTCTACCTACCGTCGGCATCATGCGTGCTGCCTTAAAAGCCGGTGTCCAACCATTGGGGCTATGGACAACCGCGGTTGCCCGTATGCCCAACCGGGAGCGAGTTGTTGGTTGTCCTTATGAATGGAGAACGGTTGTGAGCACGAGCGTGGGTACATGGGCACCAAACGGCTGCATGTAAGCAAACAGACGACGGCAGTGGCTGAGGAGTGACGAGCAGTGGAAGATGGCCCACCAAGAGACTCGTAAAATGGACTGGCAGAGCTGCTTTGCTTACTACTTGATTAACAAGATAAGAGAACACCCCGTGCTGTGGAACCACTGTCCAAAAACTTTTTCTCCAGTCTATGAAAATTGTAGATCTGGTGTTATTTTCCTTTTCTTCTTTTTCTTCTTCTGACCTGTAATGCATGGCAGCGACGGTGAAAAGTAATAGTGAAAAACTGCAAAAGGGCATAGAAAAGCAAAATCAGGGAAAGAAAAGGACAGAAAAACACCTAAGTTCAGGGTGAAGTGTATAAGTGCGCACTTGGTTTTGATCGTTACCAATGGCGGCGATCGCCGCTTAGTATTTCACGGGAAACTGGCCGATAGGGTAGTGGCGGCTGCAGAAGAGGCGAGAGATGTTGAGAGTGTGTGGTAAGTGCGGGGCTAGGCTAACCCCGCAGCCGCCACTACCCGATCGGCCAGTTTCACGTGGAAATACTATAGCGGCGACCGCCGCCATTGGTAACGATCAAAACAAACAAAATGACTGTGAAAGCAGCCCTAAGTGCATGTTGTGAAGTATAAAAGTGTGGAGAAGGAGGACCTAAGAAGCGATACAAAGCGTTACAGGTCAAAAGAAGAGGAAGAAGGTCCACTACACTGGCCGGTGTTGTGAAAATATCTCCCAGATGAAATTAGTCATTCTGCTGTCCACCACGCATGCACGCTGTGGGAATACACAGCATTAAAAGTATTAATTTGCATGTTTTTGTTCTAGTCTGTTCACCTGTGATCTTTGTGAGCGGTGAGGGAAATATGGAAACAGTAAGCAAGTTGAACCTCTCTGCGAGGTATTTTGCGGCGGCGGCAGCGGTTTACATTCAATAAGCATTGAAAAGTCAATCATGATATTAGTGATTTCATGATTTTTAACAGAAAGAGTTAGCAGATTATTTCATAACATGCAGAAAACTACCAGAAAAATATAGGTTTGTCCAACTGTCCCACGGGTGACCACGAGCGACCGCCCTTACTTTAGAAGACGACACCACGTGGATCACAAGCGTGTATTCACAGAACTGCCAGCCAATTGTAAGGCAGCCGGCTTCAACTGTGGCTTAAAAACGATCTGTTCTTACTTCCCATTTTCTGCCTATTAACAAGGTACGTATTTTGAGATAACAAGGGAGTAAAGTTGAAAAAATTGTGATAACAATTAAGGGAGTAAAGTCGGAAAAAGTCATTATTTTCCTCGGGTCGGAACCAATAAGCGCTTTTACATGGATTTCAATACCTCAAGTTTTGCGATCCTCGAGTTTAGCGCCATACTTTCGGAATGAAGCAAACGCGAAACTCGTGAGGGTACTGTAGTTTCTTTAGGTGTTTCTTCTTATGAGGAGACCACACTACCTCTGCATATTCCAACTTTGGTCTGATCATAGTGGTAATTAATTTTTTCATCATATCCTTATCCATGTAGTGGAATGCTATTCCTATATTTCTCACCATGTTATATGTATCACCAAATATCCGATTACCATGACTCTCTGGCTGTTTGTTATCTTGCATTATTACTCCCAGATCTCTCTCTTCGTGTACTTTCTTTAATGTTTCACAATCTCCCATTTTATATGTCCATTTTGGTCTTCCTTTATTTTTTCCCATTTCCATAACATGACATTTCTTCACATTAAATTTCATCTCCCATTCCATACTCCATTTCCAAATCTTGTTTAGGTCTTCTTGCAGAATTTTGCAGTCTTTACTGTTTCTTATATGTCTTAGCAGCTTTGCATCATCTGTGAACAGGCTCATATAACTGTTTACTCCCTCTGGCATGTCTTTAATATATACTAAGAAAAGTATTGGTGCCAATACCAATCCCTGAGGCACTCCACTCTCTACAGTTCTCCATTCCGATTTTATGTCCTTAACCACTGTTCTCATCTCTCTTCCCCTTAGGTAGCGCTCATCCAGTTCTTCATTTTCCCTTTCAATCCTCCTTTATTTTCTAGTTTCCATAGCAGTCTTGTATGTGGAACTTTGTCAAACGCCTTCTTCAGGTCTAGGTAGACGCAATCAACCCATCCGTCCCTTTCCTGTATTTTATCTGTCACTCTTGAGTAAAAGCTCAGTAAGTTTGTCACACATGAGCGCCCTTTTCTGAATCCATACTGTTTACTCTTGTGATTAAATTTTGCTCCTCTAGCAATTTCATCCATTGTTTCTTTATCACTTTCTCACTTATTTTGCATACTACTCTGGTCAATGATACAGGTCTGTAGTTCAGGGGTTCTTCCTTCCTTCCACTTTTGTAATTGGGGACCACTTCGGCCTCCGCCACTCCTTAGGCACTGTACCAGTTGTTATTGAGCATTTAATGATGTCATATATCGGTCTAACCAGCTCATTTCTGCATTCTTTCAATATACACCCTGAGACTCCATCCGGCCCTACAGCTTTCCTCTCTTCCAGCTCCCCCAACAACTCATACATCTCCTCTTTATTTACTGTAACTTCTTCCATATGAACATTTATCTTGTTTTCTTGTGGCTCATTAAATATTGATTCATTAGTAAAAATTTGCTGGAACTTTTTGTTTAGTAACTCTGCCATGTCTTTAGGTTCATTGATTGTCACATTCCCATCGCTCAGTCTTTCAATTGTTTCTCTTGGTTTAATCTTGCCATTTATGAATCTATAAAACAGTTTAGGTTGTTCCTTGCACTTTTCCACAATATCCTTTTCATATCCCTTTTCTTCTTCCTTCCTTATTTTCACGTATTCATTTCTTGCTACCTTAAAATCTTCTTTATTCCTTTGGTTTTTATTTCTTTTTAATCTTTTTGATGCTTTGTCTCTTTTCTCTTTTGCCTTAGCACATCTTGCATTAAACCAGTCCTTTTTCCCTTTCCTTTAGGTCTGTATTCTAGTACAAACTTCTTAACCCGTTTTATACGCCTCCATGAAAATATACTGTGTGTGTGTTCATATAATCTAACATGGAAGAAGAAAGGGAGGAGGAGAGTGATAGAGTGAGAGATAAGGCTAAAGATAAGAGGGTGTGAGGAAGGAGGAAACAAGGGAAATGAGTGGAGGAAATGGGGCGGGAAAAGAAAAGGGAGAGGGAAGGAGGGTCAGGTAAAGATTAGGAGAGAGGGGGAGAGAAAAGGTGTGAGTGGGAGGGAAGGAGATTAAAAAAAAAGAAAAACTGGGAGGGAGGGGAAAGCAAAAGAAGAAAGAAATGAGAAGGAGGGAGAAAAATACGGGGACAGAGAGGGAGAAGAAAGAAAGAAAGTGGGGGAGGAGTGAACCAGGGAAAAGCCTCACGGCACAATAGGCCGCTACGGAAGAAAAAAGAATAGGTGGGTGACGTAGGTGCTTATTTAGGTGTGTTCCGACTTAGTCAAAAATCGGGTTACGACACATCGTTAGAAACGGAACTCCGTCGTAAATCGAGGACCTCCTGTACTCTTAAACACTTTTTACACTCTTAAACCTACATAATTTTAACAACATATAATATTCTATATTTTTTATATTGTTTTCAATTTTTTATGCTAGAAAATGATTATAATACCGCAAAAAAAAAATATATATATATATATATATATATATATATATATTATATATATATATATATATATATATATATATATATATATATATATATATATATATATATATATATATCACCTCACTGCTCATGGTCTCACCCATCGCGGTTTCGCGATTCAAGTCAACTAATTGTGACCCCCGCTATAGCAGTTCCCCAGTTTCGTGATACGCGATGCATTGACGCTAAATAGGAAGCCAGAGAGGAGGGAGGGATGCAGAGAGGAGGGGGGAAGGGAGAGAGGAGGGAGGCAGGCAGAGAGGAGGGAGGGAGGCAGAGAGGAGGGGGGAAGGGAGAGAGGAGGGAGGCGGGGCAATGGACGTTAAGGCGGTGTCACACTCGCCCTTTTTCCGTCGATTAATGCCATTTCACGATTTTTCATCGTTCTGCATGAACTTATCGCATGAATTTGTCAGACGATCAGGATCGTTTCCGCCTGCAAATTTCCGCCTTTGTTTACATTTCCAAGACCAAGACCGAGACTTTCTGCGTGGCTTCAATCTGTCTCAAACGCTCTCCTGCAGTGACAGCCTTCCTCATCCTGGTGTCACTTCTGGCAATGAGAGGTGTCACTAACTCCAGAAGTCTGTGGTACTGGCTCTTGTCCAACCTGATCCAATTCTTCAGAGTCTCATGATCCTCTAAACTCAGCTCTTTTAACAGCCTGTGGTACACACTTTCTCTTTCCCGCCGAGCCAACCATGAGCGCATCCATGCACGCTTTTTGGCTTGTTTAGCTCGTCTAAGTCTCACAATACACAGTATTAGGTTCAGAGCAGCGTATCTTTGCCGCAGCGTGGACTCCATGTTTGTTTACATTCCCATGGTCTGTGCCGACGGAAAGTTTCAGACGAAACACCGGTTGAGTGTGACAGGTCAGCCAAGATATCGGCGATTTTCAGAAAAACGATGGAAAAAGTTGACGGAAAAAGTGCTAGTGTGACACCGCCTTTAGGTTGCTCCTGAGTGATGTCACGGTTAGACTGTGATGTCATGCTTTCCTATTGGCCAGCAGCTCACTCAGGGACGACTGCTATTGGTCGAGATTTTCTCATAGCAACATTATCCTAAAAAAAAAAAATTCACGCGCCGCCACACTGCAGTGTTGCCAGATTGGGCTACTTATCGCAAATTGGGCTACTTTTGGGAACGAAAAAAACATGTTTTATATGACGTGTCAGAGGTGACTTCCCCAAATGCATATTTTCCCATAGGGTTATAGTCCCGCTGTTCATGGTTTTATGCATCGCGCGAAGTCCGAACGAAATACCATGAAACGGGGATGACTATATATATATATAAATATATATATATATATATATATATATATATATATATATATATATATATATATATATATATATATATATATATATATTGCAGTATAGCAAAAATCATGATACCAAATTAGATATATACAATTTAAATATCCGCAGTACAGTGAGACCGAAAAGTGAGACACGATATAGCGAGGGACGACTGTATATGACGCCAGCGGCATCAATGTCGTTAAGGGGTTATACGTCATCACTTTTGACTTGCCCACCCTCCTGGTAGCAGCAGACGTCCACCTAAGGTCTTGGTTTACCCCACACAACAACCAGCAGTCAGTTGAGGACGGAGAGTAACATTCTGGAAGCGGACGCCAGGGACCTCACGGGGACACAGTCCTAGTTTCAGATATGAAGGAGTTTCGTGCCTGCTTTGTCCCAAAGATATAGCGCTAAACTTGAGAACCATGAAACTCGGGGTATTAAAAACACTGAAAAAGCGCTTACCGTATTTGACGCACTTTTTTCCCAAAAAATGTCACAGAAAATCACCCTGCATCTTATAAGGTCAAGGTTCAGCTTTGGGTTACTGACTAGTGAAGTTTTAGTACTGCAATGGCACTTAAATAAAACCACAAGCCTCTCTGGAAATGTAAACAAGACGGCGATCACTTCTTCACCAACATTGGCAACTCTTTTCTAAAGTAACAATGTATAACAGTAGTATTTGCTGCTACTTCATGTAAAATAACACCAGTCAGGAAGAAAATTATGTAACGACGCTTAACCACGCTTGTACCTAAACAAACTAGCGGACAGTTGTACACCAAAACTGATGAAACGCGCAAGACACAATTTCTTTTGTTATAAAAGTGTACAAAATATTTCAACAAAAAATATGATATAGAGAATAAATAAAAATTATTTTCACACTTCCTAATGTTTTAAAAATGTAGTAAAATATTACAACAACTAGAATTACAATGTAAAATAATAATACAAAAAATATGGTGTAGAAACTTTATACCTGTTACCCCTCATACAATGTCGCTGCCTACACCATGTCTGCTTATGTCTCACAGCATTACTCTCGAGTCTCTAATAAGGACCAGTTCTGTAGGTCCCAGCAAATATTCAGGGTTTTAAATTTAGAATAGTGGGATTTAATAAGGATCTGAATACATATGAAACTTTGAAAATGACCTGATAGTGGGGAGGGCTACAAATGTTAGGCGAAAAATCTTCACACACTCGTAGTTTAACCCTGCGTTAGTCCCCTGGGGTGTTTTGCCACCCCATTTTTGCTTAAGTGCTCGTAATTCCTAGTTGAAAACTTATTTCTGTTTCTCCTTCCAAGTACTCTTCTGACTCTTCGAGGGTGTATCACAGGTAGACTGGCACACTTGTGGCTCAGTTTTCTTGGGAGGTAGACGTTGCTTTGACCTTCTGGGGTGTTCAGTCACCCCACCAGACTAACGGAGGTATCTTTTTATGATTTATGTATTTTGCATATTATGTTATTTTTTAATGTTGATATTCACGATGGATATTACAAAAATCACAAAAACTGGTGTATCCTGTGGGTATTTTCAAAATAAATGTGACCTGAATCGAAGTTTTCGTAATGTTTCTTTAGTTTTATCATTTATTTTATTGCATTATTTTACATTAATTTCAGCCAGCTACAAGTGATTCAAACTGTTCAGCAGGGATTGTAGATATATCCTGAACCAGCAGTATGACCATATTTTACATAATGATAACAATATAAACATTTTTGTATTGGGGTGTGTAAATACCCCAGGGGACTAACCATGTTTGGAAACATCAGCAGACTAACCCTCTCCTCTTATCTCCTTTCCTCCCCTCTTCTCTCCTCTCCTCCCCTCTTCTCTTCTCTCCTCCCCTCTTCTCTTCTCTCCTCCCCTCTTCTCTTCTCTTCTCTCCTCACCTCACCTCTCCTCTCCCCTCCCTCCTCCTCCTCCTCCCCCCTCTCTCTCCCTCCCTCCTCCTCCTCTCCCGCCTCGCCTCGTCTCTTCCCTTCTCCTCTCTTCTCCCTCCTCTGTCAATGTCACTACCATAGCAGTCATCAGAGTCACTGTCACTTTGATTCACTCATGGTCTACTTCCGCCCGGAGCAGAGGAACTGCTTGACGCGTCACGTGACATGCTACATGTATTCCGAACAAAAGTGGAAAATGATCTGTGGCCTTCAGTTGGCTGCGCGCTGAGACGAATGAGTGTGTGTACGGATGCCAGATGCCTCCACCATTCTTCTGAGTCAAGAACTGGCGGTATATTTGAAACGTAGGGAGCGTAGAGCGTGATGATTATATATACGATCCCCGTACGGGTGGGGCATGTGGCAGCGCACTTATATAAACGATCGCCGTAATGTAAGGGTTAAGGCAGCGTGCTTGACTCCGACGGCAGGTAGACATGACCCGTACATGTCAAAGCACCTTGAAACTCGGGGCGATAATGCGCTAAAGTCGGGATGGTAAGAATTTATGACTCAGTACAAAACTCGGATAGTGCGAAACTTGGGAGGGTACAGTAATGTTTTTGATAATTTTGTCAAAGGTGAGACTGATACACCTTAAGCAGGTACTCAGCAAATATTGCAATATAAATGGAATTTTTAAAAAAAAGTCTCTTAAAAAATTCTACCTTATTTTACAGACCTTTCTTGCAGAAAAGATTTTTAATGAGGAGAACCTTGCAACGATCATTTCATTTCTCTCATTTACCAATAAATAAAACAAGAAGAATGATCAACTACATTTTTATCAACAATAGTACAGGTTGAGAATCCCTTATCTGAAATTCTTGGGACCGAAAGTGTTGCGGATTTCGGATTTTTCCAGATTTTGGAAATTTTGACATTTTTAACAACATCTTTACACCACAGAGCACAGAACACGTGGTAATCATGATGAGTAACGAGTGAAGGTGTTACTGTGACGACTGCTTGAATTAAAAATACTTATAAATTGTTTTTCAACTTGAAATATAACTTTGCAAGTAAGAAAAGCCACTTCCTTTATAAAATGATGAGATATACACTCTTTGAGAGGCATGAAAAGTGTGTGTGGTATGATACATTTTCCCAGCCGCACCGATGCCCAGGACTGCCAGACCTCCCTCCTCCTTCCTTCCTCTTTATTCATCTTCCTACCTCCTCGTCATCCATTCATCTGTCCATCTCTAGATTTGTCTCTCCATGGAGGGACCATGTGCCTTTGTCGGGCTGACATAGGTGTTAACATTCAACACTCCCTGAACGTGCATGTATGTTCGCAAGAGAGGCATACATAACCGACTCCTATAGTTCTGGGCCTCCTCTTTCCAATGGTGGTTTTGGTTTTTAGTTGTGATGAATAGTTTTTGAGATACAGAGGTTAAAAGAGAAACCCCTCCCTCCGCTGGCCCGCCCAAGTGCGCCTGGGGGGATAGTCGCATCCCTCGCCATGCACAACGATAGGGTTAATAGAACCAATTCATGATATAGTAAGTTGTTCAATCAAGACTGGGGAAGTCCCACTACAGTGGAAAAGAGCATGTGTGGTACCATTATATTATGAGCAGAAACAAAAAAAGGGCCTCTGAACTATAGGCCAGTTACACTAACAAGCATCATGTGCAAGCTGTGTGAGAAGGTAAGTAAAAGACAGTGGGTAGACTATCTAGAAAGAGAAAAAATTATAAATGAAAGTCAATTTGGATTCAGACAAGGTAAATCTTGTGTCACAAATCTAACATGTTGTTACTTAAGAGTAATAGGTATGGTGCAGGAGAGAGATGGATGGACTGACTGCATATTTTTGGACCTAAAAAAGGCATTTGATAAGATTCCATATAAGAGACTGCTGTGGAAATTATAAAATTGAGGATTGGGGAGAAAAATGACAGAAGGATGAAAAATTACCTAACAAACAGAGAAATGAGAACCATGTTGAAAGATGAAAAATCTGACTGGAGAAAGGTCACAGGGATCAGTGTTAGTGCCTATAATATATATATATATATATATATATATATATATATATATATATATATATATATATATATATATATATATATATATATATATATATATATATATATATATATATATATATATATATATATATACAGTCGGACCTCAAATATTAAGTTTTCCAATATTACGGTTTGAGTTTTATACGGATTGTCATGGAAGAATTTTTTAGGATTTTTAAATTTCTCGCTCGTCGCACCAAGTAGCCATGGTGAGTGGCAACAGTTCTACCAAAACACCTGCTGAAAGCACCCCAAAGCATTCGAGAGAGGTGTTCACCTTGCAGAAGAATTCAGATTTAGGAAAAGTTACGTTTCGGGATGAGTTACGTTGCCGTAGGGAGAGCATACCACGTGAATGAGAGCAGTGTTCGCTGCATCTATCATCTTGATCTTGGTCTTGATGTCACAGGTGGCCTGGGCTTTCTCCCTTGGTTCGGGAGGTAGTTGTCCCTTTCAGTCCCAACTACAGCCTTTGAAATGCCTTGCTCCCTCAGGGCCAACACCCTGAAAATCATAGTGTAAAAGAAATTCTTGCCGCAGTAACTGTCAGTGATCCAAGAGTGCTGCAAGAGTGGAGATAAAGGCCGTCCTTTTACTAAACCTCGTCGTTGCTATGGTAACGGCGTCTCACTCGCAGCAAAATGGCGTACGCTGATCTTCCTGGCGACGTTTAACATGCATTACTAGCTGTCCTGGCTGACAAACTCCTTACAACAGAAGATGAAAAGGAAGCTGCAGTGGTTATGGTGGCACAGAGAGGTGAAATGCAATGGAAACACTTATATCTGTTTGTTTGGGCCGCCATGTTTGCTGATGATGTCATTACAGCACGAAGGCGCTCCACCTTTCAAAGCCGGGAGCCAGCAGACGTGCCGAGTTGGCAACTCGTGCTGCCGCGTCACGCGTTTGAGAGCACTCAGGACATTCTGAGAGTCCCGATTCCCTCTCTCAAACACAGCCCAGGAGTGTTTCTAAGGGGGGCACTAATTTTATACTGATTTTCGAATAGTACGGGGATCCTGGGTCCCTAACCCCCGTACTATTTGAGGGATTTATATATATATATATATATATATATATATATATATATATATCTATATATATATATATATATATATATATATATATATATATATATATATATATATATATATAAATGATATGCAAGAAAAAGTAAAGAGTTACAAGAGTATGTTTGCAGATGATGCCAAACTGCTTAGAAAAATAAGAGATGAGGATGCTTGCAATAAACTGCAAGAAGATTTAAATGAGATACATGAATGGAGTAAAGAATTGGAAATAGAGTTCAATGAAAAGAAGTGTCACACAATGAAAATGGGTAAGAGTAAAAATAGACCAAGTTGAGTGTATAAGATGGGAGGCACAATCATTGACACAGTGAAGGAAGAAAAAGACTTAGGAATTATAATAAAAATAAACTGAAACCTGAGAAGCACATAAATCAGATATTTGGAGAAACATACAGTCTGCTGCAAATCAGAGTGGCATTTCATTACTTGGATGGGGACATGAAGAAAAAAAAAAAAAAAAAAAATATAAAAAAACATTGGTTAGACAAGGTTAGGGTATGTTGTTTGGTCACCACACAAGAAAAAAGGACATAAGGAAACATGAAAGGATTCAAATAGATTACAACAAAGATGGTAACAGAACTATTAAGTTTGTCATACGAGACTAGATGGGGGGAAATGGGCTTACCAACACTGGAAGAAAGAAGAGAAAGAGGAGACCTGATAGCATTGTACACGAACAAAAGTGGAAAGGACGTGTTGAATAGAAATTATTTAACCGAGATGGAAGGGAGGAGGCAAATAAGAGGACATAGTAAGAAATTGAGGAAGGGGACTTGTTTGAAAGACATAAAGAAGTACAGTTTTCTATACAGGAGTGTGGATACATGGAATGGTCTAAACAAAACATTTGAAGTGGGTAGTGTCCATATAATGAAGGAAAAGTTGGACAAATATAGATTGGAAGACAGGACTGACCAAGCTTGAGCTCAGGCCCTGTATACTACAAATAGGTAAATACAAATCAGTAAATACACAAACACACAAACAAACAACTGATGAAAATACTGGTAGGAGAATTGGGCTCCCCTTGTCAAGCCAGTGCAAGGAGATAATACATCCTGGTCTTTGCTGTTACTCAGCTGTGCGTCCATGCTTGTGTAAAGTGGTTATTTTCTGCTCCACACTCTAATTTCTTCCCTCTCCTGCACTTCTCCCCACAAGCTTATCTACCCATCAGTAATAAAATAAGGAAGTAATATTCAGTGAATACATGATCAACATGGCACTGTATTTTCTTGTAGGTTTATGTATCCACCTTAAAATTATCAGTGAATTTATTTTTTTCTGTGTGTGCCATTTAATTTCCCTTATAATGATATACAATACATGATGATTATGTTTAGTTTAATAGCTTAAATCGAGGTATATTCAGTAAAGGCGTTTCAAAATTGGTGAGCGGCGTTTTCAGATATGTTGTGAGCCGCACTCTTGGCCCGCCTGCAGCGAAGGGGTTAACTAAACTAGTCACACCACACCAAACAAAGATGCCAGCTTCCAATTTCTGCAAGCTATGTCACTCATGTGAAGGAGTTTCACATAATTATACCTATAATTTGTGAATAAAACAATGCAGGACACACGTAAAGAACACCTGCTAAACATGCACATTTAAATTTACCCTAAAGGATGTTAAATGGCCTTTAAAAACAACTGTTTATGCT
The DNA here is from genome assembly GCF_024679095.1 of Eriocheir sinensis. Classification (NCBI taxonomy): domain Eukaryota; kingdom Metazoa; phylum Arthropoda; class Malacostraca; order Decapoda; family Varunidae; genus Eriocheir; species Eriocheir sinensis. Next base: position 6,121,859 of record NC_066513.1, on the reverse strand, counting down.
CAGACTGATATAATAGTTTATCATGACAAAGGTCTAGGCTTCAGCTTTCCTTAGAACAAGTAGCTAATTAAAAAAAAAAAATTTGAGTGTAAACTCATACAACAATAGCTTCAAGAAAACGGAAAATGCATAATGGATAAGTAATATCAAGATGCTATGGGGAGTCAACAAACATGAGAATCATGCAGAAAAAGGGGGAAATGAAACAGGAGAAACACAAAATGCCAAAAATACAAGTTAAGAGACTTGAAATGGATAGTAAAAATATATTATATAAAGACTTTTCTAGGAAAGTAAATAATATAATGATAATGGGAATTGTTTTGGGACACCAATCAAAGGGAAGACAACAGTGAGGAGAGAATCATTGAATAGGCGCCAACAAGTGATGGGATGCTTGTGAGAGGGAAAACAAGGGAGTGAAGGAAATATAACAGCAGCTAATGAATTACAGAACTATAGGGAAAGAAATTATGAACTTTCTTAGAGTAAAATAAATTTGCGAACAAGGTACGGTGATTAGAGTAACATAAAACCTTGCATATTTTATATAATGATAAGCATTCCACACATAAATAATTAGAAATAATAGTATTAAACATACCTTACTGGAAGAATTCTCATTTTTACTGTTGATCTTTGGCAAGGATGTAGTTTTCGACTTAGCTGAAAGAAGAAAATACAATCAACTTGATGGTGATGGTGAGGTAAGGTGGGGTTAAGTGTACAGGAGCTGCCTTGTATAGGCCAACCGGCCTCTTGCAGACTCTGTACGTTCTTATGTTCTTATGTTATTAGCATAATAATTGTCGTTCATTTCCCCTGGTGCCAGAGAAAGCTTGACAATTGTGAATTTGCCAAATGTGAATATTTAAAACGAGAAAAAACAAAAAAACTTACCTTTTTTTTTTGCGTATTTATAACTTAAATCCTCATTCTTTTTCATCATATTACACTCAACAGACAGTAGTGGAAGAGACCAGAAAAAATGAGAAGTGGTTTGCAACATGTAATCACATTCAACAGGACTTGATCATGACTGTTTGAAAAGTTTCGTCAGCTGTCACTACACCATCAACATGGCAGGTGAATAGCTGAGAAGCAGGATTTAAATATGATAGTTTCATAAACTATTGGTTGGGAAACACACTGAGAACAGTTAGAAAGCATTTAACAGGGGGGGGGAGAGATTTGTAAAATGCAAGAGTATGGTTGCCAAACATGATTTAGTGCTTCCTAGGGGTAAATAATCATCAAATGGCAGAATATGGTTGCCACATGAAGATTAAAGTAGCAATTGATTGTGTTTGCCAAAAGGTAATTTGCCATATAAGAATGCACCAAATGTGAAACAACTGTACAAAAAATGGTAAAGGGAAAAGCCTCCTCACTGAAATAGGACTCATGACACTGACACACTGCATACAGCTAAGATTTCCAAATCCTAATGTCTGTTAAAACCATCAACATTAGATTTCCCCTCCCCAGGATAAGATGTCAAAAAAAAAGTCATTTGACCATTTTGATTTGTGTTCTAGGAAAATAAAAGTAGACCAAGTATAATATATTGCGATATAATCTTAGGAGGAGGGAAGTAGAGAGAAGCCAAAAGGTTTGTATATTTAGGAATGTCAACATATTGGAACATGGCAGAAGTGAGGGGTAGTGAAGGAAAGAGGTTATGAGGTTAACTGAAAGAAAAAGAAGTAAAAATGCAAACATGGATGTAACGTACATTGTTGCTAAGAAAAGCTTACTCCTGAATGATGAAATTCTATGCACTCAGATTTGAGTACATACAGTGCTCGTCATTAATATTGTCGGAGGCCGCTTCCCGCTGCGTGGGGTAATATAAACATGATACTATGTATGTCCAAAGAAACTTATTTATCTTACAACTACAGTACCCTGTCGAGTTTCGCGCTCTCCGAGTTTTGCGATTCACGAGTTTCGCGGTTAGTCCTAAATTCTTACCATCCCGACTTTTGCGCATTATCACCCTGAGTTTTGCGCTGCTTTGACAAGTACGGATCACGTCTACTTACCATCGGCGTCACGCACGCTACCTTTAAAGGTAGTGTCACACTGGACGTTTTCCTCCAAACATTGTGGCTATGGCAAGAGAGAGAGAGAGAGAGAGAGAGAGAGAGAGAGAGAGAGAGAGAGAGAGAGAGAGAGAGAGAGAGAGAGAGAGAGAGAGAGAGAGAGAGAGAGAGAACGGGTCATTTTGAAGCCGCAGTTGAAGGCAGCTGCCATTTCTGAAAACACGCTTATGATTCGCTGGGAGTCCGATGACGTCATCGCCGGTGCTCACCCTATCAGCGGCTTCATTGCCTTAAGGCGGTGCCACAATGGCCGTTTTCATCCAGCCATTGGGACTACGGGCAACGCCCTTACGCTCAACCGGGAGCGAGTTCACGGTTATCCATAAGCTGGTGTCACACTGGGCTTTTTTCTTCCCACCGAGTTGGCGCCAGCTAGGGCAACCAGCAACTCCAACTTTCCGGTGTCGGCCACACACGGCCAAGGTCAGTTGCCCGTATCCACATCCACAACGTAAACAAAGCACTTGCACTTGTATCAACATGGCGTCGTCTGCTAAATCAAGGGCAGTCGCGGCTTGTGACTGCTTGACTTGGTTTTCAGCGATATAGATGGTGATCTAGTGCAAGGGGTGTGTGTTAATGAAATATGTTGTATATCCCCGGCATAGGCGGATCCAGGGGGGGGGCCACGGGGCCATGGCCCCCCCCCAAACGCTCTGAGAGTATGTTTTGGCCCCCCCCAAAGAAATTCGTTACAGATACTGTCAGCCTCCCTCAATCATATACATATCATGTAGAACTCGATAGTCGATACTGCATCGCTCTACTACATAAAACAAAATCCAATTCTATGGCCTCAATGCACAAGCGAATCGGAATTAAGCGCTGAGAAGGAAGGCTTCTTCGGCCAATCAGCGATTAGGGAAAATACCAAGGTTGAGCTTCAGCAAGGACTTCTAAATATAGAATTTACTCAGGGCGTGCGCTGTCGAATCTTTAGCCCATAAACCTCGGGCTAGGGGTCTATTGTCACTCTCCCAGCGCGCGAGCGATACTACAAATTTTTGGAAAAATAGGTGTTGTTCACCAATGCCCTGTGTGGTAATTTCAAACGAAAACATAATAGTTTTTACTGCTATCTCATCGCCAATCCTTCCTCCTCTGCTCCTCATGATGAAAGATATTGGAAGTGTCTAGGTTGAACCACGGCAGAGATATGATGTTGGGAAGAGGTACCATTTTCGGCCAGGCCGAGCGCACTTGTTCGTGCGGGTGCTGTTGACCTGGGCCTTGGTCTCCTGCCTCGCCCCGCGCCATCACACAGTACGTAGGCATCCTTTCCTACCAGCTCGATTATTCATATTAGGCTACATATTTCGTATGTTTGACTCTCATAAAAAATACGATGTGATTATTGTGATTCTTATATGTTATATATTAATATATGCTTAATAAAGACCAAAAGTATTCTGGATCTAATTCTTGAGTTATGCCCCTGAAAAGCACAATGCAATCCGATGTGACTTAATTCCATGTGTACAGTCCGTCGTCGATGAACAGTTGGCCCCCCCCAAAACTCAAGGCTGGATCCGCCCTTGATCCCCGGTGCATAAATTGGTAACCTTTGAAATTTCATATGCGAGGGAAGCAGTGCAGAGAAAAAAGATTACGTTCAGATTGCAAAAAAATTTTCAACCAGAAATATTGATAACTCTGTAATACAGGAAATTACTATTAAATGTCGTGAAATCTGTGAACATGGCTCGGTGTTACGTGGAGATTGTGCTACCTGCCTGGTTAAGCTATATAATGGTTTAGCTAAAGATGAATATAATATCCTCTGTCCTCTGATTGAAAAGGAGATAGTGTTGAGAGATCATGCACTTTGGTTTAATGCGGAAATACTGTGGGCAAAAAGAGAGAAGAAGAAAAAAGAAAGACTGTGGCGTAGGCAAAAAACAGATGAGGCAAGAAACAAAGAAAATCGACTTGTGATAAAACGGAAAAGAGAATACTATCGGAATAAGGTTGTGGAGGCAGGGCCTAACATCATTAAATTATATAAGGTGCTTGACAGTTTGACTGGAAACAGAAAGGTTAACAAGCTTCCGGATGGTTTCTCGGATGAAGTGCTGGCAAATAAGTTTTTAGACTTTTTTGACAAGAAAATTGAGAGAGTTATCATGAACTTTAGAGGCGACCGCGGTTACCATGGATCTGCTGTCGAAACTCCAGTCCCTGAAATAAAGTTAACAAGCTTTCAACAAGTGGATGTGGCTGTAGTGAAAACTGTCATACACAAGGTGAAACTGACATACTGTAATAACGATCCCTTGCCGATAAGTGACATCATTAAGAGTGAAAACTTTAGTGATTTCATAAATATTATGACTGTGACGGTTAACACTAGTATTGAAAACAAGACTTTCCATGAGAGTGAGAAAGCATTGATCGTGAAACCTATCGTTAAAGGTAAACTGGACCCACAGTGTTTAAGTTCCTTTAGACCAGTATCCAACTTGACGTTTCTATCTAAGATACTTGAAAATGTGATCTTAAATCAGCTAATGGAGCATTTGCTAGTGGTGCAGGCTTTACCGGATAATCAATCTGCCTACAAGAGGCTTTACTCAACTGAAACTACTCTCTGTTCGGTGGTAAACAATTTGCTTGTGCTTATGGATGAAGGGAAGTGTGGTGTTCTGATTTTGTTAGACTTGAGTGCTGCATTTGACACGGTGGAGCACAGTCTATTGCTTCAGGATTGTAATAATATTGGAATTGAGGGTGGCGCGCTGGATTATCTGAGGAGTTACCTTGAGAACAGAACTTACTGCGTGCAAATAGGTAAATCGTTCTCTACTCATAAACTTTTGCAAAGAGGAGTCCCCCAGGGAAGTGTACTGGGTCCAATTTTATTCTGTGTTTATACTATCGGTCTTTCACATTTGCTAAGAAGGCATGAAGTTGACTTTAAACTGTATGCTGATGGTACACAGTTATATTTGTTGCTGAGTGAAGTGGAAAACACTGAAGATAAGCTGAGCAGAATTATGGATGATGTTGGGAAATGGATGAATTCTAAACAACTGAAGCTGAATGAGGATAAAACTGAATGCTTGATTGTCAGGAAGAACAAGGATCTCAGGAGGCTAGATATTTCCACTCTTCGGATAAAAGATGACACTAAAACTGTAAAAAAGTCAGTCAAAGATTTAGGTGTGATACTTGACTGCACTCTACCATTCAAAGAACAGATCAATCAGGTGGTGAGAATAGCAGGCTACCATCTCAGAAATATTTCATTTGTCAAGAAATACCTGGATGATAAGACTATGAAGATGCTTATATATGTAACTAGTAAGCTGGATTATTGTAACTCACTTTATTATGGCCTTCCTAAATATCTGCTGAAGAAACTACAACTTGTTATGAACAGAGCTGCAAGGCTAATAAAGGGTCTGCCCCCCGTGAGAGAATAACACCTGCACTTATAGACTTGCATTGGCTACCCATTAAGGCACGAATAGTCTACTCAAACAGCAGCTCAAACACTGAGATGTTTTTTTTCCAAATATATCTTGCCAAATTATGGGTGTGTCTTATACTCGGGTGCGTCTTGTATGGCGGGAAATACGATACTTCACCCCAAGAAAGCTCTTAAGTCATTATACTTAGCTCTACTGTAATTTCTTCTTTTCTCTTTATGGTTTTCTAATCCAATCTCTTCACATTCTTGATCAATTTCTATTTGTAATACTCCATAGCCACTTCTTCCCAGTGGGCACTCGTGTTGCACTTCACTTAACAAGTCTGTTCCTTTAGTGAAAATAAGTCCAAACTTGCAAGTTGATCCTCTCCTCTAAACCTCATCTCTTCCTTCACCCATTGTGTCATGAGGTTTTCTGTGGCCAATTTTAACACTTTAGCTCCCCATGTATTTTCTTCACCTTCCACTTCAAACCTTTCCCATTTGACATTTTTACAGTTGAAGTCCCTTGCTAAAATTACGTTGTTACTATTTCTATTCATATCCTCTAATGCTTTACTTGTACCTTCTAACAGGTTGTTATAAATTTTATTAGTCCAGCTTGCTGTGTGTGGGAGCACATACTTAATTTTTTTCTATATCTTTTAGTTTTCCACTCCGACTTATAATCATCTCGGTTGCTGTTTGTGACTAACTTTAGCTTGATCGGTCTATTTTTCCCTTCCTCATATTTTCCTAGTCTTGTCACCTTGTCCACCATTGAAGAAAGAAATTAGAAAGTTGGAAAGAATACAAAGAGCAACGATTAAATTACCGGAAACTCTGAGAGAACATGCTTAAGAAGAAAGACTGGAGAAATTGGGACTAACAACACTGGAGAGAAGAAGAGCGAGAAGGGACTGGAGGGATTGGAGAAATTGGACAGGGAAGACCTAGTGGTACGTGACAAAAGTGTGACAAGAGGCAATGGTAAGAAACTGAAGAAGAGCGACTGTAGGAGAGACATCAAGAAATACAGTTTTCCATACAGAAGCATAACAACATGGACGAACTTGACAAGGAGACTGTGTGTGCAAAAACGATTCATGAATTTAAAGCCAAACTGGATTATAAGCGTTATGGAGACGGGACAGCACGAGCCTAGTACGGCTCTTTTCTTGTATTTCACAACTAGGTAAATACATGCACACACACATACACACACATTCTCCACTTAGACAGCTGCAGGAAAGGAAAAAACAATTACGCAAAACCAATCACACGGGACAGGGCTTTTTTCGTGACTATAATTTCTTGAAGCTAAAATATGACTTGTTGTTTTCCTCTCAACACAGTAACGATGTTATGCATGTCCTGAACTCATTGCTCCAAGTGTGAGAAAATGAGGAAGCGAAAAAACTATATACCGTATTTTGCGGCGTATAGCGCGCACCTTTTTCACATAAAAATTCCTGAAAGTTTAGCCCTACACGTTATATGGCGATTGTACAAATTTTTAATGATTTTTTTTTCTTCTTTGGGGTATTTTTAAGGGTCTGTTTCTCATCTTATCCAATAACAACTGCAAAATTACCTTTATTATTGTAATGATCCTTCATAGTCCATGGCTGTCTTATAATATGTTACCATAGAATACAGGGCAATCAAATAACTACTATACAAAAAATAAATCGGTGGAGGATCGCCCATGCCTTGCTGTTATCCCGTTTTTCTGTCGGGCGCCATTTGTATGATCTAGATCTTGATGTCACAGGTGGCTTAACCCTTTCATTGCTAAAAGCTTGCAGCGGGCGTTAGGCGTATTTGCTGGTGGCGCTAAATGCTCGCTGTGAGCTCCAGCCGCACTCAAATCTCCCGCATATGAGAGTGTTCCAACACTAATTCTCACAACACAGGATTGCCAATTGAGTGGGTTCTTCACTAAATTTGGTGGAAAATCATGTCAGCCCAGCGCGGGAAATCTACGGACGAGCAACTGGTGGATGTTGTTGACCAATATAGCGACATTTTTGCATAGCTTCACCTATCACATGACTGATATTTTGACCAAATAGTTGTAAATTTTGCAGTTGGCAATACTGCCCTGCCAGCACCCCATCATCACGAGATCTACAGTAGTTGCCTTACGGCTGACCGTCACGCACGTATAAATGCACAGATTCACAGGTAACACCCCCTGAGTGTGCCTGTACTTTCGCAGGAGAGGCTTACATTACCGAATCATATAGATCTTGGCCTCCTCTTTCCAATGGTGTGTTTGTTTTTTAGCTGTGATGAAGAGTTTTTGAGATACAAAGGTTAAAAGAGCGAGCACTGGCGTCACTTGCTGGTGGTGCTAAAAGCTCGCTGCGAGCGGCAGTCGCACTCACAGCAAAAAACACCCCCTGAACGTGCCTGTACGTTCGCAGGAGAGGCTTACATAACCGAGTCTTACAGATCTTGGCCTCCTCTTTCCAATGATGTTTTTGTTTTGTAACTGTGATGAATAGTTTTAGAGATATAGCAGTTAAAAGAGATCCCCTTCCCCTGCTGGGGTTCCTGAGCGCACCTGAGGGGATAGTCTCGTTGCGAACGCTTAGCAATGAAAGGGTTAAGATTGTATGACTAAGAAGCAGTACAAGCTACATCAAAAATCATATTGGAAAAAATATCCATGTGTTCATTATTAATTATTAATATTAGTGAGAATAATGGGGTAAATATGATATCAGAAACTGTACATCATGAGTCTTGTACGAGGAGCGATCCTCCACCGATTTATTTTTTGTATAGTAGTTATTTGATTGCCCTGTATTCTATGGTAACATATTATAAGACAGCCATGGACTATGAAGGATCATTACAATAATAAAGGTAATTTTGCAGTTGTTATTGGATAAGATGAGAAACAGACCCTTAAAAATACCCCAAAGAAGAAAAAAAAATCATTAAAAATTATTTCACGCGATACCAGCCCGGCCGCCATTTGCTTTGAAAACCACACAATCACACCCATACAACAAACAGCTGCATGCCGTGTGTTACCAGAACCACGTGAATTGTGTCTTGCCTAGTTGTCTGTCATAACCTACGAGTGATTGTGACAATACAGTCGTCCCTCAAATAGTACGGTTTCCAATAGTACGGTTTCGGTTTTATATGGATTGTCATGGAAGAATTTTTGTAGGATTTTTAAATTTCCCGCTCGACGCACCAAGTAGTTATGGCGTGAGTGGCAACACTGTTCTACCAAAACACCTGCTGAAAGCACCCCAAAAGCATTCAAGATAGGTGTTCACCTTGCAGAAGAATTCAGACTTAGGAGAAGTTACGTTTTGGGATGTTATGTTGCCATAGGGAGAGCATAACACGAGGATGAGAGCAGCGTTCACTGTATCTATGATCTTGATTTTGGTCTTGATGTCACAGGTGGCCTGGGATTTCTCCCTTGCTCTTGGTTCGGGAGGTAGTTGTCCCTTTCGGTCCCAACTACAGCCTTTGAAATGGCTTACTCCCTCAGGGCCAACACCCTGAAAATCATAGTGGCCACACAGCTGAGCTCAGTTCTTGCAGCGCGCCACTTGAACAACAATACAGTACCCACGCTACCACGCTACTCAACAATAGAGGTGGGCAGGTACCGGTACCAGTACCGGTACTTACGGTACCAGCTATACGGTATGGTACTGGTACCAGACTGCTCGGTACTGGTACCAATACTAGCCAGTCGCTCATGGTGTCCCTCATTTCTTCCTCACACAAGTGAGGCTGAGACTGAGTGCCTGAGTGGATATCTTGGTGATATGGATATTCTCTCTCTCTCTCTCTCTCTCTCTCTCTCTCTCTCTCTCTCTCTCTCTCTCTCTCTCTCTCTCTCTCTCCACTGAATGAAGTGAATATTTATTTTTCGATAGAAACCTACCTCTTGTTTGATTTACATTGTTTTTGATTTACGCGACCTCTTCAAGGACACAATAGTCGCGTAAATCGAGAGTTACCTGTAAAAAGGTTTCGCTAAGCTGCTAACTTTAGCGCAGAATATCTTGTGCGCCATAATACCACTTCCAGTCAGTTCTGGGTGCAATGACTGTCATATCCATTCATTCCTTTAACATCATTTAACCCGTGGGCTTCGGCTATGGGAAATCCGAGAAATGGCAGAGAAACGACAAAATTACACTGCATTTTGAGACTAAGAAAAGAGCATGGAATGTACATCAGAGTACTCCTCTCATAACCATAAAGCCATTGAAAATATTTACTTTTACTCAAACTCTATTCTTTTTGGGTCTCATCTCGTGACGCGTGGCATCTAGCTGAGTCGTTTGTTGTCTACTATAGAAAATTTGACAAATGATTACTGTATGGATAGCTAATTGAGTATGCCATGACCTTACAGCACCACCTATGACAAAAAAGCCCACCTCAAGATCACTCACCCACCACAATGACCTCGGGCATTCATGGTGGGTTGCGCTATGTCACCACCGCCTACAATTAGCTCAAATTAGGTATTTCACTTCACGATATTTAACTGACGTCACCAGCAGTAGCCAATGAGATGCTGGCAGCAGCGCCCACGAACCAGTTGGCTGCTTGCCCCCGTCGGATCCAGTCCGCTCTCGGCACGGAGCCAGCCGTGCGGCTTCGTGTTCCTTTTTTCTTCACTTTTCCTCATTTGCTTTGGTGCATTCGGGAGTGATGTATGTACGCTCCAAGGATTGTACTGGGGGTTGTTGTGAGCTCGCACTCCCGTTGCAGGTTCAGCCATGGCGGACCGTGCAGTTTCAGAAGATCAGCCAAGGTGGTCTTCATCTAGTTCAGAGAGAAAACGGCCCTGCGGGGATGATGAGAGGCCTGGACATATGAGAAAGAAGGGAGCCACGTCCTCTAGCCTTCCGAGCTCACTGCATGACCTGCCAGCTGGTGCTCTCCCTTGCCAAGGCGGGGAGGTAAAAAATGAGCCGGGCTCGTCCACGGGCGGTGACTTTGGCCAGCTTACGGTTTTGTTGAGTGATCTGGTCAACAAACTTGACAGTGGGGCCCAGCAGGTTAGTGCTCCACCTTTGGGTTCTTCTGACTTTAGTGGTTTTCATGAGCTGTCCGACTCAGAAGTGGATTGTGCATCGCCTGTGAGCGGGCGGGATCAGCTGATCTCCCCGGACCTTGCACCTGACCCTCTTGATGACTTGGATGGCCTCAGTTCTGCACAGCCGGCTCCTACTGAGGACGACGTGGATTTTTTAAGGGCGCTGGATGATCTGGCCAGCTGCTTCAATGGTGAAGAGCCGAAGGGTGAGGCAGTGTCTGAGCACCTGGCCTAGATTGTAAACACCAGCCTTAGACGACGCCCTAACACGGACAATGTTAAGGCAACGTGCAGTCGACTACTGGTCCCCAGCAACGTGCCGAACATGACGGTACCTGAGACTAATCCTGCTATCTCCAGGGCTTTGAGTGCTGGGGGTAAGCTCCTTGACACCAGGTTGGCTCATACTAATGCCCTGCTTTTGAAAGCGTCAGTGATATCGGGGTAAAGGCAGGCAAGCCTATCTCTAGTTATCTGGGTGGTTTTAATGAAAACTTTAGATTGGTTGTCTCAGCCTTCAACTACCTTAACCACCTTCGGAAGGAAGTGACCCGTATCCACGTCCATGACACAGCCTTGGCGGACTTGTGCAAGTGGGACTATGAAGTCGGGAAAGACGCCCTTTGCCCCTTTGATGTCGCCAAGAAATGTGATGAAATTCACATTCCTTTCGTCCTTACAAGTTTGGCAGGCCACAGGGGTACAACACCAGACAGAGCACTAAGAGGCCTTACTTCTCCCACGCCAAACCTACTAGCTCCTCTTCTCGTCCTTTTTTAGGCCAGAGGCAGTCCCGGGGGAGGAGGACGCACAACTACAAACATCCCCACTAACGCTGCCACACGTGAGTCCAGCCCCGTTATTCACCTTGTTCAACACACCTGAGAATTTTTTCGGGGGGAAAATTCATTCTTGTAGATCTCGGTGGAGATGGTTGACTAAGGATGAGTGGATTTTAGATGTTTTGGAGGGTTATGTCTTAGAGTTTTACAGTCCTCCTGTACGGTGCTCTCTACCTCGTCCCCTTACTTTTCCTCTTGCGGATAAAACTGCCCTGGACAGTGCCTTACTTAGTTTTTTACAGCAGAAAGTTATAGAACCTTGTGGGAATAAGGAAAGATCTTGTTTTTACTCTAATGTCTTCCCTGATTTTAAGAAAGATGGCACAGCTAGGGTGATTTTGAACTTGAGAGATTTGAACCCTTTTGTCAAATATTTCCACTTCAAAATGGATTCTATTCAGGATGTGATTCACTTGATCCAGAAAAATTGTTGCTTTATGACTGTGGACTTTAAGGATGCCTACTTTTCTGTGTCTGTGAAACCTGAGGACAGTTTATGTGGAAAAATCGGGTTTTCCAGTTCACTTGTTTGCCTCAGGGCCTTTCTTCTGCTCCTCGCATTTTTACTAAGTTACTGAAACCAGTTTTCTCACACTTGCAGAAACTTGGGATTGCAGTGTCTTGTTACATCGATGACTGCATTTTTCGTGGCTACTTCTGAGAAGGAGCTGATGTATAACGTGAGGTATGCGCTACAGCTGTTTGATGAGCTTGGCTTAACAGTTCAGGTGAAGAAGTCAGTCCTAGTTCCCACTCAGGTGGTGGAGTTCCTCGGAATTGTCCTCAACTCGGTGACTATGACTGCTACCCTGCCACCACGGAGGAAAGAGCGCATTAAGAGTCAAGGTGCGTTGTTACTCCGGGGTGACTCCAGCATTCATGACTTGGCTTCTTTTATAGGTCTTGCCGTGGCCTCAGAGCCGGCGGTGATTTTGGCACCCTTCCGGTACAAATACTTGGAAATTGTCAGGAATGAGAATTTAGTCATTCATAAAGGTGATTACAATGCTCTCATTACCTTGGATGCTCATGCCAAGGATTTGGTCTTTTGGTGGATCCACAACGTTGACTCCCAATCAAGGTCACTCCTTTTTTGCTCCCCACAGCTGGAATTACAGACTGATGCTGTTTTTGAGGGTACAAGGACAGGGGGTCACTGGGCTCAGGTGGAGTTGGATCACATTAACTGTCTGGAACTTAAGGCCATTCTCCTTGGGTTAAAATCTCTTTGTAGTCATTGTAGCCAGACTCACATCCGCCTGAAGTCAGATAACACTACAGCTGTTGCTTGCTTAGGCTGGAAGGGTAGTAAGATTATAAGCCTTAATTCTTTAGTGGAAGACATTTTTGACTGGGCCTTGTCGAGGGGCATCACGTTGTCAGTCGAGTATATAAGAGGGGTTGAGAATGTTGCAGCAGACCAAGAATCTAGGATTAAGAACTTTGATACCGAATGGATGTTGATGCCTCACATTTTTGCCTTGTTGTGTGATACCTTTTATACCCCAGACTTCGACCTTTTTGCTTCGAAAATTAATGCTCAATTACCTACTTTTGCTTCCTGGAAACCAGACCCACTCGCAATGCATACTATGCTTTCACCTTTGATTGGACTAATATGGCACCTTATGCTTTCCCTCCTTTCAGTGTCATTGGCAAGGTGTTGCAAAAACTTCAGGAGGAAGGGACGACTGTGTTAACAGTGCTACCACTTTGGCCTACCCAGGTTTGGTTCCCAAAGGCACTCTTGCTGTTGGCAGACACCCCGTTCCTTCTTCCACGGGAGCCACTAATCTTACCTCAGGATCCGGGTCACACACATCCCCAGGCACCCAAGTTGAAAATGACAGTAATGCTACTCTCAGGCAATCCTTTAAGAACCAAGGCCTTTCAGATGAGGTTGCCAGATTTCTCCTTCAGTCATGGAGACAGGGTACGCAACGTCAGTATGGGCCACATATCAACGCTTGAGTGTCACTTTGTGTCAGTAGGCAAGTTGATCCTTTTCGACCATCTTTAGATTTTTTGTTGGATTTCCTACTGCATGAATTTAAAAAAGAGACGGGACGAAGTTACAGTACTATGAACACCATTCGTTCTGACATTTCTTCCGTTGCCACAATAGATGATAAACCTGCAGGTCAGCATCCTTTGGTAAAGAGATTCATGAAGGCAGTTTTTCAAGTAAAACCAGCTCTCCAGCGGCATCACTGTACCTGGGATCCGGAGTTAGTTTTGACCCATATTAGGAGCCTGGGACCTAATGAAAGTTTATCTACAATTCAGCTGTCAAGAAAATTAGTGATGTTAATGTTGTTGGTTTCTGGACAACGTGGCCAAACCTTACACTTGCTGGACACCAGAAACATGTTTATCTCCAACTCTAGGGTTTCCTTTGGTATAGGTGATTTACTGAAAACATCCGGGCCAGGAAACCATCTTTCAAGCATTACTTTTAGGGCTTACCCTCCAGACATCCATTTGTGTGTTTATACAACTATTGTAAGTTACTTGAAGAAAACAGAAGACAACCGGGGTACGATCACTAGGTTTTTTCTCACTACCAGACCCCCAATTAGGTTGGCCTCCCGGGATACCCTCAGGCGTTGGACTAAGGACATCTTGGCCGCTGCTGGAATTGATCTCTCCATCTTTGCTCCTCACTCCACTAGGTCTGCCGCTACCAGCAATGCAGCTCTGCCCCTGCCCCTGTCAACCATCTTGGACACTGTGGGATGGTTCCGGAAATCCACCTTTGCAAAGTTTTACAAGAAACTCCTGTGTAGACAGGGCCTGTTTGGTGAAGCAGTTTTGTCATGATTTGGTTTTGTTTTTTCTTTGTGTTTACTGATGTCTTTAGTTATATATACACATACTGTCATGTAATGTAAATTACAGCATCTTCTTTGTCATTGCTGGGGCATTTTTGGACTTTGGGGATAAGTTATGGTCCACTCTTGTGAGGGTTTTTTGTACCAGTATGAGTGTGTGAAGCATACAAGTATATTGTTTTGTTTTCTTATGTGGGTTTAGTTTTTGGTCTTTCCCTTTTTCTTATGTAGCGGATGAATGAGTGTCGTTGTTTTGAGAGAAGTCGGTTTTGAGGAATCACTCTAAAGCTCTCATTGGCTACCGCTGGTGATGTCAGTTAAATATCATGAAGTGAAATTATAAGATTAACCGAGTACTTACCAGAACGAAGGTTGATCGTAATTTCATGAATATTTAACTACGTCACTGAGGTAGTAAATGCCCTCCCTCCTCCCCCCTCTTTTGCTTCTTTTCTCACTAGCTGCATTAGTTTTAGGATTTGCTTCTTCCTCAAAACCACTGCTTTAAAGGACTGGTTCGTGGGCGCTGCTGCCGGCATCTCATTTACTACCTCAGTGACGTAGTTAAATGTTTGTGAAATTACGAACAACCTTCGTTCTGGTAAGTACTCGGTTAATCTTATAATTTGATGGCGAGCCCTTTTTAGGGTCCACCGTACCACAGGCACGACTCATGAAAGCCCTAAAAAGGGTCTGCTGACGTTCTCCGGTTAAGACTGGTTTCGCCAAGAAAAAAATCCAAGATGTAGCCAACACTGGCGAAATAACAAGGTGTCATATTTGCCAACGCTTTACGGGTTAAAGTGATTTTTATTAATAACGATGCCGTATAAGGTAAGATAATGAATTTCAAAGTAAAAGATTTTTTTCATAAACAATTGCCATAACATAAGGATTTTCTTGTCCTACATATTGTAATATGTCACTGGATTGCTCCAGTACCTTTCCAGGAGGAGAGCATAACTTAAGGGAAGGCGATGCACAACAATGACAACAGTACCCTCTCGAGTTTTGCGCTATCTGAGTTTCACGATCCTCGAGTTTAGCGCTTAGTTCTAAATTCTTACCATCACGACTTTCGTGCATTACCGCCATGAGTTTCGCGTTGCTTGGACATGTACGGGTCACGGGAGTGAGTTGTTGGTTGTCCTTATGAATGGAAAACGGTTGTGAGTACGAGCCTGGGTACGTGGGTATCGAACGGCTGCATGTAAACAACCAGGCAGCGGCAGTGGCTGAGGTGAGGACTCGTAAAATGGACTGGCAGAGCTGCTTTGCTTACAACTTGATTAACAAGATAAGAGAACACCTCGTGCTGGGGAACCACAGTCCAAAAATGTTTTTATCAAGTCTATGAAAATTGTAGATCTCCCAGTGTTGTTTTCCTTTTCTTCTTCTTCTTCTTTTGACCTGGAATGCACGGCAGCGATGGTGAAAAGTAATAGTGAAAAAATAACAAAAGGGCATAGAAAAGCAAAATCAGGGAAAGAAAAGGACAGAAAAACACCTAAGTTCAGGGTGAAGTGTATAAGTGCGCACTGTTAAGTAACTAAGGGCCGCTTTCACAGTCACTTTGTTTGTTTTGATTGTTACCAATGGCGGCGATCGCTTAGTATTTCACGTGAAACAGGCCGATAGGGTAGTGGCGGCTGGAGACGAAGCGAGAGATGTTGAGAGTAAGTGGTAGGTGCAGGGCTAGGCTAACCCCGCAGCCGCCACTACCCGATCGGCCAGTTTCACGTGGAAATACTATAGCGGCGACCGCCGCCATTGGCAACGATCAAAACAAACAAAATGACTGTGAAAGCGGCCCTAAGTGCATGTTGTGAAGTATAAAAGTGTGGAGAAGGAGGAACTAAGAAGCAATACAAAGCGTTACAGGTCAAAAGAAGAAGGAGAAGGTTCACTACACTGGCCGGTGTTGCGAGAAATATCTCTCCACTGAAATTAGTCATTCTGCTGTCCACCACGCATGCGTGCTGTGGGAATACACAGCATTAAAAGTATTAATTTGCCTGGTTTTGTTCTAGTTTGTCCGCTTGTGATCTTTGTGAGCGGTGAGGGAAATAAGGAAACAGTAACCAAGTTGAACCTCTCTGCGAGCTATTTTGTGGCAGCGGCAGCGGTTTACATTCAATAAGCATTGAAAAGTCCATCATGATATTAGTGATTTCATGATTTTTAACAGATAAAGTGAGCAGATTATTTCATAACACACAGAAAACTACCAGAAAAATATAGGTTTGTCCAACTGTCCCACGGGTGACCGCGAGCGACCTCCCTTAAGCCCCAAATACACTGCTGAATTTTGGCCACGAACTTGACGCCGACATGACCAAGATTCTTACAGTTCGTGACCATTCGGCGACATGTCGGCGACACTTTATTTATTAAGAAATAAATAAAGTAATAAATAGTAAATTAATTATGAAATAAATGAGAATGTTAGTTCCATACCAATTTTATATAGTCAGATTCTTCTTGTTTATATATATATATATATATATATATATATATATATATATATATATATATATATATATATATATATATATATATATATATATATAGATAGATAGATAGATAGATAGATAGATAGATAGATAGATAGATAGATAATACATAAATAGATAGATAGATAGATAGACAGACCCCCGTGTACACCTCCCACCGCGACCCGTTTGCCATGTCATGATTAATTCGCTGAATATTCGGGGACATGTCCCCGAATAGTCTTGGCCATTCGGCAACATGTCGAAGACATGTCCCTGAATAGTCGGCGACATGTCGGCGACAAATTTGCCAATAAAATTTAAATTTCATCGGTCAAAATTCGGCGACAATTCGCTGAACACCGCGAATCGGACGGCGAATTGTCTGCGACATGTCGCCGACATTTCGGCGACAATTCGGCGTCCATTTTGCATTCGTGCACATTCGGTGAACGGCTGCAAATTTTTCATGCAACATGAAACTTTCATGGCGGTCGTGACCAACTGTCAAAAGTCGAGTGGTGGATGCAGACATGTCCCCGAACGGCCAAGAACAGGCAAGAAAGATGACGAACTTGTTCGCGACACAGGATGACTTGCATATTCGCGCACATTCATGAGACAAAATTCGGCAGTGTATTTGGGGCTTTAGAACATAAGAATGTAAGGAGTCTGCAAGAGGCCGGTTGGCCTTTAGCAGACGACATCACATGGATCACAAGCGTGTATTCAGAACTGCCAGCCAATTGTAAGGCAGGCGCCTTCAACTGGGGCTTCAAAACGATCTGTTCTTACTTCCCATTTTCTGTCTATTAACAAGGTACGTATTTTGAGATAACAAGGGAGTAAAGTCGAAAAAATTGTGATAACAATTAAGGAAGTAAAGTCAGACAAAGTCATTATTTTCCATGGGTCGGAACCAATAAGCGCTTTTACACGGATTTCAATACCTCGAGTCTCGCGATCCTCGAGTTTAGCGCCATACCTTCGGAATTAAGCAAGCGCGAAACTCGAGAGGGTACTGTATTTTCGATTCAGACATCAAAATTTGGGTTTTAACAGTTTTGTTACCCTTGAAATGTTCCCAGTTTCCTGTGAAAATGGCACGTTGATATCTCAATTCCTTCCATCCTTAATTTGGCTTTGTTTACATTCTAAAGAGCCCTGCCGCACGCCACGCCACATTTTGTGGTTGCTCACGACTGAAGGATTTTGAAGCATTATTTTACGTTCTTTTTTTATGTTCTGGTAGTATTTAATAATATGGACCACCATATGTCAGTATCAAGCAGCTCTGGGTGGTGAATGAGGCACATCAGTGAGTGACACACTCAAGTGTCTCCTCAGATGCTTTGAGGAGGAAGCATTGAAGCTTTGTTCAACTGCTGAACACCTTTCTTGTCTTACCTTCCACCCCTAACAAGAACAACTCCCATAATAGACAAGATGAAGAAGAGGAAGAAGGAGATGGTGTCCAGCACGGATTACAGCCCTAGTGGTTTTGATTAAATTTTGCAACAAAGAGGAAGGTGGCGCCTTCTGACACTCATCTAGAATGACTAATATCCCCATTTTTATGGGAGGGGACCAGGTGCCATTTAAGTTTAGGACTTATTCATATATATGAAAACAATGATAAACCTAAAATAGAATATTTATTACCAACAAAACCCTTATATATACATACAGCTGCAGCATATAACATACTTTGGCAGAAAACGGGCCAAATCTCAAAACTGAGGTTATCAACGAATTTGATGACATGACGCAAAAAGTTCTCAATATATTTAAAAAATAAAAACTTGTCTATAAAAAGCATATTAAAGCAAAACAATTCCTGGTACAGATTTACTATACACGGAAAATTAAAAGTCTGAGAGCTCTGAATGTGGGAAAAATTTGGCCTTTATTAATTATTGCTGAATATTGCCATATTCATTGCCACTTTATTCTGCGACAACATAAGATATAAAAAAATCCCCACCAGGGAATGCTAGCTTTGTGGTTAGTTGGTTTAGGGTTAACTTTTCGTAGAATTTAATTGAAAACTAAGACCGTGATGTCTCGCAAAAGTAATGGTATGTTTTAAAATATTTTTACCTATCAGAATTTTTTTTTTTATAAAAAAGTATTCTGCTGAAGTCAGTCAAACTTACTCATTTTACTTTCACTGTGTCCCTAAACACTGTGTTATTAAATCAGGCAAATTGAAAAAAAAATAAAAAATCTTCTTCTATGGCCTCATTGGCCTGGCATCTCCCCACCTGAAGTAATTTAATGCAAAAATGTAAATTTACAGTAACTGAAGGAATTAATTTAATTTGCAGTGCCAAATTAGACTAAAAGAGCTTTATCTATTCTGAAACAGTTAATTTACCTGGTATTGAATGCTAATCGCTTGAGCCTCGGAGTTGGTGCTGACATATGAGGCAGCAAGACCCCTATCACTTAGTCAGGTTTTCCATCATCTACATCCTCTATTATAAGTTTTCTAAGGTATGAGACCTTAAATACACTAAAGTTTTCACCACAATCCATTATTTTGGCTTCACAAATGGAGTACCCATCATATAAAACAAATTTTGTATCATTTCTAATCGATGTTTCAAACATAGGTCAGAGGATGTTTATGAGATATGCACTCCCTAAGTTAAGGGTAGCCAGCAATAGTTTTGTTATGTTACGAAACACCTGGAACACTGATAAAACACCCTAAGGATAATGAGTAGATGAATGAAATCACTACTCGTGTAGGTGTCACTGTCATGATTTACATTTACATCTTGTGTAACACTACCATTAACACACACGGATACAAAAACCACAAATTGTTTGTTTATAGTGTGGACACTCCATATATTTAAAATCTCACTGCATGGATCATCCACTCAATGCCATTAGCATTTACACAAGCACTCAAGTCATCCTATGACACTGGAGTTCACTTTCATCACTTCATTTCATCACATCTTAACATATCCCAGTATTCAGTGCCTTAGCAGCACACTCTTGATGGCCAAATATTACATTAAAAAAATATAAAAAAAATCATCTCAATTTAGCCATGAGTCACCCGCCAATACCACCATTGCTCAGCTGCGCGCCCATCTTCCCTGATACATGTTAGAGGGAGACCATTATAACCTTATAAATATGGCCATAGGAGCATCTGCTCATAATGCTCTCCTGTATGGTTCCTCACCAAATCATCATAAATTTCGAAAAATACATTTTGATATTATAGAATTCAATTCTATATAATTTGTGAAGACTACTTTGTTACTTTATATCTCTGGTTGGAGTAGGAAGTTTAGGAATGTGATAACACTGAATGGTGTGTTTGTGAGGAGAGTATGTTAGTAACATTGGTGAGAGGAAATGGCAATAAAAACATTATTGAAAAGAAAAAATGATCAAGGTAAATATTTTCATAAGCTTTTCTATTAGAATCCTTATAAATGATAAAATTCAAATATAAAATTAGAAAATGGTAGAATGAGGAACACACCTTTACCTGTACTCCTGGACAACTTGGGCAGCCTGAGGCGAGGGAGGTCAATGGATGGAGCCATGGACCTGCGACTCTTGGGGCCTCCAGTGCCAGTTTTGCCCTTTAGAGTGCCATTACCATCAGACTCTGTCCCACAGTCCAAAATGTTTGGTAGACTTGAGGCCTTCTTACTGTCCTGCAGAAGCAATTTTCAACATGAAAAACAACCACATGAAAGGTACCTCTTGAAATCTGAAGTGTGTGTATTTACCTAGCTGTATTTACCTAGTTGTGGTACAGGTAACTCTCGATTTACGCGAGTATTGTGTCCTTGAATAGGTCGCGTAAATCAAAAACAATGTAAATCAAACAAGAGGTTGGTTTCTATCGAAAAATAAATATTCACTTCATTCAGTGGGGAGAGAGAGAGAGAGAGAGAGAGAGAGAGAGAGAGAGAGAGAGAGAGAATATCCATATCACCGAGATATCCACTCAGGCACTCACTCAGTCTCAGCCTCACTCGTGTGAGGAAGAAATGAGGGACACCATGAGTGACTGGCTAGTATTGGTACTGGTACCGTACCGTATAGCTGGTACCGTAAGTACCGATACTGGTACCAGTACCTGCCCACCTCTATTGTTGAGTAGCGTGGCAGCGTGGGTACTGTATTGTTGTTCAAGTGGCGTGCGGGAAGAACTGAGCTCAGTTGTGTGGCCGCGGCGCCGTGTGAGTCCAGTTGTGTGAGACATCTGGTGGCCACTCCATAAAATATCGCATATAAGTGAAAAAACGTGTAAATTATACATTTATTTGGATTTTGAACCACGCGTTATTTAAAAAACACGTTAACCAAACTCACGTAAATCGAGAGTGATGGACTCATTAAATACCTGGAGGACTTCCTAACTAACAGGGAAATGAGGACGATAATCAGAGACAATGTTTCCAACTGATGCCCTGTGATGAGTGGGGTCCCACAAGGTTCGGTGTTGGCGCCAATAATGTTTGCTGTTTAAATAAATGATATGGTGGACGGAGTGACTAGCTATGTGAGTGAGTGAATGTGAAGGACTGAGAGGCATTGCAGAGGGACCTGGATAGAATATGGGAGTGGAGTGGTACATGGCAGATGGAGTTCAACCTTGGGAAATGTAAAAAAAATGGAGTTTAGTAGGAGTGGTAGAAGATGAGAATATGATTATAAGATGGGAAGTGAGATAATATGCAGAGGAGTGGAAGAAAAAGATTTGGGAGTGGCTGTCTCGGAGAACATGTCACTGGACAAACACATCAACAGGATAACGGGACAAACTATGAATTTGCTGAGGAACATAAGGACGGCATTTGTGTATTTGGATGAGGAGATGATGAAGAAAATAATAGTTACAATGATAAGGCCAAGGTTGGAGCATGTAGCAGTGGTCTGGTCTCCTCACGAAAAGAAGAACATAAGAAAGCTGGAAAGAGTGCAGAGAGTGGCAACTAAGATGGTACTGGAACTTAGAGATCGGACTTATGAGGAGAGACTCAATAGCATGGGGCTCACAACCCTGGAGAAAAGAAGAGAAAGAGGAGACCTGTTAGTGGTGTACAGGGTGGCGAGCGGGGTGGAGTATTTCGACAGAGAGGACCTGTGTGTGTGGAATGAAAGAGAAACGAGAGGACATAGAAAGAAGTTGAGGGCGACCACATGCAGGCGAGATGTGAAAAAGTTTAGCTTCCCAAACACAAGCATTGAGCTATGGAACAGACTGGAGGAGGAGGTGGTTTGTGCAAGAAACATTCATGATTTTAAAGAAAAGTTGGATAAGAGAGGATATGGAGACAGGACAGCACGAGCGTAGCTCTTTTCCTGTATGTCACAACTAGGTAAATACACACACACACATACACACACACACACACACACACATACACACAAAGAAGTAAGGATAAAGAAAGAGGAAGCGTGGAGAAAGTGTAACAGAACGAAACGACAGAATGTCTGGGAACTATACAGTACCCTCTCGAAGTTTAGCCTATCCAGTTTGGTTAGTCCTAAATTCTTACCATCCCGAGTTTCGCACATTATCACCCTGAGTTTCGCACTGCTTTGACATGTACGGGTCATGTCTACTTACCATCAGCGTCACAGACGCTACCTTAAAAGATAGTATCATACTGGACGTTTTCCTCCAAACATTGTGGCTATGGTGAGAGAGAGAGAGAGAGAGAGAGAGAGAGAGAGAGAGAGAGAGAGAGAGAGAGAGAGAGAGAGAGAGAGAGAGAGAGAGAGAGAGAGAGAGAGAGAGAGAGAGAGAGAGAGAGAGAGACTTATTAACATGTTAACAACGTTTGAACTTCCCGCCGCCTCCTCCCTGTCGCGTTTGGTTCAACTCGGCGCAGCCTCAATACCATGCGAGCCCCCGACTCGAGAGGAGGTGTGTAGCTTCACTCTGGTTGTGAGCCCCTCTCATGAAAGGTGAGATAGAGAGGATGAAATCATGGAGAAAGAAGAAGGGTGTGTGGAGGAAGGGTCAGAAAGGAGTCAGGTCAGGGCTTTGGTCAGGACATGACCTGACTCAGGTCAGGTCATGTCCATACCTGTCACACACACACAGAAGGTGAAATGAGAAGGATGTGGGGAGGGAGGGTTAGAAAGGAGAGTCAGATCAGGGTTTTGGTCAAAACATGACCTGACTCAGGTCAGGTCATGTCGTGACTTGTCACACACACACACACAAACACACACACACACACACATTCATGGTTCATGGTTCATGGTGACGAGAGAAAGGAAAGAAAAAATCTAACAGAAAAGGAGGAAGGATGGAAAGTGTCTTATATGAATATTAATGGAATAGTGTTTAACGACTATTTGAGAGACAGAGAACCTGATATTGTGGGGCTGACGGAAACCAAGTTGTGTGACCCAATTGAGGTGGTGGGGGTTGGAGAAGGTGCATACAATATATGGAGGAGAGACAGAAAGAGAAAACAGGGAGGAGGTGTGATGTTGATGGTAAGGAAAGGCATTAAGGTGGAGAAGGTGATTGAGGGTGAAGGCTTGGCAGAGGTACTGAAAGTGGAAACTGTGGGTGCTGAAGGAAGAAGGAGGCAGTATGTAGTAGGGTATGTGCCACCAAGAACCAATGCATGGAAGGCCTGAGAATATGAAGTAATGATACAAGACACAGTGAGTTGCTTGGATGGAATGTTAAGAGAGAGTGTGAGAATAATTTTGATGGGTGATTTTAATTGCAAAGAGGTAGAATAGGAGGATTGGCAGACACAGGGAACAGAAGAGTCGTGGGGAGGAAGACTCCTGCAACTGGCAATGGAACATGTGCTGACGCAATGGATTAAGGAACATACTGGATTCGGGAAAGAAGGAGAGGCATCGAGATTAGACCTGGTTTTTAGCAAAGAACCGGAAGTAATAGAAAATATTAAAATAGACTGCCCAATAGCTAAGAGTGACCATGCGATTGTGGAATTTGAAGTAAAAGAAAAGAGAAGGATTGACCAAAAAGAGGACCACTAAATAGGGAGAAGAAACTACTCTAAGGCAGACTTTGTTAATATGAGAACTTTTTTTGAAAATGCAAATTGGAGTGGGCTGTACAAAGCCAGGAGTACGCAAGACACGTGGGAGGAGTTTTTAAAGCTATACAAAGAAGCCGAGAATAGATATGTCCCAAAGGTAACCAAAAAGGATGTTGGTAAAAAGGAGTGGTTTAACAAAAGATGCGAGGCAGCTAGAAAGAGAAAGGAGGAAGCCCGGAAGGGATGGAGGAGACGAAGAAGAATCAACTCGTGGAACAATTTCAAAACAAGCAAGGAATGAATATACAAAAATTAGAAGAGAAGAAAAATGGAAATATGAAAAAGATATCATAGACAAGTGCAAAGATCAACCTAAACTATTCTATAGACATGTAAACAGTAAACTAAAGAATAGAGAAACAAGTGATAAACTGAAAATGGATGGAATTACAGTCGTCCCTCAAATAGTACGGGGGTTAGGGACCCAGGACCCCCGTACTATTCGAAAATCCGTATGAAATTAGTGCGCCCCATAAAAACACTCCTGGGCTGAGTTTGAGAGAGGGAATCGTGACTCTCGGAATGTTCCGAGTGCTCTTAAACGCGTGACGCGGCAGCATGAGTTGCCAACTCGGCACATCCACTCATTTGAGAGAGCAACTGGGGGAGCCCAGAACGTCCCGAGTTCTCTCAAATGCATGACGCCACAGCACAGATTGTCAACTTGGGAAGTCCACTGGCTCCCAGTTTGGGGAGGTGGAGCGCCTCCATGCTGTGATGACGTCATCAGCAAATATTGCGGCCCAAACAAACACATATAAGTGTTTCCATTGCATTTCACCTCCCTGTGCCACCATAACCACTGCAGCTTCCTTTTCATCCTCTGTTGTAAGGAGTTTGTCAGCCAGGACAGCTAGTAATGCATGTTAAACATCCGTAACATCGCCAGGGGTGGTCTGGCCGCCCGGGACGTCCCAGGTTCTCTCAAACGCGTGACGCCGCAGCACGGGTTGCCAACTCGGGACGTCCACTGGCTCCCGGCTTTGAGAGGTGGAGTGCCTTCATGCTGTGATGACATCATCAGCAAACATGGCGGCCAAAATAAACACATATAAGTGTTTTCATTGCATTTCACCTCTCTGTACCACCATAACCACTGGAGCTTCCTTTTCATTTTCTGTTGTAAGGAGTTCGTCAGCCAGGACAGCTAGTAATGCATGTTAAACATCCGTAACATCGCCAGGAGTGGTCTGGCTGCCCGAGACGTCCCGACTCGCTCTCTCAAACGTACTGTCAGGAAGATCAGCGTACGTTATTTTCCTTGAGTGAGACGCCGTTACCATAGCAACGACGAGGCTTAGTAAAAGGACGGCCTTTATCTCCACTCTTGCAGCACTCTTGGAGCACTGGCAGTTACTGCGGCAAGAATTTCTTTTACACTATGATAGATACAACAAACATTGCTCTCATTCACGTGGTACAAGTAACTCAATTTATGCGAGTATTGTGTCCTTGAAGAGGTCGCGTAAATCAAAAACAATGTACAGGAAATCCCCGATATACGAAAGCTCGATGTACGAAAATTCGGATATACGAAAGTGAAAAATATAGGACAATTTTCGGTTCACGAAAGACATGCTTCGCATATACGAAAAGTACGACAGTTTCCGCGCCCACTGTTTCGTACCCGATGTCTATATCGGTCGCATGGCCGTCAACAGCCTCACGACACTCGCAGTGATTAGGCAGCAAGTGTCCATGTCCAGTCCTCCACTTCAACGCTCATCACTTAGCGTTGCCAGTTTATGAACCCTTGCTCGACTCGAATCCAAACACATCCCAGCCAGCGTGAGGAAACGTGAGGGTGATGGAGGGGTTGGGGGGGCTTGGAGGTGGTGGTGTACTGTTTGGCACGTGTTTCGGGCACGAGCTTAGAAACTGGCCTTTCACAGCTTGGGAAGTAAACATTGGCAATGTTAAGTGATGAGTTGTAGTGACGAGTTAGAGGGGATTGTCCTAACATATGTAATGCATTTCTATAACAGTAAAGGAACAGGAAATGGTAATTGTTTTTAATTATTTATGAGCCTTGCGTTTCATTGTATTGTGAGTAGTAAATTGCTTTTAAGCATAGTTATATTTAACTTTTTTTTTCTTTTTTTTTTTTTTTTTTTTTTGAGGGCGCGGGGCCCCTACCCCCCTATTTATTAACAATCCTATGGGGGAAATGGCTTCGATATACGAAAAATCGATAAACGAAAGGTTTTTTCAGTCCCTAACCCTTTCGTATATAGGGGATTTCCTGTAAATCAAACAAGAGGTAGGTTTGAAGGTTTCTATCAAAAAATAAATATTCACTTCATTTAGTGGAGAGAGAGAGAGAGAGAGAGAGAGAGAGAGAGAGAGAGAGAGAGAGAGAGAGAGAGAGAGAGAGAGAATATCCATATCACGGAGATATCAACTCGGGCTCTCAGTCTCAGCCTCACTCGTGTGAGGAAGAAATGAGGGACTGGGACACTATGAGCGACTGGCTAGTATTGGTACTGGTACCGAGCAGTCTGGTACCGGTACCGTACCGTATAGCTGGTACTGTTAGTACCAGTACTGGTACCGGTACCTGCCCACCCCTATTGTTGAGTAGCGTGGCAGTGTGGGTACTGTATTGCTGTTCAAGTGGTGCGCGGGAAGAACTGAGTTCAGCTGTGTGGCCGTGGCGCCGTGTGAGTCCAGTTGTGTGAGACATCTGGTGGCCACTCCATAAAATATCGCATATAAGTGAAAAAACGTGTATATTAAACATTTATTTGGATTTTGGATCCTGCGTTATTTCAAAAACGCGTAAACCAAACTCGGGTAAATCGAGAGTTACCTGTATGCTCTCCCTACCGCAACGTAACTCATCCCAAAGCGTAACTTCCCCAAAATCTGAATTCTTCTGAAAGATGAACACCTTTCTCGAACGCTTTGGAGTGCTCTCAGCAAGTGTTTTGGTAGAACAGTGTTGCCACTCACGCCATGGCTACTCGGTGCGACGAGCGGGAAATTTTAAAATCCTAAAAAGTTCTTCCATGACAATCTGTATAAAACCAAAACCGTATTATTGGAAACCGTACTATTTGAGGGACAACTGTACATATGGGGACCCAGCAGAGATGGCAGAAGTGATGAGCAACAGCTTCCATAGAGTTTTCACAATGTTATAGTAGGATATCAATGTATTATTATTATTTAATATCACCACGAATTAGGCATACAATTGTCAATGGAAAAACCCACAACAGATAGATCACGCCACCTTATAGGAATGTCGTCCGTCAGTGTTTACCGTCTCAGTTTTGTATACTTCGCACCGATGAAAGCGTGGAGGTCACCTTGACATACGTGACCAATTGTAACAATTATTTTCCAACCTGTAACTCGCGACTCCTTCACGAGAGTCCGACTGACACACAACGACAGTCGCTCTCGCTCCGTCGCTTCTTGTACATAAAGGCTACGAAATTCGCCTTAAGGAAGCTGAAGTCTTAATCAACACCCTTTAAACGCCCCCCGACAAGCCCGTTACAACAAAAGAAGACAGATCTGTACAACCCCCGGGCCAGGAAAGAGGAAGGGTTATGCAGGAGATACAGTTAACAGTGCAGGAGGTCAGGGAAAGCTTGAATAAGCTGGATGTAAGAAAAGCGACGGAGCCGGACGGAGTATCAGAGGGATCTTGAAAGAATGTAGTGAGCAACTTGCAGAGAAACTGCACTCCATAATGAGCGCCTCCCTGAGAGAAGGAAGGGTACCACAGGATTGGAAGAGAGCAAACATAGTACCAATTTTTAAGGGAGGCAAGAGAGAGGACCCATTAAATTACAGACCGGTATCACTCACTAGTGTGGTTGTGAAGATATGTGAGAGGCTGGTTAAAAACAGGTGGTCGGATTTTTTAGAAAGGGAGAGAATTATCTCGGATTGCCAGTTTGGATTCAGGAGAGGGAGATCTTGTGTCACCAACTTGTTGTGTTATTACTCAAGGGTGACAGATTTAATACAAGAGAGAGAAGGTTGGGGGGATCGAGTGTAACTGGATTTGATAAACGCATTTGACAAAGTACCGCACAGAAGACTAATTTGGAAAATCAAAAATAGGGGTGGAGTGGGTGATGGACTGATTAAGTGGCTGGAGGACTTCCTAACTAACAGGGAAATGAGGACAATAATTAGGGACAGGGTTTCCAACTGGTGCCCAGTGAGGAGTGGGGTGCCACAAGGTTCAGTGCTGGTGCCAATAATGTTTGCTGTTTATATAAATGATATGGTGGACGGAGTGACCAGCTATGTGAGTTTGTTTGCAGATGATGCAAAGCTATTGAGACGAGTCAATGATGTGAAAGACTGTGAGGCATTGCAGAGGGACCTGGACAAAATATGGGAGTGGAGTGGTACATGGCAGATGGAATTCAACCTTGGGAAATGTAAAAAAAAAAGAGTTTGGTAGGAACAATAGAAGATGTGAATATGATTATAAGATGGGAGGTGAGATAATATGCAGAGGAGTGGAAGAAAAAGATTTGAGAGTGATTGTCTCAGAGAACATGTCACTGGACAAACACATCAACAGGATAACGGGACAAACTATGAATTTGCTGAGGAACATAAGGACGGCATTTGTGTATTTGGACGAAGAGATGATGAAGAAAATAATAGTTACAATGTTAAGGCCAAGGTTGGAGTATGCAGCAGTGGTCTGGTCTCCTCACGAAAAGAAGAACATAAGAAAGCTGGAGAGAGTGCAGAGAGTGGCAACTAAGATGGTACCGGAACTTAGTGATTGGCCGTATGAGGAGAGACTCAATAGCATAGGGCTCACAACCCTGGAGAGAAGAAGAGAGACAGGAGACCTGATAGTGGTGTACAGGGTGGCAAGCGGGGTGGAGAATCTGGACAGAGAGGACCTGTGTGTGTGGAACGAGAGAGAAACGAGAGGAAATAGAAAGAAGTTGAGGGCGACCACGTGCAGGCAAGATGTGAAAAAGTTTAGCTTCCCAAACAGAAGCATTGAGCTATGGAACAGACTGGAGGAGGAGGTGGTTTGTGCAAGAAACATTCATGATTTTAAGGAAAAGTTGGGTAAGAGAGGATATGGAGACGGGACAGCGCAAGTGTAGCTCTTTTCCCGTATGTCACAACTAGGTAAATACAACTAGGTAAATACACACACACACACACACACACACACACACAGAAAGGGAATGAGAATGGTGTGGGGAGGGAGGATCAGAAAGGAGAGTCAGATCAGGGCTTTCGTCATAACATGACCTGACTCAGGTCAGCTCATGTCCTGACTTGTCTACACACACACACACACACAGAGAAGGGGAATGAGAATGGTGTGGGGAGGGAGGGGCAGCAAGGAAAGTCAGATCAGGGCTTTGGTCAGGATATGACCTGACTCAGGTCAAGACATGACCTGACTCTCCCTTCTGCCCCTCCCTCCCCCACCCTTCTCATTTCCCTTTGACTGTGTGTATGTGTGTGTGTGTGTGTGTGTGTGTGTGTGTGTCATGACATGACCTGACTCTCCCTTCTGCCCCTCCCCCCCACACCCTTCTAATTTCCCCTTATGTGTGTGACGCAAACCTGGAAAAAGTTGCCGGTTGCCCAAGCTGCCGCCAACATGGTGGGAAGGAAAAGGCCCAGTGTGACACAAGCTCACGGACAACCGACAACTCACTCCCGGATGGACGTACGGGTGTTGCCAGTAGCCACAACGGTTAGAGGAAAACGGCCAGTGTGACACCGCCTTAAGGTAGTGAGGCCGCTGATTGGGTGAGCGCCGGCGATGACGTCATCGGACTCCCAGCGAATCACAAGCGCGTTTTCAGAGCTCAGCCAATCATGAGGCTTCATCTGTGGCTTTAAAATGACCCGTTCTCTCCTCCTGTTTTCTTCCTTTTTCCAAGGTATGCATTTTGAGATAACAAGGGAGTAAAGGAGGAAAATAAAAAGTGAGCTCAGGGGGGCAGCATGTGCCAATTATAATGGCGCCACTAAAAACAGTTGCCTGTGCCATGACGGGCTCGGGGTCGACCATCAGGCCCAGATGGATAGTCTACTGGCGCCATAGGCCATATATATATATATATATATATATATATATATATATATATATATATATATATATATATATATATATATATATATATATATATATATATATATATAAAAAACTCCACGGGTCGGAACAAATAAGTGCTTTTTCAGTGTTTTCAATACCTTGAGTTTCGCAATCTTCAAGTTTAGCGCTATAGCTTCAGAATGAAGCGAGCGCGAAACTCGAGAGGGTACTGTATAAGCAAAAAAGAAACGAGTATATTAGAATTTGCAGAGAGGAAAGATAGAATTTCGAAAGGGATATAATAGACAAATGCAAAGACCAACCGAAGCTATTTTACAGATTTATAAATGGGAAACTAAAACAGCGTGAGGAAATAACAAAATTGAAAGTTAATGGCGAGGTGTATGTGGATGAGTTGGAGATAACGGAAGAAATGAACAAAAGCTTTCAAGAAGTATTCACAGGAGAAAGCAAGTTTGACATACCAACTGGAATAGGCCCAAGAGGGTCCTGCCTGTGTGACATAGAAATCACAGTGCAGGAGATAACTAATGAAATGGAGAATCTAGATGTGAGGAAGTCACAGGGTCCCGACAGTGTTTCCAACTGGGTGCTGAACGAGTGTAGGAATTAATTGGCGGATAAAATACACAAAGTTATAAAAAGATCGTTGGCTGAGGGTGGAGTCCCTCTGGACTGGAAAAAAGCTGACATAGTCCCCATCCACAAGAGCGGAAGAAGAGACGACCCACTTAATTATGGACCAGTTTCCCTTATGAGCGTAGTGTCAAAAATATGCGAAAGAATTGTGTAAAAGAAATGGACGAAGCACCTAATTGGAAAATTAAATCATCACAGAAAGACAGTTTGGATTTAGGAAAGGAAGATCATGTCTGACAAACTTGGTGTGTTTCTATTCAAGGGTGATAGAAGTGGTGCAGGAGAGAGATGGATGGGCTGACACTGTCTACTTGAACTTGAAAAAGGCCTTTGACAAGGTGCCGCATAGGAGGTTGATGTGGAAGCTGGAGACAGTGGGTAAATTAGGAGGAGGACTTCTAAAGTGGATGGAGAATTTTTTGAAGAACAGGATGATGAGAACAACTATTAGAGGCAGGAAATCAAGTTGGAAAAATGTCATGAGTGGAGTTCTGCAAGGCTCTGTGTTGACCCCAATTATGTTTGCAGCACAGTACAGTACAAGTACAAATGCGCGTAAGACACACTTACGTTATTACACTATAATAACATTGAAAGTCAAATAAGACACCGTATCATATACGAAGTCTCTAGGGAGAGTCAGAACAGAATACGGGATCACTCAGCACCAACTAAAACTAAATGTAATAAAGACGCCAACATAGGCGTCGCCGTATAAAAAGGGTTAAGCAAGCTTGACATCCTTGCAGCATGCCACAGGCCGAAATAGCCGGAGTTGGCATTCACGAATTAAGTTGGTAACAGTCCTCGGTTCCATTCCATGAAGTAACCGCTTGCTCAGCACAGTCATTCCAGCAATACCCCATTATTCTGCAAAGGCACTTGGTGCCAAGGCTTCAACTGTCATTGTCTCACAGCCATACAGATTCAATTCTTTCTCTATTTGCACAGATAATGACAACGCCATATATTCGTGTTGAGCAGGTCCATAACACAATAGATCTGACCCATATTTCAAATGATTTCCCACCATTGTTATGCACTACACTACCAAGGTATGTGAAACTTTTGGTGACATTAATGTCCTCGCCACATGCATGAACAGGCTGAGCTGTGTCATCCAGTAAGCCTCCAAACAATTGAACCTTGGTTTTAGCCCAGGAGACCGACAGTCCCACTGGCTTCACCTCCTCATGCAGCACTTCAAAAGCCATCAGCAATTTATTTTTATTTTTTACAACAGAGACAGCTCAGGGCACGAAAAAAATGGAAACAATAAAAAAAAAGCCCGCTACTCGCTACTCCTAAAAAAAATCCAAAGAGGTAGCCGAAAGAGAGGTCAATTTCGGGAGGAGAGGTGTTCAGACACCCTCCTCTTGAAAGAGTTCAAGTCGTAGGCAAGAGGAAATACAGATGAAGGAAGATTGTTCCAGAGTTTACCAGCATGAGGGATGAAAGAGTGAAGATGTTGGTTAACTCTTGCATAAGGGGTTTGGACAGTATAGCGATGAGCATGAGTAGAAAGTCGCGAGCAGCAGGGCCACGGGAGGGGAGGAGGCATGAAGTTAGCAAGTTCAGAAGAGCATGAAGTCAGCATGAAAATATCGATAGAAGATGGAAAGAGAGGCAACATGGCGGCGGAAATTAAGAGGTAGAAGACTATCAATAAGAGGAGAGCTGATGAGACGAAGAGCCTTAGACTCCACTCTGTCCAAGAGAGCTGTGTGAGTGGAGCCCCCCACACGTGAGATGCATACTCCATACAAGGGCGGACAAGGCCCCTATATATGGATAGCAACTGTGCGGGGAAAAGAACTGGCGGAGACGATAGGGATCGCCTAACCTCGAGGAAACTGATTTAGTGAGAGAGGAGATGTGAAGTTTCCAGTTAAGATTTTGAGTTAAGTATAGGCCGAGGATGTTTAGTGTTGAAGATGGTGACAGCTGAGTGTTGTCGAAGAATAGGGGATAGGTGTTTGGAAGATTATGTCGAGTTGACAGGTGGAGAAATTAGGTTTTTGAGGCATTGAAGGACACAAGGTTCCTTTTACCCCAATCGGAAATGATAGTAAGGTCTGAGGTTAACCTCTTCAGTACCATGACGCAGTATATGAGTCATTTCATCTCTCGAACCATATCCTAGAGACGCTGTATGTGCGTCATGGTCATTGGACTATTCTACGTAGTCTGTAAAACCAGGATATGGCATGGAGGTTATGTTTTGTCTGCTTGTATTGAAGGGGTTAAGCGTTCTTCAGCCTCCAGCCTGGAGTCATGTAATTCCTATTGAGAGGGTCTTCTGTTGAAAAAAGTTGAATAATGCAGAGTGGAGTCATCAGCATATGAGTGGATAGGACAGTTTGTTATGGAAAGAAGATCATTTATGAATAACAAGAAGAGGGTGGGTAATAGGACAGAGCCCTGTGGAACACCACTGTTAATAGATTTAGGGAAAGAACAGTGACCGTCTACCACAGCAGGTATAGAACGGCCGGAAAGGAAACTGGAGATAAAGGAACAGAGAAAAAGCAAAGACTTGTGCCAGACTCTATTGAAAACTTTCGATATGTCTAGCGCAACAGAGAAAGTTTCACCAAAACGGCTAAGAGAGGATGACCAAGAATCAGTTAAGAGAGCAAGAAGATCGCCAGTAGAATGCCCCTTGCGGAACCCATACTGGCGATCAGATAGAAGATTAGAAGTGGAAAGGTGCTTTTGAATCTTCTGGTTAAGGATTGATTCAAAAGCTTTAGATAGACAGGAAAGTAAAGCTATAGAGTGGTAGTTTGAGGGATTGGAACGGTCACCCTTCTTAGGCACAGGCTGTACAAAGGCATACTTCCAGCAGGAAGGAAAGGTAGATGTTGATAGGCAGAGACGAAAGAGTTTGACCAGGCAGGGTGTCAGCACGGAAGCACAGTTTTTAAGAACAATAGGAGGCACTCCATCAGGTCCATAAGCCTTCTGAGAGTTGAGGCCAGAGAGGGCATAAAAAACATCATTCCTAAGAATCTTAATAACAGGTATAAAGGAGTCAGAGGGGGGATGAGTAGGAGGAATATGCCCAGAATCATCCAGAGTGGAGTTGTTACAAAAAGTTTGATCGAGGAGTTCAGCCTTAGAGATAGATGAGACGGCAGTGCTGCTGTCTGGGTTAAGAAGAGACGGGAAAGAGGAAGAAGTGAAATTGGAGGAGATATTTTTGGCTAAGTGCCAGAAGTCTCTGGAAGAATTAGAGAAAGCAAGGTGTTGACATTTGCTATGAATAAAGGAGGTTTTGGTAGTCGAAGAATAGATTTGGCACGATTCCGGGCGGAAATGTAAAGATCATGGTTAGCAGGTGTTCGAAGGCTCTGGTACCTTTTGTGAGCTGCCTCTTTATCTTTGACAGCACGAGAACAAGCGTGATTAAACCAAGGCTTTTTAGCATAAGGAGAAGAGAAAGTATGTGGAATGCATGCCTCCATTCCAGAGACAATCACCTCTGTGATGCGCTGGGCATACACAGAGGGGTCTCTATCCTGGAAGCAGTAATCATTCCATGGGAAATCGGAAAAGTATATCCTCAGGTCGTCCCACCAAGCTGAAGCAAAATGCCAGAAACATGGCCTCTTCGGTGGGTCCAGAGGGTGTACAGAAGCGATAGGACAGGATACAGAAATAAGGTTGTGATCGGAGGAGCCCAACGGAGAGAACAGTTTGACAGAGTAAGCAGAAGGGTTAGAGGTAAGGAAGAGGTCTAGTATGCCAAGAGAGTACATCATCATTGGCTAAAGCAAGGTCAGTGACCTTGATGTCGCCAACAGATGCTACGCAACAACTTTGATCAACAACTTTGCCTAATGCCTAGTCCATGCAAAGTGTTGAAAAGAGATGAGACAGGAACACACCCCTGCCTCACTTTTGAATTAACAGGGAAGAAGCCAGAAATGTATTCCCGACACTTCACAGCACTCTCAGTCCCAGAGTAAAGGCTAGTCAACAGGTTAATAATTCCTGCAGGAGTCCCACAGATCCACAGAATGTCTCACAGTGCCTTATGATGCACTGAATCAAATGCGTTTTGAGATCAACAAAGGCTTCAAGCAAGCCATGTCAAAATTCAAGTTGGCATTCCACAAGGATGCCAATTGCTAGGATACGGTCAGTTGTTGATTAGCCAGGCATGAACCCAAATTTCTCAGGTCTCTGAATTTTTAGCAGATGAGATCAAATTTGCATCAGCTGCAGATGAGCAAGCACACTGCCCGGCACATTGTTACATTCCTGTCAGTCCCCTTTCCCTTTCTAAACAGGGATAACCATCCCCTTTTTCCAGTCAAGAGAAATGGCACTGGACTGCCACGCCTACACGGCAGACAAAAATGCATGCAACCCATGGATCATAGTGCCATCCTTGACTTTCAGAATCTCCTCACTGATATTACAGATCCCAACTGCCTTTCCGCCCTTCAGCTTCCTCACAGCCTCTCTCACCTCTGCCAGAGGATGGAGTTTCATCTGATGGTGGATCAGCAGCCACTACCTGCAACCCAGCCAGTGGGAGCTGTCAGCTTGGAGGCTGTGCCAAGTACTTAACCCATTGATCCTGGTACCAATCTGCATCTGATACTATCTGCCCATCAGCCATTCGGAGAGTACTCATATGAGATATTGATTTGGATCAGAGCTTCTTCAGAGGTCAAAAGGTAGGTCTAAGGTCATTTGCATTTAGACAACCCTCAACATCCTCAGTTGGACTTCCGCCATACCTTTTCTCACCCCTCCTCTTGAGGGTTTTAATCCTTCATGACAGTGTCCTGTTTCACTCTGAGTTCCCAACCAGCCTGGCAGCATGACACTCCTATATATTCTCCAAGGTCTCCCTCAAAGTAAATTTATTCCTAGATCCAGGATGCTCTCCAGTGCACTCTTCGGCAGCTTTCAGTTTCACTTTTAACAGTTTCCCACAACTCTCCAGGGTCCTCCAGAGTAACAAGTACAGTAAACCCTTTCGTATCCAGGTTAATAGAGCCACGGGGGCACCCGGATATTGGAAAAACCCAGATATGGTGTAGGTTAAGTCTACGGACCTGAAAATCAAACTTTCAATAATGGCCTGCCATAAAGGCAAAGACAGAGTACTGCATAGGTGCTTCTGTCCATACTCATACTATGGTGTGCCCCATGACTATGTAGCAGTCAGTCTGCACCAGGGAGTAATATGCCCGCGACTGATGTGCTCCGGACGCTGAGAAAAGGGTTCAAGCAGCATCGTCACAGTTAGCACTCGTGGCAATCTGTTCCTGGCTTATCGCAGTCCTGCTGCACCTTGGGGGGATCTGTTACTTGGGATTCGGCAATTAAGCGCGACAGCCTCAGCCGCTAACCCATTGCTGGGGTGCCTAGCCCCATGTACACAGGCAGCAGCTAATGTTCCCCTGCCTGGCCAATCACAGCAGCAGGGCCTGGACCCAACCCAGAAAAGCCCAGGTATTTGTGGCAGCTTAACCGCCCAAGTCTGCACCATCGTGTTTACCACGTAGGCTTTCTAGCAGACCCAGCACTGCCACAAGAAACTTTTTACAGGTCCAGTTTTACAAAACTTTAAGGCCGATCGCTCTGTGCAGTTCTTAGGTGAGCGCCCACGGCTTTATCACTGCGTAGCTGCATTAGCAACCTCATGGCTACGAGCACTGCGGGCTTTACCACCCAGGTCAATCAGAAGGCATACCAGAGCGATACCCGAAGCGGTCCGGGCTGGCAACGAGCATCAAGTGCTCTAAGCAAGCTTCCATACGCATGCCCGGGCAGGCACCACAGGGCGCTACCCTTTTAAGCCCAGCAATGAACCCGAAGGCCCACAGACTCCGGACAAGTACGCCAGGCCGCCCCTCTCTGAGTGTGAGTGGGGAGGATAACCAAGGAGTCAATGACAACCTGGCGCATCCGCTTACGCGGTGATCTGTGGCTGTTTAGTTACACTGTGTTGCCCTTGCGAGCCAGGGGGGCAGGTACCCCCTGCACAGTGCATCCAACGGGACCACGGGGAGGCCAGCCACAAAAAGTAACCACGATTTACGACCAGCCCGCACCTCCAGATCGGGCTGGCCCACAGGACTCCCGAACCCCTGCGGGCCCCTTTACTCGCCTTACCGTAAGCATGGTAAAATCCTTCTTTCACATGTTGGACCGGAGGCGGTACTGATCCGCATTTCTTATTCCGCCCTCACTCCCACAGGAATGCTAGCGGACCCGCACGCGTTCTCCACGGGGATGGAGCCCTGCTCACCTAGTCCAGTCTGGATTTATGCAGTCATCAAGGGTTAAGCTAGGGTTCGCACTGTATGTTTCATTTAACCCTTACATTACGGCGATCGTATATATAAGTGCGCTACCACACACCACACTAGTACGGGGATCATATATATAATCATCACATTCTACACTCCCTACATTTCAAATATACCGCCAGTTCTTGACTCAGAAGAATGGTGGAGGCATCTGGCATCCGTACACACACTCATTCGTCTCAGCGCGCAGCCAACTGAAGGCCACAGATCATTTTCCACTTTTGTTCGGAATACATGTGGCATGTCTCGTGACGCGTCAAGCAGTTCCTCTGCTCTGGGCGGAAGTAGAGCGCAAGCGAATCAAAGTGACAGTGACTCTGATGACTGCTATGGTAGTGACATTGACAGAGGAGGGAGGGGCATGTAGGTAGAGAGAGAGAGAGAGAGAGTGAAAATTACATAGAAAATCAGACCACACAGACCCCATGGTCCAGACTAGGTGGTCTGTCCTTAAACCTAAGCGATTTTACATTAATCAGATGGCTCCAAAACGTTGCTTTTCTACTCTAGTTAATATTAAGTTCAAGGAAGTGACGGTCGAGCTTGTTTTTAAAGGAGTCAATCGTGTTACACTGGACCACTGATGGTGGGAGCTTATTCCATTCTCGCACTACAACGTTGGTGAAGAAAAAATTGGTGCAGTCTGAATTTACTTGTCTACATTTGAGTTTTATGCCATTGTTCCTCGTTCGCAAAGTATCATCGATCATAAACAATGTTGATCTGTCTACATTCGTGAAACCATTAAGTATTTTAAAACATTCGATCAGTTTTCCTCAGAGGCGACGTTTCTCAAGAGAGAACATGTTAAGGGTGGAAAGCCTTTCTTCGTAGGATTTGTTGCACAAGGAAGGGATCATTTTTGTTGCCCGACGCTGAACACCTTCTAATTTAGCAATGTCCTTTGCATGGTGAGGAGACCAAAACTGTACCACACATTCCACGTGGGGTCTGACTAAACTATTGTAGAGCGGAAGTGTTACATCTTTATTCTTCAATAAAAAAAATTCTTTTAATGAAGCCCAACATTCTGTTCGCTTTATTTGCTGCATCGATGCATTGCTGTGAGAATTTGAGGCTTGACACGATTTTGACCCCCAGGTCCTTAACGCATTGAACGCTTGTGAGTTTAACCCCGCGCATTTTGTATTCGAACTTCTTATTTCTTGTTCCAACTTGAAGGACCAAGATGAAATTTTGTGTAAATCCTTTTGGAGGCTTTGCCTGTCTTTGTCAGTGAAAACCGAGTTACCAATCTTTGTGTCGTCTGCAAATTTATTAATGCAATTATTGAGTCCAACATCCACGTCGTTGATGTAAATAATGAAGAGCACTGGGCCAAGAACCGAGCCCTGAGGGACGCAACTAGTGACTGGCGCCCTCTGAGTTAAATCCGTCAATCACCACTCTTTGTTGTCTGTTGCTCAACCAATTCGCGATCCATTGGTTTACTTGACCGTCAATACCTATTTGCTTTAATTTATAAAGTAATTTATGATGTGGGACTTTATCAAACGCTTTCTGGAAATCAAGATAGACTATGTCCAGTGATTTGGTTACGTCATAAACTGAGAAGAGGTCGTTATAAAAGGTCAATAGGTTTGATAGGCAGGATCTTTTGTTACGGAAGCCATGTTGTGAATCCCCAATTAATGAGTGGCTTTCGAGGTAACTCACAATTTTGTCTCTAATTATGTTCTCAAGTAGCTTAAATACAATTGAAGTTAGATTAATGGGTCAGTAGTTACCTGGTATTTTTTTCTCCTTTCTTAAAAATCGGTGTCACGTTAGCCTTTTTCCAATCCGAAGGGACGATGCCTTGTCTCAAGGACATATTGAATACGATTGTGAGGGAGGAAACTATTTCGCTCTTTGTTTCTTTAAACAGTATAGGATATACTTTATCGGGTCCGGGACTTTTATTTGTTTTAAGTGAATGGAGAGCTTTAAGGACTTCATCGGTTGTTATTTCAAAATTAGGCAATGCATGCTCGAGATTTACAATAGTACTGGTGTTGGTGGTAGTGGGAGGAAGACTGTTAGTATTAAACACCGAGGAAAAGTAATTGTTTAAGAGGTTTGCAATGTGTTGGCTGTCAGTCACTAGTGCACCGTCGCTGTTTGTTAAAGGTCCAATTCCACTTCTGATCGCCTTTCTGTTGTTTATGTAACTGAAGAAAGATTTCGGATTATTTTTACAGTTGGCTGCAATATTTTCTTCATATCTACGCTTTGCCTGACGTACTAATCTTTTTACTAACGCCTGGCATCATTATAAAGTCTAATGTTTTCGGGCGTGCTTTTGTTATTTCTTTAATCTGTAATAAAATTTTCTATCCTTGACTGAGTGTTTAATTTCGCTATTAAACCAAGGTGGCCTTTATTAGTGTTAATTAAGCTTCTCGCACAAGGGGACGAATGTGTTCTGCTGAGTGAGTAAATGATTTTAAAGCTTAGCCAGGCTTCCTCTACATTGCCGTCATCTGATAGTTGTATTTCTGTTAGTTTTTGATTTCTACGAAGTTAGCTCTTTTGAAATTGGGCACCTTAACTTTATTTTCAGTCACTGATGTTTGAGCTCTAATATCGACACGCACTAATTTATGATCGCAAGAAACGAGGTGTTCTCCTACCGTGACATTACTGACTAGGTTATCTTGGGTCATTATAACAAGGTCGAGTATATTATTTTGTCGAGTTGATTCAGAAACCATTTGGGTTAGATAATTTTCCTCTAAAAATTCGATCATTCTATGTGACTCGCCTTCTGTACCTGACAGTGTCGCCCAGTTGATATGGGGGAGGTTAAAGTCTCCTAATATCAGTGAGTCACTGTTATTAACTGCCTTAAAACGTTTGTACATTTCAAGGTCGTCATCGAGTGATTGCCGGAGGCCTGTGACAGATATATTTAAATTGACTTTGCAATGTTTATTCAAGACACAAAATGAGGAGAGAGAGAGAGAGAGAGAGAGAGAGAGAGAGAGAGAGAGAGAGAGAGAGAGAGAGAGAGAGAGAGGGGAGGGAGGGAGGAGGAGGAGGGAGAGAGGGAGGGAGAGGAGAGGGAGGGGAGGAGAGAGGGAGGAGGGAGAGGAGAGGGAGGAGGGGAGGGGAGGGAGGGAGGGGAGGGAGGAGGAGAGAGCAGAGAGAGAGAGAGAGAGAGAGAGAGAGAGAGAGAGAGAGAGAGAGAGAGAGAGAGAGAGAGAGAGAGAGAGAGAGAGAGAGAGAGAGAGAGAGAGAGAGAGAGAGAGAGAGAGAGAGAGAGAGAGAGAGAGAGAGAGAGAGAGAGAGTGTGGGGTGCTTCCACGTGACACGTCACGGCCACGAGAAAATGCGCAATATTTTGGGCTGTCATAACCATTTCCACCTCTTTTAAATGTCTAAATTTTCCCCGTGCACAGCATCCAGAGAATTATCTTGCCACCCGTACTCTACGGGTTAAACAGTCCTTTGACACTCCTGCCATTTAAACCTGCAATGCTTTGACTCTCGTCACTTCGATATGGTCTGAAGCGCTTGGCAAGAATGTTTACGTGCCAGTTGTACTGCGAAGCACACAGCTTTCCTGCGAACCTTCGCACCAGGACATCAATATCATTGCTACGTGCAAGCTGGGGCGCGGCTTACGGGCGCAGTACGCCACCCGGACAGAGCTTAGAGGCATCATGCAGGCAATTTGAACGACTTTTGGTGGCGTGCGACAATTTTTTAAATTTTTTTGGAAAAAATAAAATATTTTTTTAAACTCTCGGATACGGGCGAGGTCGCATACGGTGCACCTGGATAACTGAGGGTTTACTATACTTCAAACTGATTTGAGATTGTCACAGCACACTCCTGAGCACATGCCTGGTCCCTTAGTTTTTCAAGATGGATCTCCATAGGGTTGCATCTTGAGATATTTTAGACAGTTTTGGAACATGTTTGTGGTCAGTCACAAAGAACTGAGCACTCCCAAAAAAACTACAGTTCTGGAGCATCCTCTAACAAGTATTAACTAGGATGTGATCGACTCCTTTGCCACACCAGCTGGATTGTATAGTTACTATTTCTGGAACCCAAATGCTAGACTTTTTACACTTGGAAAAAAAAAAATTGCGACTATTCACTCCCTTGAGATCAAGGTCTTTTTGGATGATTTTGCAATCATCAATAATTTTTTCAGAATTCTAGCAATAAATCAGATAAATATGCCAAGTGGTTTTGAGAAAAAATAGTCACCAAGTAAATGTTAAAGATATGAAATTCAACTTCTCTTGCTGCATATATGAACTATCACAATGAATTTCAACTTCTCTTGCTGCATATATGAGTATGAACTATCACAAAGGCACAGCACCATACATACCCTTGACTGTTTGTAGCTGATGTACTTGTCTTCAGTGCTACCCAAAAACTCATTGCTCACATCTTTCTTCAAGAAACCATGGATGAAGTAGCTTTTAAGCCCTGAAAAAAACAAAATCATGAAAAATTTAACATGAATTTAACTCTATAATGACAAACGTCTACAGTATAGCACTACAGTACAGGTAACTCTCGATTTACGCGAGTATTGTGTCCTTGAAGAGGTCGCATAAATCAAAAACAATGTAAATCAAACAAGAGGTAGGTTTCTATCGAAAAATAAATATTCACTTCATTCAGTGGAGAGAGAGAGAGAGAGAGAGAGAGAGAGAGAGAGAGAGAGAGAGAGAGAGAGAGAGAGAGAGAGAGAGAGAGAGAGAGAGAGAGAATATCCATATCACTGAGATATCCACTCAGGCACTCAGTCTCAGCCTCACTTGTGTGAGGAAGAAATGAGGGACACCACGAGTGACTGGGTAGCACTGGTACCGGTACCGAGCAGTCTGGTACCGGTACCGTACCGTATAGCTGGTACCGGTACCTGCCCACCCCTATTGTTGAGCAGCGTGGCACGTGGGAAGAACTGAGCTCAGCTGTGTGGCCGCGGCGCCGTGTGAGTCAAGTTGTGTGAGACATCTGGTGGCCACTCCATAAAATATCGCGCATAAGTGAAAAAAAGTGTAAATTAAACATTTATTTGGATTTTGGACCCCGCGTTATTTAAAAAACGCGTAAACCAAACTCGCGTAAATTGAGAGTTACCTGTATATCCTAATAATAAAACATTTTTACATTTTCTTATCTACATTTGGCCATCTACCTATTCTATATGGGAGTGTTGGTACTGATCCTGTTATATGGAAGTAAAATACTTGTTTGGCATGAGGCAAA
Organism: Eriocheir sinensis; assembly: GCF_024679095.1. Lineage (NCBI taxonomy): Eukaryota > Metazoa > Arthropoda > Malacostraca > Decapoda > Varunidae > Eriocheir > Eriocheir sinensis. The sequence continues at coordinate 6,079,739 of NC_066513.1, read as the reverse complement.
CTATGAAACAAATATGGCACCCCAGATTTGATGCACATAGGAATGAAAAACAGGAAGGTGTGGGATACAGTGGGTTATGAATTTTGGTGCTAAATATATTGGTACTATACAGCATCAATTAACTGAAAATCACTAAAATGTTGACATTAAATGTAAAATGGTGTAACTGTTTCTAAGCATATACAATTTTACTTTGTTTGTAAATATAAAAACACAATTAAAAACTGCAGTACCTATGATTCTGTACACAGGAAATTTGGTAACTAAATGGTGCCTGAGAAACCTTGCCAATTACAAATAATTAAAACAATATGAAAAACCTGAACTAGAACCAGAGCCTCCATGAGTCAACATTTTTTCGCTTATTTGGTGGCTTAACCCTTTCATTGCTAAACGCTCGCAGCGAGCGTTTAGCAGCACCAGCAAATACGCCTAACGCTCGCAGTGAGTGTTATGCGTATTTGTTGGTGGTGCTAAACGCTCGCTGCGAGCTCCAGCCGCACTCAAATCTCCCGCGTATGAAAGTGTTCCAACATTAATTCTCACAACACAGGATTGCCAATTGAGTGGGTTCTTCACTAAATTTGGTGGAAAATCATATCAGCCCAGTGCAGCAAATCTACGGACGGGTAATCGGTGGATGTTTTTGCCCAATATAGCGGCATTTTTGCATAGCTTCACCTATCACCTGACTGATTTTTTGACCAAATAGTTGTAAATAATGCAGTTGGCAATACTCCCTTGCCAGAATCTGAAGGAGAGATGTCCGCAGTTCTCTCAATATGGCTGATCATCCCGCACGCACTGACGTAAGTGTTAACATTCAACACTCCCTGAACGTGCATGTACGTTTGCAAGAGAGGCATACATAACCGACTCCTATAGATCTGGACCTCCTCTTTCTGTTGGTGTTTTTGGTTTTTAGCTGTGATGAATAGTTTTTGAGATACAGAGGTTAAAAGAGACCCCCCATTGGGCTGCCTGACTGCGCCTGAGGGGACAGCCGCGTCCCGTCCCACGCGCAAGGAACGGGTTGAAACCTTGTTGCTTTGGTACTATCTTGCATCGTATGTTTAGCGAGGTTCTTCCCAACATGATACCCACGTTTTGGTGCTGTTTTCCTTCCACTATGAGGTTTATTCCTGTCATCATTCTCACCCCCATTGCCCCCATAATGGTAAAGGACTTTGACGTCACAGTTTGTCAAATGCAAGAATGTGGTCGCCAAATATGATTCAGTGTTTTCTGGGGGAGTCACATGTTAGATAGCGTTTAACAGAGGTGGGCAAGTGCGGTACTTAGTGCAGTAGTGTGGCAGTACACAAAAAAGTACCGACTACATAAACTTTCTGAAAATACCGCACTACCGCGGACCGCACTAAAAAATCCTGCGGTACTTTTTCCGGTACTTAGAAAACCATCGAAGACATTTGCAGCGCAGCATGCTCACAGATTTTTTCAGTGAATCGGACTCAATCAATCAATCGGTATCAGTCATCAGAATCAGTGATTCAATCATTCTGACTTTTCAGTTATTGTTCAAAATTAAATGCTAAATGAATAACTCGGAGTAAATCTGTTCATCACTCAACCCAAGGCAGCGCGCCATGACTGCCTCTGATGATGACTGTAGACTACATGGCAGTGTACAACAGTACAAGCAAGTACTAACATGATCACCGCTCATGTCCCGTACAAATTTTTCTTTGATGCATAACATAGTACATAGCACTACTACTACGTACTACAGTACACTCTCGAGTTTCGCGCTATTCGAGTTTCGCGGTGAGTCCTAAATTCTTACCATCCCGACTTTCGCACATTATCACCCAGAGTTTTGCGCTGCTTTGACATGTATGGGTCACGCCTACTTACCATTGGCGTCATGCACACTACTTTAAAAGGTAGTATCACACTGGACATTTTCCTCCAAACATTTTGGCTATGGCGAGAGAGAGAGAGAGAGAGAGAGAGAGAGAGAGAGAGAGAGAGAGAGAGAGAGACTTATTAACACGTTAACCTCGTTTGAACTTCCCGCCGCCTCCTCCCTGTCACATTTGGTTCAACTCGGCGCAGCCTCAATACCATGCGAGCCCCCGACTCGAGAGGAGGTGTGTAGCTTCACTCTGGTTATGAGCCGCTCTCATGAAAGGTGAGATAGAAAGGATGAAAACAAGGAGAAAAGAGAAGGGCATGGGGAGGAAGGGTCAGAAAGGAGAGTCAGGTCAGGGCTTTGGTCAGGACATGACCTGACTCAGGTCAGGGCTTTGGTCAGGACATGACCTGACTCAGGTCAGGTCATGTAAATACCTGTCACACACACACACACATAAGGTGAAATGAGAAGGATGTGGGGAGGATGGGGCAGAAAGGAGAGTCAGATCAGGGCCCGTACCTTCACGAGGTATTAACTTTTACTGTTAAAGTTACTATCAAAGTTAATAGTTTCAATTTATTAAGAGTAAAAGCTATCCTCGTCAACTTTGAGTGTAAGTATTAGCAAATCCTGGCTACTATTATCTTCTTCTTTATGGCGGGCTCGTTGCTAAGGACGCCTCCATGCAAAACATAAACATCCAACATGAATTAAGTAAATATTTCAAAAGAAAAATAAAGAAAAGATGTATAAATGTACAACAAAAACATAATAAATGGCAAACACAAGAAAATATTGAGTTTTGTGGCAGATAGAAGCAGCCTCAAAGGCTGTTTTTACTCCGTCACTCGTCAATACCCACATCTCCCCTCCTGCGTCACGACTTGCTCTGCTGAAATTACCGCACCATAACCACGTCATCTGCCCCAATGAGCACATCTACGGGCCGGAGAACCAGCGCAGAAAAGGAGTAAGTTTAATTGGTCGCCAGATGAAACGGTCTTCTTACATCAAATTCATGAAAAAATACGTATAATCAGAGGGTGTTATGGGAAGAGCATCACCCCTGAGGATAAGAAGAGAGCGTGGACTGAAGTGGCAGAAGCTGTAACAAGGTTAGTAATCACATATTCTTGGTTCAATCAGCTTACAAACTAAACTAACCTAATCAATTGGGTATTTTTTGCATAATAACACAACCACTGACCTTCCAAACAGAACATACCTTTTCATTCTGTATCTGAATAGTTTCATTATGACCATTTCTGCCACAACCCCCTCTCCATCAACAACCTGACATAACTAAACCTAACCATGCCAAACCTGCCCCGTCCTACCGAGCACATCCTAACTTAACATGCCAAGTTTGTTAGGGGGGAAGAGGGGGTTGGTATAGATAGTTAAGGCATATTTGCCCTTTTTTTATTTATTTCTATTTGTTTATTATTTTCTTTTATTGGGGTGGGGGGGGGGATGCTAGGCATGCCAGACTATATGACTTTATGTCAAGACTATATGGGAATAGGTAGGTTTGTGAGAATGGTAAGTAAGATTAAAATAGTATATTTATAGCATTGGTCAAACAGATTATGGTGATATAATGTTAGATTGGAATGTACTCAAGATAATGAAATTAAGGTTAACGCTTTTATTTTTTTTGTTACATATTCACATATCCATGATTCAAGTAACTTGTAAACTAACCTAACCTCGTCAAATGGGTATTTTTGTATACGAACACAACCACAGAGTTTCCAAACAGAACATACTTTTTCCTACTGCTCCATGTGAATAGCATCATCATGACCATTTCTGCTGCAACCCCCACTCCCTCAACAATCTAACATAACTAAACCAACTCCTGCTAAACCTGTCCTACCTAACACGTCCTAACCTAACATGGTAGGTCCCCAAGTTTGTTAGGGTGGAATGGGGGTTTGTATAAGAGAGTCAAGTCATATTTACCTGTTATTTTATTTATTCCTTATTTAGATTTTTTTGGGGGGTGGGTTGGGCATGCCAGACTCTCAACACTTTTACAAGTATTTTATGTTAAGACTATATCGGAATAGGTAGATTTGATGAGAATGGTAAAGTAAGATTAAAATATTATTTTGATAGCATTGGTCAAACAGTTTCTGGTGATATAATGTTAGGTTAGAAGTACTCAAAAGAATGGAATTAAGATTAATGCTTTGAAATTTTTTGTATAGCTGTATTGTGTAATATCATCCTACTTAAAGAAAAGCATTTTAGAAAAGTAGGTAATGAAAAGTAGTATTTATGGCCATGTTCATAACAACTAAAAAGTTAATGTCTTATGATGCATGTAAATAAAATATTGGTACTGATTTAGCTTTCCATCACAGTATGTATTAAATGTTATTGGAGAAGGTATGGGAAATAAATAGCATGCCATAGTGAAACGATTAAGAAACTTGCTTAACATTTATACCCTGACAGTGCCTTCCCTGGGAGTGGACCCCGTACACAGGATGACTGTGAGAGGCGTTGGTACAACGTACAACAAAAATCAAAGCCTTGCATTGCCAAGTGCAAGAATGAGCAGTGGCAGACTGGTAATTTTTTTTAGTTGTTATGTCTTTAAATGTAAAACTTATATTAGTTAGTTTTTTATGTGCTCACATCTATCTAAATACCTTGGCTATCTTCCCCCAATGAAGGGTGGCAGCCAAGACAGACACACACTCACACACATTCACACTCATGTATGCCACTCTCTCAGCTGCACAGCCCCTGAGGGAGTAAAAAAGGCCCTCACTGTATGGGGGATTAGCTGCACAGTTCAGACAGGGAACTTCCACACCAAGGCCTCACAGCATACACTGGTTTACCCCTGCCCCTTCATAACAATGACATTTCCCCCAGCACCTGAGTGCCCCACACGTGTGGCACCACAGATACGCAGGCGCCTACCTAAATATGACATTAACTGTGGTAGATAAACTGGTGTATGACATCATAGGCTGCTAGTCTCATGTATTTGAAGGGGTACCAGAGCCATTCAGCATTGACACAGCTGATGATGTGCTAGGGATAGGACAGCAGCAACAGCAGCAGTCAAGCAGCAGTGAAATATTGACTGGCCTGTATGTTTTTGGCAAAAACTTTTATATTCTCATTAAAACAATTTATTAATCACTCTTAAATTCATATTCTTTGTAGATACACACTCTATCAGTCAATTATTTTACAACCAATAACAAATAGTGGAATATTTCTGTTAATAAGTAATATTTCACCTTTAAGACCCTTTTTCTTCAACTACGTACCTATTTAACCCATCCACTATGATTGGCATGGATTTGGCTTTCACTGGTAGCCTGGTAACATAATAGTCCCAGGTCTTTCTCTGCCTCTGTGGTGGATAGTGGAGTGTTTCCCATGTGGTATTGGTATGCTAGATATCCCCTCCCAAGGTGTAGGACAACATTTTCTTCACTGAATTGTAGCAGCCACTTTTTGTTCCATTTCTGAAGTTTAGTGATGTTTTCTTGTAGGAAATCCGCAGTTAAGGGGTTAAGTTACATGCATTAATCATGACTAACATATGACGCTTTTTTTCAGCCCCACTGCTGTATTGCTAGAGACCATCCCAGCACATTGTTCATTACTTGTGGAAAAGATACCATCAGCTGCTCCGGCAACAGCCACTGTTTCAACATCTGCTGGCCCTATGACACCAGCCACTGCTTCATCATCTGCTGGCCCAATGACACCTGCCACCGCAAGGGATGACAATGAAGCTGCTCCACCACAGTCACCACCTATTTCATCGGAGTTAAGAGATGCCTTTCATAGGGCAGCAGTATAATTTTTTGATGCTGGGGCTGAATATTACTGCCTCAAGGCTATGATTGTCACTTTTTTTTTATTACTGAGGAGGTTAGGGAGGAAGGGGTGAAAAATAATCTCTGCTGTTTTTCGACGGAAAAGGTTAGCAAATTCATTCAAAGCACAAAATTTACCAGAAAAAAATGGTGTGCCATTGTGAGTGGGTTCACTTGAGATTGGTTTCCAATACGCCTCCATGGTCTAGTGGTCGGCATGCCTGGCTTCTACGCGGGCCTGGGTTCGAATCCCGGCCCGGGCAGTCGGCGTGCAGCTCACCCAGCTGATCATCCTCCCTCTTGGGCTGGTCGATAAATGACTACCTGGGGAAACCTGGGGAAACTGTGGTAACCCAGATGTCACACTGGCCCTGTGTCCTGGGGTAATGGGCTCCCTCCCACCACAGGTTCAAGGGCCAATGTTACGGAGATGAGCACCGAGGCCACGTGCTGCTACAGCGTATGCCCCAACTTTACCTTTACCTTTATTGGCTCGACTGACAGACATGGCTTTGTATGTCAAAGGTCACTGGTTCAATCCCCACAGCCAGCACTCTCTAACTAGTATTTTTCTGAGTTCCCTAGAGCCTTGATTAATTTCTCGGTGTTAAATGAGGAGATTTGCACTGGCACCCAGTCATGGGTGTTACAAGATACGTTGTTACAATCAGGGGCGTCATTTGGACTTCAAAAGTGGGAGGGACATTAGGGCAGAGCTTTATATATATATATATATATATATATATATATATATATATATATATATATATATATATATATATATATATATATATATATATATATATATATATATATATATATATATATATATATATATATATATATATATATATATATATATATATATATATATATATATATATATATATATATATATATATATATATATATATATATATATATATATATATATACCATCATTAGCTTATAACACCTTTGGGCACCGATCATATTTGCATTTTATGTAGTCTGTGATGCAGGCAGAATATTCATTAGCACCTAATTAGACTCATGTTGCTCTCCAGTGCTCTCTGATGAACTCACAATCAAAGATGTAGTTTACCTATATGGTAGCATTGAGTAATCTTAGGTCACTTGGTAAAGTGTTCACCTAAGTCCGACCCAAGCTGACAACATAAACCTAAGCGTGTTTGCAAGCTGAGTGCTAATTGGCATAATAATAAAAGATGCTGAAAACTGGATTCCACTACTTTATTGAATATATGAATAATTATATACTGAATTTGTAATGGAGCCAAGATAAAAAAAAGCTATATTTTTCAGTGGTCATACCATGATCTCATGAAAATAAATAGGTTGACATATATAATTAATTACTACATATTTTGTTATGACGACTATTGCACATTAATACCATAGCTTTGAATCAAGCAAGACACAAATAGCAACAGATTGGTCACCAATTCACTCAGTAAACACAATACTCCAGAAAAGTATACACTGAATTCACAATAAAGTTGTTTTTCCACTTGGAACTTTGTAAACAGAAACCAAGTAACCTCGTTTTACTTCACTCATAAGTCATGATGTTCGCGATGTGGTCACCTCGACCTTCCGTTCCTCCTCCCTCACACTGGCAGACGTCTCTAACAAGCTTTCTTACCACCATTATCTCAATACGAATAACCGGCAGGAGTAATTTGTTTTCTAACTTGATTTTAAAGCAACAATAATTATAAATCATATTTTAAATTACATTTTAATGCAACTTTAATGTCATCTTTTTCATTTGCATGTGTGTACCTTTCTGCTACAAATAAAAGTTTTTTTCCCATGTTTCGTTTTCCTTAACTCAAATATTTCAAATTTTAATCAATAACAAAGGCATCAAACACTAATTGTATGTTCAAGCTATGTAAGTTTTTTTTTCTCTGTTCACATAAACTGCTTCGTTTTCCTTTGGTGCCATTATTTTCACATGGGTGCAGTCAATCACTCCCACAACACCGGCAAGTTGGTAGAATTCTTCACGGATCTCCACCCCATCAAGGGGAGACTGGATAAACCTCCCGACTACCTACGGGTCACTGAGGGCGGCCAGAGTTTCCGCAATCACCCTGCTTACACTAATCTGGCTTACCCCAAACTCATCACTTGAACACTGCAGCATTTTTCCTGTAGCCAAGTATCTTTAAGTCAAAATCACTTTCAACCCCGGGGTGAGGGAATGCTCTCTTTGAACTGGATCTTGTAGCTCTCTTCTCACCAAATCAGTCACATACTCCATTCCTGCACGGTCTAATATGTATCTCTTGACAAGTTCACCATCGTTATACAGTTCCAAAGAGTCCTATCAAACTCTAAATTGCGGAGGCGGGCTGGGCGAGGAAGTCCGGTGGCCATGTTGATATGGGTCTGGGATTCACTATTAACTTTACTATTCAGTGTTTAGAAGTCCTCGCCAGCACTCTCAAGTTAATACCAAAGTTAAGAGCAGGTATTAGGCTAATAGTTGGTGAGGATACACTTTGAGAGTGAAGTTAATACCAAAGTCGAAAGTTAATACCAAGTTTAGTATTAATAGTTGACGAGGATACGGGCCCTGGCAGGGCTTTGGTCAAAACATGACCTGACTCAGATCAGGTCATGTCCTGACTTGTCACACACACACACACACACACACACACACAGAAGGAGAATGAGAATGGTGTGGGGAGGGAAGGCAGAAAGGAGTCAGATCAGGGCCTTGGTCAGGATATGACCTGACTCAGGTCAAGACCTGACTTGACTCTCCCTTCTGCCCCTCCCTCCCCCCACCCTTCTCATTTCCCTTTCTGTGTGTGTGTGTGTGTGTCATGAAAAGACCTGACTCTCCCTTCTGCCCCTCTCCCCCCACACCCTTCTAATTTCCCCCTATGTATGTGACACACACCCAGAAAAGTTGCCGGTTGCCCAAGCTGCCAGCAACGCAGTGGGAAGGAAAAGGCCCAGTGTGACACCAGCTTACGGACAACGGACAACCGACAACTCGCTCCCGGATGGGCGTATGGGCGTTGCCAGTAGCTACAACGGTTAGAGGAAAACGGCCATTGTGACACCGCCTTAAGGCAGTGAGGCCGCTGACTGGGTGAGCGCCGGCGATGACGTCATCGGACTCCCAGTGAAACACAAGCGTGTTTTCAGAGCTCAGCCAATCGTAAGGCTTCATCTGTGGCTTTAAAACGACCCGTTCTCTCCTCCTGTTTTCTTCATATTTCCAAGGTACGTATTTTGAGATAACAAGGGAGTAAAGGAGGAAAAACATTGAGCTCCGGGGGGCAGCATGAGCCAATTATAATAGCGCCACTATAAACAGTTGCCTGCGCCATGACGGGCTCGGGGCCGACCATCAGCCCCAGATGGATAGTCTACTGTCGCCACAGGCCACAAATACACACACACAAAAAAAATCTCCACGGGTCGGAACAAATAAGCGCTTTTTCAGTGTTTTCAATACCTTGAGTTTCGCGATCCTCGAGTTTAGTGCTATACCTTCGGAACAAAGCGAGCGTGAAACTCGAGAGGGTACTGTATATCTGTTTTTTTTTAAATTCATTGTAACTTCTCTATTTTATCATTCTCTCTCTCTCTCTCTCTCTCTCTCTCTCTCTCTCTCTCTCTCTCTCTCTCTCTCTCTCTCTCTTCAATGTAGCCAAGATCAATAGTTTGATTATAATAATAATAATAATAATAATAATAATAATTTATCATTATTATTATTATTATTATTATTATTATTATTATTATTAATATTAGTATTAGTATCTCCTCATTGAAATTTCCACGTGGTTTCTTCGCTGAGGCATGAGACACCAGGGCTTACAGGTTTCCCACGGTCACGCTAATACAGTTGCAGTGGATGTGTTTTGTCTTAAAATGTTGGACAGTTTAAATAATGTTTCACCCTTCCTGTCATGACTTTCCTAAATTAGTAATCTTTCGTTTTCGCTCAAACGCTGGAGACCTCCCTTTCTCGCCTCCTTCCCTTCCCCTTCACTACCCGAGAGTCCTGCAGCTGCTCCGCCCTTCCTTCCTTCCTTCCTTCCTTTCCACCCCCCACTTCCTCCTCTCAAATGACGCTGATCTCCTCCCCCTTCCCTGTTCCCTCCCTTCTCCCTCGGAAAGTTGCATTCCCTTTCCTCCCCCTCCTCCCCTTCCCGTCCTCTACTCCCCGGCCTTTCCCCCCCTTCCTTCTCCCTTACCTCCCTCTCTCCCTCCCCCAGTCCTCCTTTGAAGTATTTCACTGACTAGTGACTGCCGCTACCGCAGTACCGCACACCGCATATCGCACTGGGAAAGAAAAAAAAATGGGACCACACTACCGCAACTGCACTACTCCGGAAAAAGTACTGCACTACCGCAACCGCACTACTGATTTTTCAGTACCGCGCCCACCTCTGGTGTTTAACCCTTTCATTGCTAGCGCACAGCGGTGTTAAGGCGTGTTGCTGGTGGTGTTAAACGCTCACAGCGAGCTCCAGCCGCACTCAAATCTCCCGCATATGAGAGTGTTGCAACACTAATTCTCACAACACAGGATTGCCAATTGAGTGGGTTCTTCACTAAATTTGGTGGAAAATCATATCAGCCCAGCGCGGCAAATCTACGGATGAGTAACTGGTGGATGTTCTTGCCCAATATAGCGGCATTTTTGCATAGCTTCACCTATCACCGACTGATTCTTTGACCAATTAGTTGTAAATATTGCAGTTGGCAATACTCCCTTGCCAGAGTCTGAAAAAGAGATGTCCGCAGTTACCTCAATATGGCTGATCATCCCGCACGCACCGACATAAGTGTTAACATTCAACACTCCCTGAGCGTGCATATGCGTTCATGAAGAGGCATACATAACCGACTCCTATAGATCTGGACTTCCTCTTTCCAGTGGTGTTTTTGGTTTTTGGCTGTGATGAATAATTTTTGAGGTACAGAGGTTAAAATGACCCCCCCATTGGGCTCCCCGACTGCGCCTGAGGGGATAGTCGCATCCAGACTGCGCACAAGGAAAGAGTTAAGTGTAAACTGGAGAAAAGGAGGCAGGGGAGCTGGTCAATTTAAACTCCAAAGCAGTTTATAGCGAGAGAAATACACCAAAATATCCACAACTTTAGTGTCATATCCATATTGATAAAATTCAAACTAATGTTGGGGTAATTACAATACACCTGTCCCCCAATACTTGCGGGTTCACATTTCACAGATTCATACATTTGTGGATTTCCCCTAAAATACACAAAGGCGGCCCCAGAGGAATTTTTGTGGCACCGCTCCAAGGAAAGGATGATATATACATGCATAAATCAACATGAACTATCACAAGTAACAATATTCATCAGCTATACGTACCATAAACTATTGTAATTTATGTAAACTTTTTACAAACACCTACTTATTGAAGTCTCATTTAACTGTTGGGTCCTCACTACAAACTCTCTGCCAATTTCTTTTTCAAATGCAAGTGCTTAAGTATATCCTTCCACATGAATTCTTTACTAGTGAATGCTCATAAAAATCAAGTGATAAAAATATGAAGTGGGTTGTTAGGAATTAAGGGTTGTTTGGGAAGTAATGGTAATCTATTAGCGAAACGGAGCATCGATATTAGCAGTTGTGGGTCAAATGGTCCCAAACCAATGGTTCTAGAATAACCAGAAAGAGACGAATTCACGTCCAGTCTGCCCCGCTAGCCAGTCAGTGGTAACCCTTCACGGTGTAAACACGCTCTCAGCGGTTAGCCTTCGTGGCATCAATATACCAGTCAGCTGCAAGTTACGAGGGCAGCGGGCAACTACATCCCTACTTCTAACTCTTACAACAAGGTCAGCATCACTCCACCAACTTATTCAGAACTGTTCTGAAAACCCCTACAACTACAAGCTAAGTCCCACTAGCTATCTTTTTTCCTCGGGGCCCTTGGGGAAGGGATAAATTGGTGGGTGCTTGGCAGGGTCAACAGCCCTGTCGGTGAATGTGATTTCGGCCAAAGTGTACAGGTAACTCTCGATTTACGCGAGTTTGGTTTACACATTTTTTAAATAACGCGGGGTCCAAAATCCAAATAAATGTTTAATTTACACGTTGTTTTCACTTAAATGCGATATATTATGGAGTGGCCACCAGATGTCTCACGCAACTGGACTCACACGGCACCGCGGCCACACAGCTGAGCTCAGTTCTTCCTGCGCGCCATTTTAACAACAATACAGTACCCACGCTGACACACTACTCAACAATAGGGGTGGGCAGGTACCGGTACCAGTACCGGTACTAACGGTACCAGCTATACGGTATGGTACCGGTTCCAGACTGCTCGGTACCGGTACCAATACTAGCCAGTCGCTCATGGTGTCCCTCATTTCTTCCTCACACGAGTGAGGCTGAGACTGAGTGCCTGAGTGGATATCTCGGTGATATGGATATATTCTCTCTCTCTCTCTCTCTCTCTCTCTCTCTCTCTCTCTCTCTCTCTCTCTCTCTCTCTCTCTCTCTCTCTCTCATAATTACCCCCCACCTGCCCTTCTCTATCTCTCCTTCTGCACTCCCTATCTCATTCCCACCCTCTCTCTCTTCCTCCCCTTCCTTCGCCCTCTTCCTCCCTCCATCCCATCTCTCCTCCCTCCATCCCCATCTCTCTCTCTCTCTCTCTCTCTCTCTCACTCTCTCTCTAAAACATATAAACGCACATTCACAAAACACACTGTTACACTTTCTGCCATATTTATTACATATTTCCAGATACCACGCCAACAGCAGGTGTGGGAGTGACCTCCCGTGACCTGACCCGAGTATTCCCCTGAGACACCAATTTTTTTTTTTTTTAGCTACCCCTCCACCAGCGTCTCGTTCCTCGCATCTTCCTCGTCCGCCTCTTCCCTCCCTCTCTCTCTCCCCCTTGTTCCCTCCCCCTCCTTCTCCTCTCTCTCTCTCTCTCTCTCTCTCTCTCTCTCTCTCTCTCTCTCTCTCTCTCTCTCTCTCTCTCTCTCTCTCTCTCTCTCTCTCTCTCTCTCTCTCTCACTTATTCTCACTTATTCACGCGCTCGTCCCTTTACCCTACGAAAAAGAAAAAAGAAAAACAAATAAATAGATAAACACTACTCACTTGCTCTCTCCTCCTTACCAAGATGGCGCTAAAGAAATGCTCGACTTGCACAGGAAACTTCTCAGGCCATTTCTTCGCAGGACGATCGACCGTCTGCAAGATCCACCTGTTGACACAGCAGATGGAAACGAGACTCCTTCAACAGGACGAAAGGCTGACGGCTGGCGAGGAGAAGATCACCGAACTAACACGTACTGTTGAAACCTTGCAGGAGTTTATCCAGGCCAACATCGTCGCCCCTGCTGCAAGTGATGCCTCATCACCCTCATCACCCTCCGCACCTGCTCTCGATGCCCAGCCACCTCCCGAAGAAGACACGTCACAGGGGACCGCTAGAGTTGCACTTGATGCTGAATGCTTCACCCCCATGAGAGGAGGAGCCAGACCCGCCCCTAGAGCCATTTATCCTACTCATTGCTACAACAGATTTGCCATACTGGAGGAGGAGGACGAGGAACAGAGCACCTTCTTGGTTGGTGACTCTATGATTCGCCATCAGGTGGTTGAATTCTGTGGCAGAGTCCCCCATCATAGGCGTAACTACTGTTATCCTGGAGCTGGTATTGACGACATCACAGCTGCCCTGGACAAGGTCTCCGCTGAGGCCTCTAATGACTCACACATTGTTCTCCACACAGGTACAAACGACATCACCACGACCCGGTCTGTTGAACTGCTGGACAAGTACCGTAGACTCATCCAGCAGTATAAGTCTAAATCCCCTAATATTTTGATTTCGGGAATTCTACCACAGACGTGGGATGAGAGCGACTTCTATAGTAAGGCCTTCAGCCTCAACAACCACTTACAGACTCTCTGCGGAGAGCTTGACGTTGAGTTCTTTAACGCCTGGGACAATTTCTACAGCGAGAGTAAACTCTTCCAAAGGGACGGAATACACCTGTCCCTCATCGGGGCAGCCAGATTCGGAAGACTCCTTAACGACGCAGTACGTAACACCAGAACAAAAAACGACTCTCAGCCACGTCCTTCCATCCCACCCATGTAAATAGACACCATATATCGCAACAAACTTGTAACATTGAACCAGCCAGTACCACCACCTCTATTACCAAGCCTAAAGATAACGTAAGAGTCCTTAGTTTCAATGCGCGTAGCCTAAGAAACAAGTTAGATGAACTGCGATGTCTTGCTCTGACAGAAAACTTTGACGTAACTGCTATCACCGAAACATTTATCGACACCACATATATTGATTTAAGTTCCGAATACAACATAGATGGCTACAGACTCTTTAACAAAGATCGTGTAAACCATAGAGGTGGTGGTGTTGCCCTTTTCGACAAAAGCTATTTGCAACCCACTGATAAAACACCAAGAAACAGTAACGTTGAACATTTGTGCGTGCGAGTAAACATTGCAAAAGTCAATTTAAATATATCTGTCACCTACAGGCCTCCAGGGCAATCACTCCATGCCGATCTTGAAACGTACAACGTCTTAAGGCAGTCACTTAATAACAGCGATTCACTGATATTAGGAGACTTTAACCTCCCCCATATCAACTGGGCGACACTGTCGGGTACAGACGGTGAGTCACATAGAATGATCAAATTTTTAGAAGAAAATTATCCTGAATCAACTCGACAAAATAACATACTTGACCTTGTTATAACGACCCAAGATAACCTAGTCAGTAATGTCACAGTAGGAGAACACCTCGGTTCCTGCGATCATAAATTAGTGCGCATCGACATTAGAGCTCAAACATCGGTGACTGAAAATAAAGTAAAGGTGCCCAATTTCAAAAGAGCCAACTTCGTAGAAATCCGATAAAAACTAATAGAAATGCAACTATCAGATGACGGTAATGTAGAGGACGCCTGGCTAAGCTTTAAAAATCACTTACTCACTCAGCAGGACACATTTGTCCCCTTGTGCAAGAAGCGAATTAACACTAATAAAAGCCCACCTTGGTTTAATAGCGAAATTAAACACTCAGTCAAGGAGAGAAAATTGTCTTACAGGTTAAAGAAAGAACAAAGCACGCCCGAAAACATTAGACTCTATAATGATGCCAGGCGACGAGTAAAAAGATTAGTACTTCAGGCAAAGCGTATATATGAAGAAACTATTGCAGCCAACTGTAAAAATAATCCGAAATCTTTCTTCAGTTACATAAACAACAGAAAGGCGATCAGAAGTGGAATTGGACCCTTAACAAACAGCGACGGTGCACTAGTGACTGACAGCCAACACGTTGCAAACCTATTAAACAATTACTTTTCCTCGGTGTTTAATACTAACAGTCCTCCCACCACTACCACCAACACCAGTACTAATATAAATCCCGAGCATGCATTGCCTAACTTTGAAATAAAACCCGATGAAGTCCTTAAAGCCCTCCAATCACTTAAAACAAACAAAAGTCCTGGACCTGACAAAGTAAATCCAACTCTGCTCAAAGAAACAAAGAGCGAAATACTCTCCTCCCTCACAACCGTATTCAATATGTCCTTATGACGAGGCATCGTCCCTTCGGATTGGAAAAAGGCTAACGTGACTGATTTTTAAGAAAGGAGACAAAAAAGTACCAGGTAATTACAGGCCCATTAGTCTAACTTCGGTTGTAGGTAAGCTACTTGAGAGCATAATTAGAGACAAAATTGTGAGTTACCTTGAAAGCCACTCATTAATTGGGGACTCACAACATGGCTTCCGTAACAAAAGATCCTGCCTATCAAACCTATTAACCTTTTATAACGACCTCTTCACTGTTTATGTCATAACCAAATCACTGGACGTAGTCTATCTTGATTTCCAGAAAGCATTTGATAAAGTTCCACATCATAAATTACTTTACAAATTAAAGCAAATAGGTATTGACGGTCAAGTAAACCAATGGATCGCGAATTGGTTGAGCAACAGACAACAAAGAGTGGTGATTGATGGATTTAACTTAGAGTGGGCGCCGGTCACTAGTGGCGTCCCTCAGGGCTCGGTTCTTGGCCCAGTGCTCTTCATTATTTACATCAACGACGTGGATGTTGGACTCAATAATCGCATTAGTAAATTTGCAGACGACACAAAGACTGGAAACTCGGTTCTCACTGACGAAGACAGGCAAAGCTTCCAATAGGATTTGCACAAAATTTCAGCTTGGTCGGATAAATGGGAGATGCCCTTTAAAGTAGACAAGTGCCAGGTACTTCAAGTTGGAACAAGGAATAAGAAGTTCGATTACGAAATGCGCGGCGTTAAACTTAAAAGCGTTCATTGCGTCAAGGACTTGGGGGTCAAAATCGCGTCAAATCTCAAATTCTCACATCAATGCATCGATGCAGCAAATAAAGGGAACAGAATGTTGGGCTTCACTACAAGAAACTTTTTATTCAAGAATAAAGATGTAATACTTCCGCTCTACAATAGTTTAGTCAGACCCCACTTGGAATATGCGGTACAGTTTTGGTCTCCCCACCATGCAAAGGACATTGTTAAATTAGGTGTTCAGCGTCGGGCAACGAAAATGATCCCTTCCTTGCACAACAAATCCTACGAAGAAAGGCTTTCCACCCTTAACATGTTCTCTCTCGAGAAACGTCGCCTCCGAGGAAAACTGATCGAATGTTTTAAAATACTTAATGGTTTCACGAATATAGACAGATCAACATTGTTTATGATCAATGACACTTTGCGCATGAGGAACAATGGCGTAAAACTCAGATGTAGACAAGTAAATTCAGACTGCACCAAATTTTTCTTCTCCAACGTTGTAGTGCGAGAATGGAATAAGCTCCCACCATCAGTGGTCCAGTGTAACACGATTAACTCCTTCAAAAAGAAGGTCGACCGTCACTTCCTTCAACTTAATATCAACTAGAGTAGAAATGCAACGTTTTGGAGCCTTCTGATTAATGTAAAATCACTTAGGTTTAAGGACAGACCACCTAGTCTGGACCATGGGGTCTGTGTGGTCTTATTTTCTACGTAAATCTATGTAAATATATGTTTCTATGTAAATCTCTCTCTCTGTTTCTCTCTCTCCACTGAATGAAGTGAATATTTATTTTTCGACAGAAACCTACCTCTTGTTTGATTTACATTGTTTTTGATTTACGTGACCTCTTCAAGGACTCAATACTCGCATAAATCGAGTTACCTGTATTGCGTAAAATAGCAATAAGGTATCAACATTGTACCATAACTGCAAGCAGGTGTTCAGCTGATAAACATAAAAAAACAGGTCCTATCAGTGGAAGGGCTGGGTAGGTACCAGTAATAACAGTATCTGCTATACAACATAGTTACGGTACCAGATTGCTCATTACCGGTGGAGATGAGTCCCACAAGTGCAGTATCAATATTCTTGATATTGACAGGTCATCATATATGCATAAGTAGGTATGTGACAAGATCATCTCACAAAGTCTGACACAAATTTTTGCTTTCTAAACTACCCTCCGATAGATTCTATCCCTCTCTCTGTACTTTCATTTCCAGTTTCTTTTCTGGGTGATCTATTTCTGCTGTGGTTGATGGTCACTGTTCTTCCCCTAAACATATCAAAACTGGTATCCTGCAGTGCTTTGTTCTATCTCCCACTCTCTTTCTGTTGTTCATCAATGATCTTCTTTCCAAAGCAAACTGTCCCATCCATTTGTATACTGATGGCTCCACTTTGCATTACTCAACATCATTTGGCAGTAGGCCCTCCCTACAGAAACTAAAAGACTCTAGGCTGAAGGCTGCAGAATGTTTAACCTCAGATCTTGATAGCATTTCTGAATGTGGCAGGAGGAACTTGGTGTCCTTCAATGCCTCAAAAACTAAATTTCTTCACCTGTCACTTGACACAATTTTCCTAATACAGTACCCTCTCGAGTTTCGCGCTATCCGAGTTATGCGATCCACAAGTTTCGCGGTTAGTCCTAAATTCGCGCATTATCACCCCGAGTTTCGTGCTGCTTTGACAAATACGGGTCACGTCTACTTACCATCGGCGTCACGCACGCTACCTGTAAAGGTAGTATCACATTGTGGCTATGACAAGAGAGAGAGAGAGAGAGAACGGGTCGTTTTGAAGCCGCAGTTGAAGGCGGCTGCCTTACGATTGGCTGACAGTTCTGAAAACACGCTTATGATTTGCTGGGAGTCCGATGACGCCATCGCCGATGCTCACTCTATCAACGGCTTCACTGCCTTAACCCCTTCACTACGGCTGGGCCCAAACAGCGCCCTGCACCGTATCCAGGATCGCCGCGCGCGTCATATTTCAAATGTCACTATTGAATATAACAAGTTTTCAACCATAAACTCAACATAATCATCATGTATTATATATGAAAACATGCATAATTAAATGGTGCACATAAATAAACTCACTATGGCCGGGCCAAAACAGAGCCCCGCGCCGTATCTGGGACCACCACGCCCTCCAAATTTCAAGTGTTGCTATTGACTATAACAAGCTTTCAGCCATAAACTCAACATAATCATCATGTATTACATATGAAAACATGCAGAATTAAATGGTGCATATAAAGAAACATAAATTAATTGATCATTTTGAGATGTAAGCACGAATATTGGGATAAAATAACTCGTATATTGGCTAAAGTGAGCCTTGACGCAGTATGCGCGTCCTTGGATATGGTACGGGCCATGCAAGAATGCAGTATACGTGTCCTCGTGTTGAAGGGGTTAAGGCGGTGTCACAATGGACGTTTTCGTCCAACCGTTGGGGCTACGGGCAACGCCCATACACCCAACTGGGAGCGAGTTCACAGTTATCCGTAAGCTGGTGTCACACAGGGCTTTTTTCTCCCCACCGAGCTGGCGCCACAGTTATCAGTAAGCTGGTGTCACACAGGGCTTTTTTCTACCCACCAAGTTGGCGCCACGGTTATCAGTAAGCTGGTGTCACACAGGGCTTTTTTCTACCCACCGAGTTGGCGCCACAGTTATCAGTAAGCTGGTGTCACACAGGGCTTTTTTTCTTCCCACCAAGTTGGCGCCAGCAAGGGCAACCAGCAACTCCAACTTTTCCTGGTGTGCGTCACACACGGCCAAGGTCAGTTGCCCGTATCCACATCCACAATGTAAACAAAGCACTTGCCTTGTATCAACATGGCGTCGTCTGCTAAAGTAAGGGCTCTTGCAGCTTGTGCTGCCATTACCCAAGTTATGGACTTGTTGCTGCAGTTAAATGGAAGGAAGAAGCTGTTGTGGGTGTGGCGTGTCTGTGGTTCCTCCGTGCCAGTTCTCATTGTCACCACTGCGCATGCGCGGCCAACCCACCCATCTTGACTCAACCACATAAACACATGGATCGAATAACAACACACACACACACACACACACACACACACACACACCAGACTCATTAGGAGCCATTGCAGATGTTTCTGACAAACAGAAACGACTTCACCATTTCTTGAGTGTGTAAGAACGTATTTTGTGAGTGGCTCACATGAACCAAACCTAGCTCTTGGCAAGAAGAGAGCAGACGTCTTTAACACTGCTCTCTTCTTGCCATTGGGTATGTTTGGTTTGTATGAACCACTCACCAAATAAGTTCTAACACACTCTAGGAAATGCCAAAGCCATTTTTGTTTGTGAGAAACATCTGCCATGGTTCATGATGAGGCTGATGTGTGCGTGCATGTGTGTGTGTGTGTGTGTGTGTGTGTGTGTGTGTTGTTACTCGATCGGAGTCTAGATGGGTGGGTTGGCCGCTCACGCGCAGTGGTGACAATGAGAACTGGCATGGAGGAACCACAGACACACCACACCCACAACAGCTTCTTCCTGCCATTTAACTGCACCAACAAGTCCATAACTTGGGTAATGGCACCACAAGCCGCGAGAGCCCTTAGATTAGCAGATGACGCCATGTTGATACAGGGCAAGTGCTTTGTTTACGTTGTGGATGTGTATACGGGCAACTGACTTTGGCCGTGTGTGACGCACACCCGGAAAATTTGGATTTGCCGGTTGCCCTTGCTCCCGGATGGGCGCACGGGCATTGGTAGTAGCCACAACGGTTAAAAGAAAACAGCCAGTGTGATACTGCCTTAAGGCAGCGAGGCTGCTGACTGGGTGAGCGCTGGCGATGACATCATCAGACTACCAGCGAATCGCAAGCGTGTTTTCAGAGCTCAGCCAATCGTAAGGCTTCATCTGTCGCTTTAAAATGACCCGTTCTCTCTTCCTGTTTCCTTCCTTTTTCCAAGGTACGTTTTTGAGATAACAAGGGAGTAAAGGAGGAAAAACATTGAGCTCTGGGGGGCAGCATGAGCCAATTAAAATGGCACCACTATAAACAGTTGCCTGAGCCATGGCGGGCTCGAGGCCGACCATCAGGCCCAGATGGATAGTCTACCGGCGCCATAGCCCACAAAAAAAATAAAAAAATAAAATAAAATAAAAAATAAAAAAATCCTCGGGTCGGAACAGATAAGTGCTTTTTCAGTGTTTTCAATACCTCGTGTTTCGCGATCCTCGAATTTTGCGCTATACCTTTGAAACGAAGCGCGCGCAAAACTCGAGAGGGTACTGTACCTATCCCTAATTCTTCGATAACACTCAGCTGTCACCTTTTGCACTAAACATCCTCGGTCTATTCTTAACTCAAAATCTTAGCTGAAAACTTTGTATCTCATCTATTACTAAATTGTCATCCTCAAGGTTAGGCATTCTGTATCATATCTTCCAGATTTATTTATCCCTCACTGATGCATTCCAAATACAAGTATACAAGGGCCTTGTCTGCCCTTATATGGGGTATACATCTCATAAGTGTGGGGGCTCAACACATACAACCCTTGTGGCCAGAGTAGAGTCAAAAGCTTTATATACACAGCCCTTTAGGCCAGAGTAAAGTCAAAGGCTCTTCTTCTCATCAACTTCCCTCTTCTTATGACACTCTTCTACCTCTTAAATTTCACTGCAATGTTGTTTCTCTTTCTATCTTCTACAGTACCCTCTCGAGTTTCGTGCTCCCTCGTTCCGAAGGTATAGCGCTAAACTCGAGGATCACGAAACTCGAGGTATTGAAAACACTGAAAAAGCGCTTATTTGTTCCGACCCGTGGAGCCATGTGGCCTATGGCGCCGGTAGACTATTTATCTGGGGCTGATGGTCATCCCCGAGCCCATCATGGCGCAGGCAACTGTTTATAGTGGCACCATTATAATTGGCTCAAGCTGCCTCCCGGAGCTCACTTTTCTTCCTCCTTTACTCCCTTGTTATCTCAAAATACGTACCTTGGAAAAAGGAAGAAAACAGGAAGAGAGAACGAGTCGTTTTAAAGCCACAGATGAAGCCTCACAATTGGCTGAGCTCTGAAAACATGCTTGTGATTCGCTGGGAGTCCGATGACGTCATTGCCGGCGCTCACCCAATCAGCAGCCTCACTGCCTTGACCCTTTCATTGTTAAACGCTTGCAGCGGGCGTCCGGCGTCTTTGCTGGTGGTGCTAAACGCTCGCTGCAAGCTCCACTCGCACTCAAATCTCCCGCGTATGAGAGTGTTCCAACACTAATTCTCACAACACAGGATTGCCAAATGAGTGGATTCTTCACTAAATTTGGTGGAAAATCATATCAGCCCAGCGTGGCAAATCTACGGATGAGTAACTGGTGGATGTTCTTGCCCATTATAGCGGCATTTTTGCATAGCTTCACCTATCACTGACTGATTCTTTGACCAAATAGTTGTAAATATTGCAGTTGGCAATACTCCCTTGCCAGAATCTGAAGAAAAGATGTCCACAGTTCCCTCAATACGGCTGATCATCCCACACGCACTGACGTAAGTGTTAACATTCAACACTCCCTGAAAGTGCATGTACGATTGCAAGAGAGGCATACATAACCGACTCCTATAGATCTGTACCTCCAATTTCCAATGGTGTTTTTGGTTTTTAGCTGTGATGAATAGTTTTTGAGATACAAAGGTTAAAATAGAATCCCCATTGGGCTCCCCGTCTGCGCCTGAGGGGATAGTCGCATCCGCACCGCACGCAAGGAAATGGTTAAGGCAGTGTCACACTGGCCATTTTCCTCTAACCGTTGTGGCTACTGGCAACACCCGTACGCCCATCCGGGAGCGAGTTGTCGGTTGTCCATGAGCTGGTGTCACACTGGGCCTTTTTCTTCCCATCGCGTTGGCGGCAGCTTGGGCAACCGGCAACTTTTCCAGGTGTGTGTGTCACACATAAGGGGAAATTAGAAGGGTGTGGGGGGTGTGGTGGGTCAGAAGGGAGAGTCAGTTCATGTCATGACACACACACACACACACACACACACAGAGAGAGAGATGGTGCAGAGTGGGAATGACAGAGCTTTATGGAGATTGTGGAGGAGCAGTTGGAGAGGATGGCTGAGAAGGTGGCGAAGGTAATCAAAGAAAACGAGCACTGGTAAGAGGCACGGTTGAGAAAAAAAAGAATGTCATTGTGTTCGGGGTCAAGGAGGAGAAGACCCCAAACAAATCTGTGAGGGAAAACAACTTGAAAGATGTAGTGATTAAGATCATGAAGAGGGTACAAGAAGAGGGAAGAGGCCTGGTGAAAGAAATAGATGACTGTCATAGGATTGGCAAATACAATGGAGAAAAAGATAGACCAAGTAGGATTCGATTCAAGGCACAGAGCGAAGCAGAAGAGGCCCTGTCAGGAGCTTGGAAGCTAGCGGGAGAAGACACCAAAATGATGTGGCTGAGGAAAGATCTGAATGAACAAGAGAGAGACAAGTTGAATGAACTTAGAGGTGAGGTTCGTGATTTAAATGAGAAGAGATTGGAAGAAGAGAAGGAGTTTTTTTGGAGAGTAATGGATATGAAAGTGAGGAAGTGGTTCATGGTGACGAGAGAAAGGAGATAAAAAATGTAACAGGAAAGGAAGAAGGATGGAAAGTGTCATATACGAATATCAATGGAATAGTGTCATCGTGAATAGAGTTAAACGACTATTTGAGAGACAAAGAACCTGATATTGTGGGGCTGACGGAAACCAAGTTGTGTGACCCAATTGAGGTGGTGGGGGTTGGAGAAGGTGCATACAATATATGGAGGAGAGACAGAAAGAGAAAACAGGGAGGAGGTGTGATGTTGATGGTAAGGAAAGGCATTAAGGTGGAGAAGGTGATTGAGGGTGAAGGCTTGGCAGAGGTACTGAAAGTGGAAACTGTGGGTGCTGAAGGAAGAAGGAGGCAGTATGTAGTAGGGTATGTGCCACCAAGAACCAATGCATGGAAGGCCTGAGAATATGAAGTAATGATACAAGACACAGTGAGTTGCTTGGATGGAATGTTAAGAGAGAGTGAGAGAATAATTTTGATGGGTGATTTTAATTGCAAAGAGGTAGAATAGGAGGATTGGCAGACACAGGGAACAGAAGAGTCGTGGGGAGGAAGACTCCTGCAACTGGCAATGGAACATGTGCTGACGCAATGGATTAAGGAACATACTGGATTCGGGAAAGAAGGAGAGGCATCGAGATTAGACCTGGTTTTTAGCAAAGAACCGGAAGTTCAGTACCCTCTCGAGTTTCGCACTTGCTTCATTCTGAAGGTATGGCGCTAAACTCAAGGTATTGAAATCCATTTAAAAGCGCTTATTGGTTCCGACCCGTGTAAAATAATGACTTTTTCCGACTTTACTCCCTTGTTATCACAATTTTTTTTACTTTACTCCCTTGTTATCTCAAAATACGTACCTTGTTAATAGGCAGAAAATGGGAAGTAAGAACAGTTCGTTTTATGCCACAGTTGAAGCCGGCTGCCTTACAATTGGCTGGCAGTTCTGTGAATACACGCTTGTGATCCAAGTGGTGTCGTCTGCTAAAGTAAGGGCGGTCGCTCGCGGTCACCCGTGGGACAGTTGGACAAACCTATATTTTTCTGGTAGTTTTCTGTGTGTTATGAAATAATCTGCTAACTCTTTCTGTTAAAAATCATGAAATCACTAATATCATGATTGACTATTCAATGTCTATTGAACATAAACCGCTGCCGCCGCGCAAAATAGCTCGCAGAGAGGTTCAACTTGCTTACTGTTTCCATATTTCCCTCACCGCTCACAAAGATCACAAGCAGACAGACTAGAACAAAACCAGGCAAATTAATACTTTTAATGCTGTGTATTCCCACAGCACGCATGCGTGGTGGACAGCAGAATGACTAATTTCATCTGGGAGATATTTCTCGCAGCACCGGGCAGTGTAGTGGACCTTCTCCTTCTTCTTTTGACCTGTAACGCTTTGTATCGCTTCTTAGGTCCTCCTTTTCCACACTTTTATACTTCACAACATGCACTTAGGGCTGCTTTCACAGTCATTTTGTTTGTTTTGATCATTACCAATGGCGGCGGTCGCCGCTATAGTATTTCCACGTGAAACTGGCCGATCGGGTAGTGGCGGCTGCGGGGTTAGCCTAGCCCCGCACTTACCACACACTCTCAACATCTCTCACTTCGTCTGCAGCCACCACTACCCCATCGGCCAGTTTCACATGAAATAGTAAGCGGCGGGCGATCGCCGCCATTGGTAACGATCAAAACAAACAAAGTGACTGTGAAAGCGGCCCGTAGTTACTTAACAGTGCGCACTTATATACTTCACCCTGAACTTAGGTGTTTTTGTCCTTTTTTTCCATGATTTTGCTTTTTTATGCCCTTTTGCAATTTCTCACTATTACTTTTCACCGTCGCTGCCATGCATTACAGGTCAAAAGAAGAAGAAGAAGAAAAGGAAAACAACAACGGGAGATCTACAATTTTCATAGACTTGAGAAAAAAAAAAATTTGGACTGTGGTTCCATAGCCACTGCTGTCGTCTGTTTGTTTACATACAGCCGTTCGGTACCAACGTACCCAGGCTCGTACTCACAACTGTTTTCCATTCATAAGGACAACCAACAACTTGCTCCCAGTTGGGCATACGGGCGACTGCGGTTGCCCATAGCCCCAATGGTTGGACACCGCTTTTTAAGGCAGCACACATGACGGTGACGGTAGGTAGACGTGACCCATACATGTCAAAGCAACGCAAAACTCGTGGCGGTAATGCGCAAAAGTCGTAATGGTAAGAATTTAGGACTAAGCGCTAAACTCAAGGATCACGAAACTCGGATAGCGCAAAACTCGAGAGGGTACTGTAATAGAAAATATTAAAATAGATTACCCAATAGCAAAGAGTGACCATGCGATTGTGGAATTTGAAGTAAAAGAAAAGAGAATGATTGACCGAAACGAGGACCACTAAATAGGGAGAAGAAACTACTCTAAGGCAGACTTTGTTAAAATGAGAACTTTTTTTGAGAATGCAAATTGGAGTGGGCTGTACAAAGCCAGGAGTACGCAAGACACGTGGGAGGAGTTTTTAAAGCTGTACAAAGAAGCCGAGAATAGATATGTCCCAAAGGTAACCAAAAAGGATGTTGGTAAAAAGGAGTGGTTTAACAAAAGATGCGAGGCAGCTAGAAAAAGAAAGGAGGAAGCCCGGAAGGGATGGAGGAGACGAGGAAGAATCAACGCGTGGAACAATTTCAAACAAGCAAGGAATGAATATACAAAGATTAGAAGAGAAGAAAAATAGAAATATGAAAAAGATAAATAGTACCCTCTCGAGTTTCGCGCTCGCTTCGTTCCGAAGGTATAGCGCTAAACTCAAGGATCGCGAAACTCGAGGTATTGAAAACATTGAAAAAGCGCTTATCTGTTCTGACCCATGGATTTTTTTTTTTCTACGTGTGGGCTATGGTACCGGTAGACTATCCATCTAGGCCTAATGGTCGGCCCCAAGCCCGTTATGGCGCAGGCAACTTTTTACAGTGGCGCCATTATAATTGGCTCATGCTGCCCCTCGGAGCTCACTTTTTTCCCTTCTTTACTCCTTTGTGATCTCAAAATATATACCTTGGAAAAAGGAAGAAAACAGGAAGAGAGAATGGGTCGTTTTAAAGCCACAGATGAAGCCTTACAATTGGCTGAGCTCTGAAAACACGCTTGTGATTTGCAGGGAGTCCGATGACGTCATTGATGGCGCTCACCCGGTTAGTGGCCTCGCTGCCTTAAGGCAGTGTCACACTGGCCGTTTTCCTCTAACCGTTGTGGCTACTGGCAACGCCCGTGCACCCATCCGGGAATGAGTTGTCGGTTGTCCGTAACCTGGTGTCACACTGGGCCTTTTTCTTCCCACCGTGTTGGCGGCAGCTTGGGCAACCAGCAAATCCAACTTTTCCGGGTGTGCGTCACACACGGCCAAGGTCAGTTGCCTGTATCCACATCCATAACGTAAACAAAACACTTGCCCTGTATCAATATGGCGTCGTCTGCTAAAATAAGGGCTGCCGCGGCTTGTGCTGCCATTACCCAAGTTATGGACTTGTTGCATCAGTTAAATGGCAGGAAGAAGCTGTTGTGGGTGTGGCATGTCTGTAGGTCCTTCGTGCCAGTTCTCATTGTCACCACTGCGCGTGAGTGGCCAACCCACCCATCTAGACTCCGACCACATAAACACGTGAATCGAGTAACAACAAAGACACACACACACACGCACACACCAGACTCATCATGAACCATGGCAGATGTTTCTCACAAACAAAAATGGCTTCGCCATTTCCTTGAGTGTGTGAGAACTTACTTGGTGAGTGGTTCATACAAACCAAATATACCCAATGGCAAGAAGAGAGCAGTGTTACAGATGACTGCTCTCTTCTTGCCAAGAGCTAGGTTTGGTTCATGTGAGCCACTCACCAAATACAGGGGGGTCGTCTAATATGCGAGAATATGGGCGGTTCAAAGCCTCGCATATCGCAAATTCGCATATTAGGAACCTTAAAAAGCATGTAAATAATGGTATATGGGCGGTCAGCCACATTTTTTTAACTTAGTTTCCAATGTAATAAACGGCTTTTTCGAGTTCTTTGGAGGCGCCATAATAACAACAACAGCAACAACAATAGCCCACAGGCTAGCTTGCACACAGCACAGACACAGCTTGTGAGAGCAATGGCTGCTTTAGACGTACTGATGAAGAGAACACGTGGAGCCGTCTCACAGAGTAGAGTTGCCAGATTGCGCCATTGTTTATTTCCCTTCCTTCGGGAAGTGAGTAACAGCAAGTTCATTATTTGGTAGGAAATGGATGTTAGCGAAGTCGGGAACATGAAATGAATGAAAAAAAAACTTTTCTCTTACTACCGAGTCAAGTCACCGGTCCCACGTTCTCCACCCCCCAAGGGGGGGAGGGAGGGAGGAAGGAGGTCGCATATGAGGTGGTTCGCATATCCCAAGTTCGCATATCAGGCGACCCCCCTGTACGTTCTAACACACTCAAGAAATGGTGAAGTCGTTTCAGTTTGTCAGAAACATCTGCAATGGTTCCTAATGAGTCTGGTGTGTGTGTGTGTGTGTGTGTGTGTTGTTATTCGATCCATGTGAGCAGACGACGCCATGTTGATACAGGGCGAGTGCTTTGTTTACGTTGTGGATGTGGATACGGGCAACCAACCTTGTCCATGTGTGACGCACACCTAGAAAAGTTGGAGTTGCTGGTTGCCCTAGCTGGCGCCAACTCGGTGGGAAGAAAAAAGCACTGTGTGACACCAGCTTACAGATAACCGTGAACTTGCTCCCGGTTGAGCGTACGGGCATTGCCCGTAGCCTTAACGGTTG
>NC_066513.1:6031704-6052152 GCF_024679095.1 Eriocheir sinensis | reverse complement strand
AGGCCTACATTGTTTGATATGTCCTCTTAACATGACTGAAATAGAATCCTTCTTAATTAGTATGCCGCTCAGCAACAATAGGTGCAAGGTCTGCATCCGAGCAGCTTGGGTAAGCGCCATTAACATTACAAGCTTAAGGGTTAAGTCTTTAAGTGAGAGAGTGGGCAGTGGATCCATGTTCCGCAGGTGCTGGAGCACTGGCTGGATATCAGGTCTCCGCAAATCTGGGTGCAGATGGTCGTAAGTTAAAAACTCCCTTCAGTAATCTGTTAACAAGTGGATGGTTACCAGCTCGACAACCATCCACTACTATTCCCAGAGATGAAAGAGCTCCTCTGGCCGTATTAACAGCATTATAACCTACACCTCAGTATCAGACAAGAAATTGACAATATCCAATTGATGCATTTCCTACCGCAAAACTGTAGCCACCTATGAATGTGTGGTCGATACTGCTGATGATGTCCGTGCCCGCCGAAGATACACCGCGTTCTCGCAGCTGTTCCCGGACAAGAGGCAGGCCATCAGCCTGGTGTGTGACATGATTGGGTGTTCCTCCAGTGTTGATGGGTGACGCAGTAGGTACCTCCGTCGCGGTAACAGAAGTGGCTCCCTGATGAGCAGCCTGAGAAGCACACTCATCCATGGTTGGGATGGCCACAGTGGCACAATCAACCATCCCCGCGCCACCTCTGCCCGAAGTTTCTGAAGGCATCTTGCGATTAAGGCAAACGGGGGAAAAGCATAAATTAACTCAAACTGATCGAATGTTTTAAAATACTTAATGGTTTCACGAATGTAGACAGATCAACATTGTTTATGATCGATGACACTTTGCGCACGAGGAACAATGGCGTAAAACTCAGATGTAAACAAGTAAATTCAGACTGCACCAAATTTTTCTTCACCAACGTTGTAGTGCGAGAATGGAATAAGCTCCCATCATCAGTGGTCCAGTGTAACACGATTGACTCCTTCAAAAATAAGCTCGACCGTCACTTCCTTCAACTTAATATCAACTAGAGTAGAAATGCAACGTTTTGGAGTCTTCTGATTAATGTAAAATCACTTAGGTTTAAGGACAGACCACCAAGTCTGGACCATGGGGTCTGTGTGGTCTGATTTTCTATGTAAATCTATGTAAATCTATGTAAATCTTGTTCTGGGGTTGCCTCTACTGCTGGTGCTCAGCTGCCTCTGTCCAGCAATGCTGAGTTTTCTGGTTTTAGATCTACTGCGTCTGAGGCTAGTAGCGAGGAGGGGGAAGTTTAGGAAGATGTTCACCAGGGCAGTGTTTTGCTTCAAGCTGCTAAGAACTATGGGCCCACAGATGACAGCTCGGGGGAAATCGACAAGCAGGTGGCCGCGATGGTGAACCATTTGTTTGACAATGGCATGCGTGAGGAGGACTATAAAGACATTTTGGAAGACGACATTACCAAAAGACCCAGTAATTGTCACGCGTTAACCCCTGTGGAATGCAACACACAAGTGTTGGATGCCTTGAACACAGAGGCAAAGAAGGCTGACTTCCGTCTGAGGGAGGTCAGTAAGGACATTGTCAGTGCCGCTACGATCGTCGTCAAGTCTCACCACACTGGACAAAGTTCCACATGATGAGGAGAACTCGGTGGTGGCACGTGAGGTGGCTATGCTCAATGGTGCTTTGGCATTGCTCGGGAATGCCAACTTCCGTAACAACTTGACCAGACGACACATCATCAAGCGGGAAATAAATAAAAAATATTCCCATTTGTGCTCAGACAAGGTTCCCATGACTAGGCTGTTATTTGGGGACGATATTTCTCAAGCCGCCAAGCAGATTGAAGAGGCCGAGAAACTGAAGAACAAGATCTCCACCAAGAAGCCATTTCACTTTTGGACTTCTGGCCCTGGGAAATTTGGTGGAGGTAAAATACGAGGCTTCTTTGGCAAGGCACCTTCCCGTGGCTTCTCGTCCAGGTTCCAGCCCTACGGACAACGCAAAGTGGGCACCAAGGGGGACCATAGGCACTCCTACCCACGTCCAGCCTCGACGTCGAAAAACTCGAGAGGCCGGGGACACAGCAATCCCCGGCGATAGTTCAGGTGAGCCAACAGTTTGAAGCAGGTCAGCTTCATAAATTTATAAGTGGGTGGCGTTTGATCACGAGTGATCCTTTCATTTTGGATATTGTGGAGCACTGCCATCTTGATATTGACGAGGATAACATTGACCATTTATTTGATGAAGATATTGAATATGTGTTTAATGAGGAAGAGAAAGGGATCATTTGTCAAGAAGATGACAAATTGTTACGTCTCAAAGTGATCAACGTGACTCATAGACAGGCTCAGCAAATTATTTACCCCATTTTCTTGAGGAAGAAAAAGAACGGGGAGTATAGGATGGTGATTAATTTAGAGAAGCTGAGCAAACACATTGCTTACAAACATTTTAAAATGGAAAACTTTGAGCAAGCCATTAGACTCGTTAATCAAGGGGATTTTATGGCTTCAATTGACCTCAAGCATGCATATTATTCGGTGAAAATTGCAGAGGAACAGCAGAAATATCTATGTTTCCGGTGGTCTGGAAAGATCTATCAATTCACTTGTCTCGCAAATGGTGTTTCGGAAGGCCCTCGACTCTTCACCAAACTTATGAAACCAGTTTTCTCGACTCTGAGAATGATGGGACACACCATTACTAGCTTTATTGATGATACACTGATGTGTAGCAATTCGGTGGCTGGATGTTATGAGTGCATGCATGATACTGTAAGGATGTTGCAGAGAGTAGGTTTCTGCATTAATGTGGAGAAATCAGTCTTGGTTCCTACTAAACGCATTGAGTATCTTGGTAATTTCATTGATTCCGAGACCATGACCGTCACGTTACCAGAACGTAGGAAAGCGAAAATATTGCAGCACTGTTCTCTTTTGGTCACGAAAGAGAGGGAGAAAATCAGGGAAGTTGCGTGAATGGTTGGCCTTCTGGTGGCTGCAATCCCAGCTGTTGAGATGGGAAAGTTACATACATACCTATATATGCATGTATAACTACTCATCAACTTCATCAAGCCTCATAAGAATGTTTCCAAGGACACGGTGGCAAGATGGCTCAAGACGATGTTGGGTATGTGTGGGAGTGACACCACGAAGTTCACTGCTGGCAGTGTTCGCCCAGCCTCAGCATCTAAGGCCAAGGCCTTGGCTGTGCCGATTACCACCATCATGGCCAAGGCTGGATGGACACAAGAAGCCACTGATCCATTTCAAGAGGCGGTTCTTGGTTCAGTGTGATTTCTGTTTGTATGTATGATATGTACGTACATGTGGAAGGACTGTTTTGTTTCCAAAATGAAGAATGGGCTCTCTTTCATGGTGATTTTCTTTACAACCATTAATATGGTGTGGCAATTGACAGGATTGGATTTATACAACACCAACATGGCTTTAAAATCTCATGTGGAAGCGACCCCTAGTAGAGGAATGATTTGCTGAAGTAAAATTACTGAAGTACATGAGATTTACCGTAGGTCAGTTGAAATGTGCTTGGGATTTTACGAGGCAAATCATCTCTGCTAGAGGGGAGCTTTCACATGCCCTCCGCTCCCTCCCTTCGTAAAGTGGTGAGCCTTGGGTTTCCCAATGCAACCTTTACGACAGGAATAGCTGGGACACACATGTTCCTGTGGGTGCTTGTACTCTTTAAAGTCTGACAGTGTGAGGCAGCGCAGCGCATCTCATGTGAAAGCTCCCCTCTAGCAGAGATGAGTTGCCTCGCAAAATCCGAAGCACATTTCAACTGACCTACGGTAAGTCTCATTTACTTCAGTAATTTTGAGTTAAGGATAGACCGAGGATGTTTAGTGTTGAAGATGGTGATAGGTGAGTGTTGTCGAAGAATAGGGGATAGGTGTTTGGAAGATTGTGTCGAGTTGATAGGTGGAGAAATTGAGTTTTTGAGGCATTGAAGGACACAAGGTTCCTTTTGCCCCAATCGGAAATGATAGCAAGGTCTGAGGTTAAGCGTTCTGCAGCCTCCAGTCTGGAGTCGTGTAATTCCTGTTGAGAGGGTCTTCTATTGAAAGAAGTTGAATAATGCAGAGTGGAGTCGTCGGCGTATGAGTGGACAGGACAGTTTGTTATGGAAAGAAGATCATTGATGAATAACAGGAAGAGAGTGGGTGATAGGACAGAGCCCTGTGGAACACCACTGTTGATAGGTTTAGGGGAAGAACAGTGACCGTCTACCACCGCAGAGACAGAACGGCCGGAAAGGAAACTGGAGATAAAGGAACAGAGAGAGGGATAGAATCCGAAAGAGGGCAGTTTAGAAAGCAAAGACTTGTGCCAGACTCTATCGAGGGCTTTCGATATGTCTAGCGCAACAGAGAAAGTTTCACCGAAACGGCTAAGAGAGGATGACCAAGAGTCAGTTAAGAGAGCAAAAAGATCGCCAGTAGAACGCCCCTTGCGGAACCCATACTGGCGATCAGATAGAAGGTTAGAAGTGGAAAGGTGCTTTTGAATCTTCTGGTTAAGGATTGATTCAAAAGCTTTAGATAGACAGGAAAGTAAAGCTATAGGGCGGTAGTTTGAGGGATTGGAGCGGTCACCCTTCTTAGGCACAGGCTGTACAAAGGCATACTTCCAGCAGGAAGGAAAGGTAGATGTTGATAGGCAGAGACGAAAGTTTGACCAAGCAGGGTGTCAGCAAGGAAGCACAGTTTTTAAGGACAATAGGAGGCACTCCATCAGGTCCATAGGCCTTCTGAGAGTTGAGGCCAGAGAAAGCATAGAAAACATCATTTTGAAGAATCTTAATAACAGGCATAAAGGAGTCAGAGGGGGGATGAGTAGGAGGAATATGCCCAGAATCGTCCGAGGTGGAGTTTTTACAGAAATTTTGAGCGAAGAGTTCAGCCTTAGAGACAGATGAGACGGCAGTGCTGCCGTCAGGGTTAAGGAGAGGAGGGAAAGAGGAAGAAGTGAAATTGGAGGAGACATTTTTGGCTAGATGCCAAAAGTCACGGGAAGAATTAGAAGAAGCAATGTGTTGACATTTTCTATTGATAAAAAAAGTTTTGGTAAGTCGGAGAATAGATTTGGCACGATTCCGGGCTGAAACGTAAAGGTCATAGTTAGCGGGAGTTCGAAGGCTCTGGAACCTTTTGTGAGCTGCCTCTCCATCTTTAATAGCAGGAGAACAAGCATGATTAAACCAAGGCTTTTTAGCATGAGGAGTAGAGAAAACGTGGAATGTATGCCTCCATTCCAGAGACAATCACCTCTGAGATGCGCTGGGCACACACAGAGGGGTATTTCTCTTGGAAGCAGTAATCATTCCACGGGAAATCGAAAAAGTACATCCTCAGGTCGTCCCACCGAGCTGAAGCAAAATGCCAGAAGCATCGCCTCTTCGGTGGGTCCAGAGGATGTACAGGAGCGATAGGACAGGAAACAGAAATAAGGTTATGATCGGAGGAGCCCAACGGAGAAAACAGTTTGACAGAGTAAGCAGAAGGATTAGAGGTAAGGAAGAGGTCTAGAATGTTGGGCCTCTCTCCAAGACGGTCGGGAATACGTGTAGGGTGCTGAACCAACTGCTGTAGGTCGTTGAGGAGAGCAAAGTACAATTGTAGGCTTGTTTAACAGGCTAGCCAGTGAAAGAGGATGAAAGCCAAAGCTGGTGCACATTGAAATCTCCCAAGATGGAGATTTCAGCGAAGGGAGAGTGAGACAAGATGTGCTCCACACATTATATATATATATATATATATATATATATATATATATATATATATATATATATATATATATATATATATATATATATATATATATATATATATATATTATCAAAGAAGCCCAGGCACACGCCAGCACCAGCATGTTCCCCAATCTCGCCATTCTCTTGAAAACTCTGTTGACGCTTCCAGTCTCCAACGCGGAAGCCGATAGGTCTTTCTCAGCATTGAAAAGGCTGAAAACCTATCTGAGGAGTACCGTCGGCCAAGAGTGCCTGAACGGACTTGCCCTCCACTATGATATCCCCATTTCAGTCGAGAGTTCGGCAAATTCGGCGAAAAAAAACACCGACTACTCTGCTTAGTGATTGATTGATAGTTTATTGTTGCAAGCAAAACAACAAAGGAGAAGGGAGGAGCATGCCATCCCAACCCCCAGGCAGTACAGTGTGATTATACAAAATAGGATACATGTGTAAGTAGCACCAGGAAACTAAAAAGATACAATGGTAGGGGACAAGTGCTAAAAAAATAATAAAGGCCTTGATTTAGTCAAGGGAGCAGACATAAGGGACTGTACATATGAACTACAATCTAGGGGCAAATGCAGGATAATCACTAAGCACAGCTGAAAGAACAGTATCGTTAATAAACCAGCCCACCAGCTCAGACAGGTCCCAGTGGCCCTGTGGGCGGTAGGCACTAATAGCAGAACATTGCAGGACATACGGCCATAGTGTTTTACTTCCCCATTCCCATCCCTTACCCGTGGCCATAACCTGTAGTGTAAAGCGTCCCCATGTGGTTGGGGTTGCTTTACGTTACCCCGTGAGGGTGCGGATAGGGTCAGAAAAGTGTTGACTCCGCGGGGTAGAGCAGCAGGACATCTTCGGCTTTTCCTTCGTATATTTCACGAGTAAGTAGTGTTCTATTTGTTATTATAGAAGGACATATATTGAAAAGTATCAGAATATTTTTGTGGCTGATATTATATCGCAAACTTTGCTAAAGTTAATATATATTTTTAGTTTGTTAAGTCTGTGGTGTTTCCATTTGATTGTAAACGTACAGTTATTCCTGAAAATTCATTTATAATTGTCCCCAAGAATGGCAAAAGACAGCAGATTGATGACTAAATATGGCATTATTATGGGAATACTTAACATATACCATAAAAAAATAGCATTTCTTGGCGACCAACTTGATTTAAGACAAAAATGCCATAAATTAAACGACCTGGCAACCCCGGTGTGGCTGCCCAGGTGTGTGACGAGTCATGGATACCAACCTGTCTCATAAATTAACTTACCCGCGTTACTTGTTATTTACTTGTAGATCAACAACGCTATTGTTTTGTTTTATGGTATATAATGTATATGAATACTATGATGTGTAAAAAAATGCATTATTTATTTAGTTTTCTGTAATTATTGGTTTGAAAGTGTTGCCAACATTATTATGACGTGCGGATTGGTCCCTCATATCTGTCCCGGGGATGAGAAGGTGACGGAGCGGCTTGTCCATACCCCAGTCCCGCGTATGGGGATGGGCACGAAAAGGGAATGGGGAAGACTAACACTATGGCCAATAGTGTTTGAGCGTGTGACCCCCTGGCCTGGCACACAAGCGGCAAGGTACAGGGTCAGCCCCACTGACCTCCCAGTAATATCTGTACCCCAGCCTCAGCCGCATCACCACCAGATCATAGGATGCACTAAGCCTACCATAAGTGTGGGTGCAGATTCTTGATACCTGGGCATAGTGAATGCTGGAGGGACTACCATCCTGACACCTCAAGGCAAGCTGATTGGTAACAGACTCACTAACAAGGGATCTAAGTCTACTCTTAACATAATTATAGGTGTATTCAACACCTGGGTGTTAGTGAGGCACTTGTTGAATACTTGGGAATTTGTAAATATATTTCTTTAGATCAGCCAATCTTTGCAAATGTGTTACCTCAATCCCATGTAAAAGAAGCCCTATAAGAACTCTTTTTTTATCTTCAGCTGGGTCTAATTTTATATAAACTCGTTTTTGTAAACGTTAGGTTCGTAATTTATATATGACCTGTATTATGATCACCCTTGCTGCTTACATATCGAAATAAACGATTAGTTTTCTTCGAATGCTCGTATGATGATTACTACCTGTTCAGATCTGCCTTTTCACTGGCCGAATGTACAATTTGAATTGTTTCTTGTTATTGCTTGCCAGCTTAAATATTGATTGCACTTCATATATAGATACAAGAAAAATTCATTTGTCACATGTACGTTGATTGCTCGGGAGCCGCGGATTTTAAGCAAAGAACCACCATCACTATCCATTGGTCTTACAGTTTTGAGGCTGTCGCCAACTTATGAAATTTTACCATCGGGCCCCCCCAAAATTGATTTTCTGGATCCGCCCCTGTTCTAGACCTCCGACTTTCATTCCAGGCCCACGTTTCACTTGCATATGTGAGGATTGGTACTGTTATTGTATTTCTCAAATCCCTCTTTACCTCCATGCTCACACTTCTGCCATTCATGATTCATCCCAAAGACCCTACCACCCTTCTTCCTTGCAATGCCCTTTCTCTTATCTGTCCCTCCATACCACCATGCTTACACATAATTGATCCAAGGTACTTAAACTCATTGACCTGGTCCATTTCTTCACCATTCAAAATTATTTTGCATTCTTTTTCACATTCAATTCCTACTATAATTATGAGCATACAAAATCTACAACCTCACTTCAACTTCGCTCACAAACCATCACTTCACTTTTGTTGACATTTACTTTCAGCTTTCTCCTGTTACAGACACTATCAAAACACTGACCAAATTTTGTAGGTCACTTTCATTTTCTGCAATGAGCACCGTGTCATCAGCAAACAGTATCGAATTCAGTACCCACTTCCTTCCCTCATCAAACAGTCTTACTCCAACTTCTCCAACTTTGCCTCTAATAACACCATCAATATAAATATTGAATAACCATGGTGACATGACGCACCCATGTCTTATGCCCACTTTTATCTCAAAATGTTCTTGTTTCTCCAGTAATTTTGACACATGCAGGTGCATCCTCAGAGACTTTATTGCACAAAGCAGTTTTCCTCCCACACCATAAACAACTACTCAGCGAGTAGTTGTTCAGAAAATACCTTGCCAAGATTTACGTTAGATGTATGAGGGGTGGTAAATGGCAAGGGCTGAAGTGACATCTGAGCAGTTGCTCTGGTCTGTGCACGGGTAATGGCACAACTGGGAAAGAGGTGTGGTTGCTCCTTCTCCATGTCAGCTGTGGGATTGTAAGATAGTGGTGAGGTATTGGTGACAAGGGGTGGAATGATTAACTCACCAGCCAGATCATTAGCTAACAGGAAATTAGTGTAAGGAATGGGCAAGGACTTGTCTTCACTGACAGCAACAGTCACTGTTCCCCTGACAAGCGGACAATTACGGTGCACCTTAGCCAGAGGTACGGGGAAGGTCTTGTGAAAATCCTTGAGGTATACCTTCTCCCCAGTATACTTCCGTTCTACTCCTGGAAGTGCAGATTTCAAGAGGATTGACTGGGCAGAGGCAGTATCCCGCATAATCTGGAGAGGGCGCTCCTCAGAGTCCAAGTTGAGGGAGACAGTACCTTGTAACCTGAAGGGTTTGAAAGGATCAACAAAAGGAAGTGAAACTGGGTTGTTCGTTGAAGCAACAGGCTTAGAAAATGTACCCGTTTTAGTCACTTTACACCTAGGGTCAGGACAGTTCTTTATGAGGTGGCCAGCTTTCTTACAGAAATAGCAGTATACACTGGACTTGGAATCACTATTTAGGCAGGTTTACCATCCTTCTGACTTTACAATGGGCTGAGTCTTCTCTCCCGAGAATGCAGGGCGATCCACTATAAGGAAAAAACATCTGCTATTTGTGCAACTTTGAGTAGGGCTGTCTCATCCATATCTGTAATGTGCAACATGATTGAGTATAGGATCTTACGTTTGAATTCCTCCAGCGCTACGAGGTTAACCAGATCGTCGAAAGTGGTGACTGATGCAGACTTGAGCCAGTTTTTAAAGGGCTCCGAGTTTCTCTGAGGCGAACTCTAAGTAGGTTTGACCGGTAGTTTTGTTCAGGTTGCGGAAGTTTTGTCGGTATCTTTCTGTGGTTACTACGTAGGCTTTAAGTATGGCATTTTTTACTACCTCATAGTCTGAATTATCCTGTACTCTATCTAGAACACTTAGAGCCTTCCCATTGAGCTTAGGTTTGACGAGCCATGTCCAATCCTCTTTAGGTAACTGAAAGTGGGTAGCAGAGGATTCGAACTCTCTAAAGAATGCTTCAGGATCGTAATCTGAGAACTGAGAGGTAAAAGAGGCAGAAACTTAATCACTTGTATTCCTTTTGGTGTTTGGGTGGCGTGACCTTGATTCTGAAGTCTGAGCAATTTTAATTGATGTTCACGTTCTACTGCTTTTTCCTCTCTTTGATAGTCGCGTTCACGTTCTTTTTCTTTTCGTTCTACTGCTTTTTTCCTCTTTTTCGTATTCTAATTTAATTTGTAATCACTGCATTTCTACTTTTTCTATTTCTATTCTAATTTAATTTGTAATTACTGCATTTCTACTTTTTCTATTTCTAGGAGAAGTATGGGTCTGAAGGACCTTTTGAAGTGGCTGTTTCCGAGTGAGGGCTAGTTCTCAGTTCTTCTCCGAGAAGAGTTTGAATGAGAGTCATTTAGTGATTTTTGATTTTTTTGGTCTCGTGAGTGAGCTGGATGCTAAAGTTAGCGGCAATATAATTGAGCTGATCTTTAGTAACTTTTGCAGCTTTAAGTTTCTCAGCAGATGGATTACCGCCAAACTCTTTCGCACTGAACTGAGAGTGCTCCATGGTAGTTGTTGCGCAGTAATTTGCACATAAGTGTTTGACAAAATAAGGAGCCACAATAGGGTTATAGAAGAGATGCAGTGGGCGTACGTCAAAATAAACTCCCGAGCTATTTGCTGAACTACTACCCAGACACGAGATTTGATAGGGGAGCGACCCCTGGAGAGATATCACTTTGATGAGTATAACGAGCCAATGGAGAAATACCAGAGAATGCGGTACTCCACAATACGCACACAAGAACTGGCATGGAGTACTCGTTTGAGTTTGGACTGGTCAAGTTATTATCGAGTGAGTGAATTAGATTCGGAACGTCGCTGGTTCCGTGAGAAAAGAAAGAAGAGTCTGTATAGCTTAGTGGGGAGGAAGTGTTCCACCAGGAATATTAGAATAGGGTAATAGCGTAATTAAGCAATGCGACGAACTGGTGAATGCCTCTACACCGGGCCCTCGTGTAGGTAGATTTTTTTTTTAAAGGCACTGTTAACCACACGTTCAATCACGAAGCACACGCAAGTAACACCGAACAACACTAAGACACAGTGAACTCTCACAATAAAAGAAATGGATAATACCTGGGGTGAAAACGCACACACAAAAAAGATTAGAATCACAGAAGGAGTGGGATACCGAGTCAACAGTTGTTAATTAACAGCCATCCCGGACAGGCCCCCAAAATCTTACGAGCGGCACAATATGTTGTCTAGGGGAATGGAGTTAAGAGACGGAACGCCCGAACACTAAGAGGTGATGGAAAAAGAACGAATTAACTTAAACATTAATTTACTTATAACAAAAAAAAAAAAAACACAAGTACATGAAGAAATCCACCACCTGTGGCAAGTGATGTGAAGGTGATCTTGCCTTCGAATGGTAATGCGTAATTATGCAACACTATGAAATATCCAAACATGTCACAATATACAACACATTGATTAAAGAACCGAAAATACTCAAATACGTAACACGAACGGAAAAGGAAACAGACACAATAACTAAATGGCACAGAATACACACAAATAAGAATAACCAATAATAATGAGAGTTTCACCACCAGGTAAATTCACTACACGATATGAGAGGGTTAAAGCTCAAGTCACTGGTCGTAAATGTTGCACGGTGTATTTACTAGTACGGAGAGATGGACACCACTTCTACAACCCTGATCCGCGGGAGTGGAAGAGGCACTTCAGCTATGTCGAGATTACTGATTGTGAAGGCAAGGCGAGGTATACAATTCACCTCGCAATAGGCTGAGGCTACTTCAGTAGGAGGATCAATGAAACAAGCCGGCGAGATATCGAATCAGTTCATGGTGCCTTTCTTATTAGTATTGAGAGGATAATGAGAGCTAACAAGCTGGTGGGTGTTCACACATTGCAACAAGTAACACAACAATAACAGTTAGGGGAGAACGCGAGGCGTGTGATAACTTTTAACATTATTATATTTATAATTAATATTATTATCATTATTATTATCGCTAAATAACAATTGTTAGTTATTATTATTATTAATATTAATATTTGTATTAGTAGTAGTTGTACCTAGTTGTTGTTGTTGTTATTGTTGTGATCGTTGTCGATGTTGTATATTTGGTGGGTGT
Organism: Eriocheir sinensis; assembly: GCF_024679095.1. NCBI lineage: Eukaryota > Metazoa > Arthropoda > Malacostraca > Decapoda > Varunidae > Eriocheir > Eriocheir sinensis. The sequence continues at coordinate 6,039,931 of NC_066513.1, read as the reverse complement.
GATGGGGTGGTGGTTGTGAAAGACTTGGCGGTGGTGGTAGAGGTTGCCGTTTTGGTGTCCTGGTGGTGGTAGTGGGGTTGTTGGTTAGGTGATAGGGTAGCCGTGGTGGTGGTTGTTGGAATGGAGGTCTTGATGGTGGGGGTGAGTATGATGGTGGTAATGGTGATGGTGGTGGTGGAAGTCGTGATGGTGGTAGTGGTTGCGGTTGTGGTGGAGATCTTGATGGTGGTGGTTAATGATGCAGTGGTGGTTATGGTTTGCTGGTGGTAGTGATGGCAATTGTGGTGGTGGTGGTGGAGGTGGTGTTTGTGGGTGTGGTGATGGTGGTGGTGGTAGTAGTGATAGTGGTGGTGGCAATGGTCGTGGTAGTTGCCCTGATGACGATGAAGGTGGGATGGTGGTTGTGGTGGTGTATTTTAAGGTGGATATTGTGATGTTTGTAATGTGGCGGTAGTGTTCTTATTTGTGTAACAGTGATGGCTGTGGTAGTGGTGGTGGTGGTGGTTGTAATGCTGGGGGTTGTGGTAGTGGTGGTGGTGGTGGTTATAATGCTGGATTTGGTGGTGGTGGTGGTTGTAATTCTGGGTGTGGTTGTGGTGGTGGTGGTAGTGGTGGTTGTAATGCATGGTGTAGGGGTATAGTGGTGGTGGTGGTGGTGGTGGTTGTAATGCTGTGTGTGGTGGTGGTGGTGATGGTAGTGCTGAGGGTTATAATGCTGGGTGTGGTGGTGGCGGTGGTGGTAGTGGTGGTTGTAATGCATGGTGTGGTGGGTATAGTGGTGGTGGTGGTGGTGGTGGTTGTAATGCTTGATGTAATGAGTGTGGTGGTGGTGCTGGTGGTGGTTGTAATGCTTGGTGTGGTGGGTTTTGTGGTGGTGGTGCTGGTTGTTGCATTGCGGGGTCTGGTTGGTGTGGTGGTGGTGGGTGTGGTGGCGGTGATTGTAATGCTGGAAGTGTTGTTGTTGTTGGTGGTGGTTGTAATGGTTGGTGTGGTGGGTGTGGTGGTGTAGGTTGCAATGCTGGGTGTGGTGGTGGTTGATGTGATGGTTGCAATGCTTGGTGTAGTGGGTGTTGTGGTGGTGGTGGTGGTTGTAATGCTTGGTGTGGTGCCAGTGTTGGGTGGGTGATGGTGGTTGTAATACTGGGTGTGGTGGTGGTGGTGGTTTTGGTTGTAATGCTTGGTGTGGGGGTGCTTTTTTTTCTTCTTACAACAAAGGAGACGGCTCTAGGGCAACAAAAAGAGTGTAGAAAAAAGCCCGCTACTCACCGCTCCCACAACAGATAAAAGTAAAGAGTGGCCAGAAGAGAGGTCAATTTCGGGTGGAGAGGTGTTTTGATACACTCTTCTTGAAAGAGATCAAGTCAGTAGGTAGGAGGAAATCCGGACGAAGGAAGGCTGTTCTAGAGTTTACCAGTGTTAGGGATAAAAGAGTGAAGATGCTGGTTAACTCTTGCATAAGGCGTTTGGACGGTATAGGGATGGATGAGCTAGAGTGGAAAGTCGAATGCAGCGGGGCCGCATGCAATTAGCAAATTCAGAAGAGCAGTCAGCGTAAAAATATCGGTAGAAGATAGAAAGAGAGGCAACATGGCGGCGGAATTTAAGAGGTAGACGACTATCAGTAAGAGAAGGAGACCTGATGAGACGAAGAACCTTAGACTCCACTCTGTCCAGAAAAGCAGTGTGAGTGGAGTCCCCCCACACGTGAGATGCATACTCAATACGAGGGCGGACAAGGCCCTTATATATGGAAAGCATCTGTGCGGGGGAATGGCGGAGACGATACGGAACGCCCAACCACGAGGAAGCTGATTTAATAAGAGAGGATGAAATGCCAGAATTTTTCTCTTTACAACACTCCCACACGACCACTGGGTGTAACGAAACACACGAGAAATTAATCCAGACAAGGAAAGGGTTGCCGGCGCCGGGGATCGAACCAGCGACCAGCGTAACGGGAGAGCCACTCCTTTACCAGTCGGCTAAAGAAGTACCCCACTGGCTAAGTGGGTTATAGGAGGCTCCCCCATCAGGCAAGTCGTGTCACTACACGGCTGCCCATTCCTATTTAGATTAATTTCTGTGTGTTGAGTTCCCGTTTTCTATGAACTTCGGAGAGCATGGGCCATCACTGTTACCCTCTCGGGGTGACACAACAGAACCACAGGAGAGGATGCCCACCGCTTTTGCCACCAGTGAAAAGCCAGAATTTTTCTCTTTACAACACTCCCACACGGCCACTGCATGTAACGAAACACACGAGAAATTAATCCAGACAAGGAAAGGTTTGCCGGCGCCGGGGATCGAACCCGCGACCAGCGTAACGGGAGAGCCACTCATTTACCGGTCGGCCAAAGAGGTACCCCGCTGGCTAAGTGGGTTATGGGAGGCTCACCCATCAGGCAAGTCAGTCGTGTCACTACAAGGAGATGTGAAGTTTCCAGTTGAGATTTTGAGTAGAGGATAGACCGAGGATATTTAGTGTTGACAGCTGAGTGTTGTCGAAGAATAGGGGATAGGTGCTTGGAAGATTGTGTCGAGCTGATAGGTGGACAAATTGGGTGTTTGAGGCATTGAAGGACACAAAGTTCCGTTTACCACAATCGGAAATGATAGTAAGGTCTGAGTTAAGCGTTCTGCAGCCTCCAGTCTGGAGTCTCGCAATTCCTGTTGAGAGGGTCTTCTGTTGAAAGAAGTTGAATAATGCAGAGTGGAGTCGTCAGCGTATGAGTGGATAGGACAGTTTGTTATGGAAAGAAGATCATTGATGAATAACAGGAAGAGAGTGGGTGATAGGACAGAGCCCTGTGGAACACCATTGTTGATAGGTTAAAGCCTGTTAAGGGGAAGGACAGTGACCGTCTATCAGAGCAGAAATAGTACGGCCGGAAAGGAAACTGGAGATAAAGGAACAGAGAGAAGGATAGAATCAGAAAAAGGACAGTTTAGAAAGCAAAGAGTTCTGCGAGACAATATCGAAAGCTTTCGATATATCTAGCGCAACTGAGAAAGTTTCACCGAAACGGCTAAGAGAGGATGACCAAGAGTCAGTTAAGAGAGCAAGAAGTAGAACGCCCCTTGCGGAACCCATACTGGCGATCAGATAGAAGGTCAGAAGTGGAAAGGTGCTTTTGAATCTTCAGGTTAAGGATTGATTCAAAAGCTTTAGATAAACAGGAAAGTAAAGCTATAGGGCGGTAGTTGCACAGGCTGTATGTAGGCGTACTTCCAGCAGGAAGGAAAGGTAGATGTTGACAGGCAGAGGCGAAAGCGGAAGCACAATTTTTGAGGACAATAGGAGGCACTCCATCAAGCCCATAAACCTTCTGAGGGTCGAGGCGTTGTAATCTTGCAATGAGTGTGGTGGGTGTAGTGGTGGTGGTAGTGGTTGTAATGCTTGGTGTTGTGGGTGGGTGGTTGAGGTTGTAATGTTGGATGTGGTGGGTGTGGTGGTGGTGGTGATGGTTGTAATGCTGGGTGTGGTGGGTGTTGTGATGATGGTGGAGGTGGTTGTAATATTGGGTGTTGTGGGTGTGGGGTGGTGGTGGTGGTTGTGATGCTGGGTGTGGTGGTGGTGATGGAGGTGGTTGTAATTCTGGGTGTGGTGGGTGTGGTGGTGGTGGTGGTGGTTGTAGTGCTGGGTGTGGTGGTGGTGGTGGTGGTAGAGGTGGTTGTAGTGCTGGGTGTGTTGGTGGTGATGGTGGTGGTGGATGTAGTGCTGGGTGTGGTGGTGGTGGTGGTTGTAGCGCTGGGTGTGGTGGTGGGTGTGGTGGTTGTAGTGGTGGATGTGGTGATGGTTGTGGTGGTTGTAATGCTGGGTGTGGTGGGTGTGGTGGTGGTGATGGTGGTGGTGGTTGTAGTGCTGGGTGTGGTGGTGGTTGTGGTGGTTGTAATGCTGGGTGTGGTGGGTGTGGTCGTGGTGGTGGTGATGGTTGTAGTGCTGGGTGTGGTGGTGGTTGTGGTGGTTGTAATGTTGAGTGTGGTGGGTGTGGTGGCGGTGGTGGTGATGGTTGTAGTGCTGGGTGTGGTTGTGGTGTTGGTGGTGGTGGTTGTAGTGCTGGGTGTGGTGGTGGTGGTTGTAGTGCTGCGTGTAGTGGGTGTGGTAGTGGTGGTGGTGGTTGTAGTGCTGGGTGGTGGGTGTGGTGGTGGTGTGGGTGGTGGGGGTGGTGTGGGTGGTTATGGTGGGTGTGGGGGGGGTGGTGGTGGTGGTGGTGTTGGTGGTGGTGGTTGGTCTGGTGGTGGTGGTGGTGGTTGTAGTGCTGGGTGTGGTGGTGGTGGTGGTGGTTGCAGTCCTGGGTGTGGTTGTGGTGGTTGTAGCTGGGTGTGGTGGTGGTGGTGGCGGTTGTAATACTGGGTGTGGTGGGTGTAGTGGTGGTGGTGTTGGTTGTAGTGCTGGTTGTGGTGGTGGTGGTTGTAGTGCTGGGTGTGGTGTTGTTGGTGGTGGTGGTTGCAGTCCTGGGTATGGTTATGGTGGTGGTTGTAATGCTGGGTGTGGATGGTGTGGTGGTGGTTGTGGTGATGGTTGTAATGCTGGGTGTGGTGGTGGTTGTAGTAATGGTTGTAATGCTGGGTGTGGTGGTGGTTGTGGTGGTGATTGTAGTGCTGGGTGTGGTGGTGGTGGTGGTGGTTGTAATGCTGGGTGTGGTGGTGGTGGTGGTGGTGGTGGTTGTAGTGCTGCGTGTAGTGGGTGTGGTAGTGGTGGTGGTGGTTGTAGCTGGGTGTGGTGGTGGTGGTGGCGGTTGTAATACTGGATGTGGTGGGTGTAGTGGTGGTGGTGTTGGTTGTAGTGCTGGGTGTGGTGGTGGTGGTGGTGGTGGTGGTTGTAATGCTGGGTGTGGTGGTGGTGGTGGTGGTGGTTGTAATGCTGGGTGTGGTGGTGGTAGTGATGGTGGTGGTTGTAATGCTGGGTGTGGTGGTGGTGGTGGTGGTGGTTGTAATGCTGGGTGTGGTGGTGGTGGTGGTGATGGTTGTTGTAATGCTGGGTGTGGTGGTGGTGGTGATGGTTGTTGTAATGCTGGGTGTGGTGGTGGTGGTGGTGGTGGTTGTAATGCTGGGTGTGGTGGTGGTGGTGGTGGTGGTTGTAATGCTGGGTGTGGTGGTGGTGGTGGTGGTTGTAATGCTGGGTGTGGTGGTGGTGGTGGTGGTGGTTGTAATGCTGGGTGTGGTGGTGGTAGTGATGGTGGTGGTTGTAATGCTGGGTGTGGTGGTAGTGATGGTGGTGGTTGTAATGCTGGGTGTGGTGGTAGTGATGGTGGTGGTTGTAATGCTGGGTGTGGTGGTGGTGGTGGTTGTAATGCTGGGTGTGGTAGTGGTAGTGATGGTGGTGGTTGTAATGCTGGGTGTGGTAGTGGTAGTGATGGTGGTGGTTGTAATGCTGGGTGTGGTGGTGGTGGTGGTGGTTGTAATGCTGGGTGTGGTGGTGGTGGTGGTGGTTGTAATGCTGGGTGTAGTGGTGGTAGTGGTGGTGGTTGTAATGCTGGGTGTGGTGGTGGTGGTTGTTGTAATGGTGGGTGTGGTGGTGGTGGTTGTAATGCTGGGTGTGGTGGTGGTGGTGGTTGTAATGCTGGGTGTGGTGGTGGTGGTTGTTGTAATGCTGGGTGTGGTGGTGGTGGTTGTAATGCTGGGTGTGGTGGTGGTGGTTGTAATTCTGGGTGTGGTGGTGGTGGTAGTGGTGGTTGTAATGCTGGGTGTGGTGGTGGTGGTTGTAATGCTGGGTGTGGTGGTGGTGGTGGTTGTAATGCTGGATGTGTTGGTGGAGGTTGTGGTGGTTGTAGTGCTGGATGTGGTTGGGTTATTGGTGGTGGTTGTAATTCTGGGTGTGGTGGTGGTGGTAGTGGTGGTTGTAATGCTGGGTGTGGTGGTGGTGGTTGTTGTAATGGTGGGTGTGATGGTGGTGGTGGTTGTAATGCTGGATGTGTTGGTGGAGGTTGTGGTGGTTGTAGTGCTGGATGTGGTTGGGTTATTGGTGGTGGTTGTAATACTTGGTGTGTGGTGGTGGTGGTGGTTGTAGTGCTGGGTGTGGTTGTTGTGGTGGTGGTGGTTGCAATGCTGTGTTTGGTGGTGGAGGTGATGGTGGTTGTAGTGCTGGGTGTAGTTGGGGTGGTGGTGGTGGGTGTAATGCTGGGTGTGGTGGTGGCGGCAAGGCCCACCAGGTGGTCTTGACGGTCCAACACACTCACAGTAAGTAGTCATCCGGTGACACACAAACACACATAGGAGTGAGCGCGCGAACGGGCGTGCGCGCACACACACACACACACACACACACACACACACACCACTCCGTGGCTCAACTGGTCAGAGCGCTGTGCCGCCAGGCTTCACGGTCTGACAGGGCGGCGGTTCGAGCCCGTTCAGGCTGGATTCTTTCCGTTGACTAGGAGTGGTTACTGTCCCCTCTTGAGCAAGGGGGATGGGGTGTATGATGTGTGAGGTCCTGGCAGTACCCAAAGATCGACGATAAAGAGCACTTGCTCATGTCGGGAGGGTACCTGCAAGGGATTGTGAGTCCAACACGCGATCAGGCCATGGTGGTGAATTACACACACACACACACACACACACACACACACACACACATACATAAACACCGCTCGTCCTTAAAATCCAATTACGTGAACGAAAGATCCTTTTTTTCTCTATTCTTGTCTCTGTCTGTTTGTCAGTCTGTCTGTCTGTCTGTCTCTCTGTCTCTCTCTCATATTATGGTCCAGTGTAACACAATGACTCCTTTGAAAACAAGCTCGACCGACAATTCCTTCAACTTAATATTAACTAGAGTAGAAATGCAAAGTTTTGGAGCCATCTGATTAATGTAGAATTACTTAGGTTTAATTAAGGACAGATCATCTAATCTGGACCATGGGGTCTGTGTGGTCTGATTTTTTTATGTAAATCTATGTAAATCTCTCTCTCTCTCTCTCTCTCTCTCTCTCTCTCTCTCTCTCACCGGATGTAGCAGCTTATCTGGATTTTGGATTTTCAAAAGGCGTTTGATGAAGTTCAGTACTATAAATTACTTAACAAAATCGAACAAGGTAATGGAGGTAAAGTAGATTTAGATCACAAACTGGCTGAGCAACAAATAACATAGCTTAGTGATAAATGGAACTTCCTCTGTCACTAACAGTAACCCTCAGGACTCAGTTCCTGGTCCAACACTGTTCATATTTTTCCTTCACTGACATCGGCGTTGGGTTGAACAATATTATTACGAAATTGTTTGGTAATGGCACGGAGATTAGAAACTGTCCTTTCATAGCAAGACAGGCAATGATTCCAAGAAAGATTTTTTAAGAATTTCTGCTAGGACTACTGATAGTGTGGATGAAGTACATTGCGGGCCGTATGCCATTTGACTTAAATAGGTGTCCAATTCTTCAAGTTGGATCATAAAACAGGAGATTTGATTACGAAATGTGTGATTCAAAATGGTGTCAAAACTCAAATACTCCCAGAAATGCACTGATGTAGCAAATAAAGCGAAAAGAATGCGGGGCTTCAATAAAAAGAATTTTCTCATTCAAAAATAGATGTAATACTACCACTTACAACAGTTTGGTCAGACTTACTTAGAATATGGGGTACAATTTGGGTCTTCACACCATGGGAAGGTAAAGGCAAAAGTGGGGCATACGCAACAGATGGGCGTGGCCTCGGTACTCATCTCCGTCGCATTGGGTCTCGAGCCTGTGGCATGAATTAACCATTTACCAGCGTGATAACTGGGTTACCACAGTTTTCGTGTCCCCAGGTTTCCCAAGTTGCCCATTCATCAAACAGCCCGAAGGGGGAGAGATCAACTAGGTGAGATGAACGTCGACTACCCAGGCGGGGATTCGAATCTGGACCCACGGATTAATTGTTAGGCGCGCTAACCACTGCAACACGGAGGCGTATACCATGGGAAGTACATTACTAAATTAAAACGTGTTCACTGTGGGGCAACATAAATGATCTCTTCCTTGTGCAAAAACTTTACGATAAAAGATTTTCGTCTCTGTTTCCTCTTGAGAAACGTCGCCTCCGTGGGTAACAGATCAATGCTTCAAAACACATAATGGCTTTACGAATATGGACAAATCCAAACAGTTTATGATCGACGACATGTCGACACGTCTCGAATAAGAAATGATGACATTGAATTTAATTGAAGGCTAATAAACTAGGACTGCAATTTTTTCTTCATCAACGTTATAGCATGATAATGGAATAAACTCCCATCTTC
>NC_066513.1:6021704-6026704 GCF_024679095.1 Eriocheir sinensis | reverse complement strand
TTGTAGTGTCGCTGTGATATCAAGAAATTCAGATTTTTTTCACAGTAAAGGAAGCAGCTCATGAGCCCCCCTTCCTCCCCCCCCAAAAAAAAGCAAAGCTCTGCTCCTGTAAAGAATATAGAGCGAAAGGACAAAAAGATGGGGCCAATGTCGGATGTAGAAGTGTTTTGATATCCCCTCTTTAATGAGTTTAAATCAAAGGCAGGAGGAAATACAGGTTAAGAAGGCTGCTTCAGAGTTAACAGCAAAAGGGATAAAGGAATGAAGAATTGCAAGTTAACTCTTGCAATAGTGATCTGGATAGCATATTGACGAGCAAGAGTAAAATGTCGGGTGCAGCGGGGCCGCTGGAGGAAGGGTGGCATGCAGTAAGCAAGTTCAGAAAAGTAGTCATCATGAAAATATCGATAGAGGATAGTGAAATAGGTGACACTGCGGCGGGATTTGAGGTAAAAGGGTGTCAGTAAAGGGAGGGGAGTTGATGAAATGATAATTTTTTACTCTGTCCAAAGGAGCTCTGTGTGGAGCCCCTACACACGTGAGATGCATACTCCATACAAGGGCAGACAAGGTCCTTGCATATGGTCAGCAAGTGTGAGGAGGAAAAGAACTGGTACTGTGTTGGGTGTTGGAAAGGTGTGGTGGTGAAGCCCTTGGTACTCAATAAAGGCCTGATGGAAAGGATGTGTGGTGATGGGAGGTGGAGGTGTGATAAAGATGCCATGGATGGTTAGGAAAATGTGTGATCGCTATGGAGAGTCAGTTAAGCGATGTGGCGTTGAATGATGGCGGTGATGGACGAGGTTTGGGATGGAGTGTTGATGGTGATAGTATTGGGAGGGACGGTACGTAGATGTCATGAGTAGTTAGGGAACTGTGTGCATCCGTGTGTGTGGGGAGGGTGTAGTGTGGAGTGGTGGCAATGTGGGGCAATGCTTGTGTTTACGGAGTGAATGTTCTCCTCTCCGCCGTGAGCATCGTAATAGGTGGCGTGAAACACGAGACGTCACGCCCACTTTCTAAGGGTAGAGCAGAGTCCTCCCACACCACCCCCGCACCAAGGGAAGGGGGAAAGTCGCTGAAGTAGGGGAGGAAAGAGGAAAGGGAGGAAAGGTGTGGCTATATGGGGCAGAAGTAGAAAGTGTTCCGTCGAAAGAGAGGCGGAAAACTCTAGGTTTACCGTCCACATCATATTGTATGTTTTATTGTTTCCAATTTCCTCGTCCATATAGTCCATCAACAGTAAGATTTTTATGGTCTTTTTTTCAGTTTTCCTAAGTAATCGAATATTATTTTGCCACTGCAACAGCTATGCATACCTTTTTTTCATCAGTTGAGAAATATATGAACGCATCGGCAACCTTTGGCGTGGAGCGTATATAAGTCAGGCGTAGGATGGCAGCGGATGCAGGTTGTGTTAGTGGGTCGTTGGGGAGAGCGCCTCACCTATGTAACTGTGAACAGGAAGTCTTTGAGTGATTCCTCCGCACCGTCTCGTTCTCGATCCTCCTCTCCCTTTCCTCTCATTACCTACTTGGATTGGATTGAGTGATCATAAAGGTACGTCTCGATTGTGTTTCTTGGCTAAAGCAGTTTAACACTAAGTAAAACCGACGGTAATCATCCGGTGCTTATGTATACTCGTATCTAAATATCTGTTCAACAAAGTCTTTTGTTGTTGAGGTGACACACAACTCGCTATCAATCATTTCAGTGTTCTTTGTGGTTAGTAGATATGTAAGGTTTCACAGTAAGATTATTGTAGTACTAGGAAGTGCAAGAAAGTTTTGTTTGTGTATGATTGTGAAGAGTGTAGATGATTCTCAGTTTTATGGTGACCATAACCAAGCTCCTCCGTGGTCTAGTGGTTAGCACGCCTAACTTCGAATCCTTAGGTCTGGATTTGAATACCGGCCTGGGCGTTCGGCACGCACCCAACTCTGCTGTTTATCCTCCCTTTCGGGCTGGTTAATAAATAGGTACTTGAGGAAACCTAGGGAAGGTAAACTGTGGAAAATGATGTTGCACTTGCTCTGTGTCCTGGGCTAATGGGCTCTCACACAAAACAGGGTCAATGGTCATTTAGACGGAGATGAGCACCGAGGCTACGAGGATCTCCAGCGTATGACCTTATGACCTTAAGCCGCGGGATTAACCTTATAAGCCGAGTGTAACCTTATTAGTTAAGATTATTGCGATGATGTAGTATTTCTTCATCTCGCTCTTACCAGGAATACTAGCTTTATACAAGACAGAATTTCATTGACTTTTCTCACTCCAGATTTTCCATTTATAGTTAGTTAAGAATGTTATTTCTTTCACAGTTGCCACGTTCTGAAGTTGTATTGTGCTGTGTTTGTCCCAAAGCTGAGTCAGGCCATGCAAAGGAGAGCGTAAAATGTCCACACTCCACAGTTCATATAATCCCAGGTGTATGTCTACCATGTGAATCAGAATTCTTGTGTCCTGGGATTGGTGTAGAGCAGATTAGCCTGTTTATGTATTACCTTGGAGTCTAGAGTTAAAAGTAATAAAATAATTTATGAGAAATCCACTGAATGCCGGTCCGAGAAGTGGACTCTGGAAGAACAACTAATTGCTCAGGGTTATCTACGTAACTCAAACAGATGAAGAAAAAATAAAAACGAATAAAAACTTACAACGAACAATGCGTCTTGGACATCACGTATGATATGAGTCAAATATGCCTTGGACACAGACCAAAAGATGTATTGACCAAAAACTGTATGCAAGAGAGAGAGAGAGAGAGAGAGAGAGAGAGAGAGAGAGAGAGAGAGAGAGAGAGAGAGAGAGAGAGTTTTTTAGCTGAGTTGGGCGGGAATAACGGTAAATCTGCTTTCACTGTCACTCACGCGTTTCTTCCTGCTGTCGCTTTCTTTTGGTCTCGTTCGTGTTTGCTCCTTCACTGCCTGTTGTCTTGGCGTCATTACTTCACTTTCTTCAATTGTGAATGGGGGGATAATATAGTTCTCTTTGCTACCTTCAAAGTTACGTATCGATTATATCGCTTTTTTCTAGTTCCGCCTGTATGGGAGCAGCCACTCACTTCAGTAAAAGATGCCAGATTCACGCGTAAACTACTGAGATCATTTGACAATATTAAATAGTTTATTCTGTTCTTATTTTAATGGGAAAACTTGGGGAAGATCAACAGTGGTAACCTGGATATTGCTCCTGTCTTGTGTCTCGAGGTAATGTGTTATTTCCCGCTAATACAACTCGAGCCAGTGTGACAGAGATGAGTAACAAGGCTACGTGCAGCTTTGGCGTATGCTCCATCTTTTCCTTTTTAAATTGCTTTTTTTATCCTTTGTCACTTATGTAAAGGAACGTCTGAATCAAGGGATATATTGCACTAGTTAAACCTTTAATATAGCAGCAGCAGTATTAAAAGTAATTGTTGGATGCCACAGTCATTAGCGAACAGAGTTGGGGCTAACGACCTCCAAACTATGGAGCCCTCCATGATTATGTGTCGGGAGGGTGGAGGTATCATTTATGTAGTAGTAGTAGTAGTCGTAGTAGTAGTCGTAGTAGTAGTAGTAATGGTAGTAATAAAATTATTATTATTTATTATTATTATTATTATTATTATTATTATTATTATTATTATTAGTAGTAGTAGTAGTAGTAAAAGCAGCAGCAGCAGCAGCAGTAGTAGCAGTAGTAGTAGTAGTAGTAGTAGTAATAGTAATAGTAGTAGTAGCAGTTGTAGTAGTAGTGCAAGGAAAAATGTAAGAAAACATAAAGAATACCGGGATGTTGTATTTCACATGTTGGCTGTCTCATAGTTGTCTCTTCTCTTAAAATGTCAACTTAGGTTTGATTTTTTTCTTTGTTTTTCTCCTTGATATTTTATGCTGAATGAAAAGGGCTTATTCTGTTTTTATTTTGCAATACCCATAATTCTCTTGTACTTTTAAGTTTCACAACAAAGTACTCATTCTCTCTCTTTTATGTAATGTTTCCTCTGAATGGATGTGTTTATTTTTGTTTTATATTCTAACCACCTCAGAATAACACAATTCACTAAAGACAACATAATTCTGTTGTACTTATTTTTGTTCTGTTTCTCGTTTTGGCAATGGTATAATTTTATCTGCTTTTCCAATTAGATCTTAACTGTTAACTTATTTCGTTTCCTTATTACGTAAATAAGTTAATTTTAATTTTATATTGTCACTACTAAAATATAATGCGGCAGTTTTTTCTCATTTACTCATATGCATATTTTTCACACACATTTACTTCTAGGATACTATCATTTGTAAGTGTACGGATCTATTGAGTTTGCATAGGACCTGAAAGTATTACCAATTGCTTCAATTAATTCTATAAGATTAAAAAAGTGATGGCTTTTATTTGTATTTGAAAAGGTTGAAATGTCACTCCAGTTTCATATATTTCTTAAAACAAACAATAAAAATGAGAAAACGATTTAGCTTAAGTAACTGTGTGTGTGTGTGTGATTCACCACGCCCTGATCACGAGCTGGATTCGTCATCATCAGCAAATACCCTCCTAAGAGCAGGCTCATTATAGTCGATCTCTGGGTTCTGCTAGGACCTCGAAACACCACACGCCCAACCCCCTTGCTCAAGGGGGAACATTAACTACTACTTGTCAGCGGTAAAATCTCGCCCTGATCGGGACTCGATCCTCCTGCCAGGCCGAAGCCTGATGGGGCAGAGGCTTAATTCAATATACTACCGGAGCCTGTGTGTGTGTGTGTGTGTGTGTGTGTGTGTGTGTGTGTGTGTGTGTGTGTGTGTGTGTGTGTAATTCACCACGGCCTGATCACGTGTTGGACTCGTAATCGCCAGCAGGTACCCTCCCGACATGAGCAAGTGCTCTTTATCATCGATCTATGGGCACTGCCAGGACCTCACACACCACACATCCCATCCTGCTTGCTCAAGAGGGGACAGTAACCACTCCTAGTCAACGGAAAGAATCCGGACTGAGCGGGCTTGAACAGC
>NC_066513.1:6009204-6016704 GCF_024679095.1 Eriocheir sinensis | reverse complement strand
ATTTTCTCTCCATATGCTAAAATTGAATACTGCAAGCAGGTAATGGAAAGGAAGCAAAGTGCCTTTGCATTGATGGAGCTTGGGTAGTGTGTCAGCCACGTGGCCCATGGCAAGTATTGTCAAGGCTCATGACGTTCAGGAGGCAGCGTCCCTCCCTGCAGGCAAGGGTCAGGCGATGAAGGGATATGTAGGTAATAGAAAGACTTCCCCAACTGCTGCCGATAATGTTTTACAGCGATAAGTATTGTTAAATCCATCCATCACAGCAGCAACACTCAAAAAGAATCACTCAGACTTGTGTGAAGTCTCTCGGTACCCTCTGAGCGCTGCCGCCTCTCCAGGTCGTCAGCAGCCCGCCGTGACATGCATATATCTCAGGCTACGTGGGTTACTGAGTGCCTATACTGAGACAATAGCTGATCGTAAGGCTAATAATAATCTCCTGTCTCCTTCTTACGGCACATTACAACGGCTGGTGACCAAATTATGGTAAAGTATAAGGGCGTAATGGTGGGATGGCGATACCTGTTGATGTAGACATAAACTGTCTCTTATTTCCTTTCCCAGAGCTCGTTGGCTGCTGGCTCCTTGCTGGCTGTTAGAGGAAGGTGTGCAGGTCTGACACAAGTGTGCTCAGTTTCAGTGGACGACCCATATGACTGTGAAACAGAAATACAAAAGAGAGCGTGTGCTAGCGTTTGAAAAGCGCGGCGAAAACAGGGCCAATAATAGCGTCCAAATCTTAGGTTGTCGGGACTCTCTCTATGAAGGGACTCTAGTGGAGGCCATGAGGGAGGTTTTCAGCTGCCGATGGAAGCGCTCGACCATGCCGTTAGCCTGCGGGTGATAGCTTGACGTTCTGTTGCGGCGGATGCCGAGGAGGGTCATAACTTTGTTCCACACGTTAGCCTCGAACTGGCCGCTGCGGTCAGAGGTGAGCCTGAGAGGGACGCCGAACCTGGAGACCCAAGTAGCGACGGAGGCTTGGGCGACGGCGTCCGTAGTGATGTCAGCGATGGGGGTGGCCTCGGAGTGGTGTCCTAGGAAGCGACGGAAAACACTGAAGAAGCTAGAGGTTCAGGTAGAGTCGCCATGAATTCGTCTGGTAACTTCGCGAGGGCGTCAGACTTCAGGTCGTCCTTAACGCTGAAGAGGCTGAGCTGGACAGCAGGGGGCAGACGTTGGTAAAACAGCTGTTTGAACAAGTCGAGGTCGAAAGACTGGTACTTGTCGTCGAGAAGCTGCTTCATGCGACGTAGGAGGTCTGTCGGTTTCTCGTTACCCAACTCTTCCTTGGAGAGAAGTTCTCGGAGGCGGGTGGCGATAGAAGATTGAAGGCGTGTGAGTACGGCGGTTTTCAGGTCTTCATAGGCATGGTCGGAGTTGGAGGCTGAGGCGATGACGTCGGAGACTTGTGGGAGGACGTCGGCGTGCAGGAGGCTAACAGCGTGAGTGAATTGAGTAAGGCTGTTAATGATTTTTAAAGTCTTAAATCCGCACTCCAAAATCGCACTCCAAAATCTGTGAGCAGAAGGGCGGTGCTTTGAAGGACACCGCCGTTGTAGCGGAAAAGTTGGCGTCGTTAGTCATGGTGAAGTCGAACGGCGTGGAACAGGTGGGCAAAAGGCGATGGCGTAAACGGGCCAGGGGCCACGACAGTCCATGAAAGCGTCAAACGACTCTGCATGTTGACGGCGCTAACGCGTGCCAGGGGCCACAGCAGGTCGTGAGGAGTGAGGGGCGCTAGCATGTGCCAGGGGACACGGCAATCCGTGAGCGTCGAACTGCGTACTATCGGCGCTGGCGCGTGCTAGAGGCCTCAGTGGCTCAGGGAGAGAACCACAGTGTCCAAGAAGGCACTGACTTAACACTGCACGCTTGGTAGGTATTATTGTGACACATGTTGATGGGAACTCACTATACTAAACTGTTGATGGATACGCACTGCACTGAACTGTTGATGCAGACACTGCACTGTACATAAGAATCCAAAGGAGTAGGGTTATCCAAGAGGGCGGTGGTAAATCCAAGAGGTGATGAGTAATCCACAGGGCGGTGGTTAATCCAGGGGGCGTGTCAAACTTGTGTTTGTGTCTCACTGAGTCTTGTGTGGCACTGTGTGTGTACACTTAGTCTTGTGTGGAGTGTTTGCGTGTACACTGAGTCTGGTGTGGCAGTGTTTGTCTCAGTGGGTAATGTGTCACTGTGTTTGAGTGTCTAGGTGGAGTGTCACACGTAGTACGGGAGCTCACTCGTAGTACCAGCAGAAATGCAAGGATGAAGAGGGTGGGTGGGGAGGGGGTGAGCGCATAGAAGGTGGCTGAAGGGGGCACTGAAGGTGCCTGACGAAGGCGCTGAAGGTGCCAGAAGGGGCACATAAGGTGCTTGAAGGGCGCAGAAGGCGCCTGGAAAGGGGGCACAGAGGGTGCCTGGAGGAGGCGCAGAAGGTGCCTGGAGGAGGCGCAGAAGGCGCCTGGAGAGGGGGCACAGAGGGTGCCTGGGGGAGGGCGGGTGAGAACCCTGAAGGTGGCTGCTACGCCGAAGGGCGTAATGCTTCTCCCGACCTGGGGCTCAACCTCACGAACCCCAAGCGGTGTGAGGTTTATTGCCCCAGGAGAGGGTAGACGAATGGATCACTTCAGACCCAGGTCCACCGCTCTGGGAGAAAGTGCCCTTGAATGGCACCGGTTAAAAGCCACCTTGAACCATAGCAACACTGCAGGGTCACCAATTGTTGGAGGTAATTGAGTGTTTTGATGCTAATTGGTTCACGGATACAGAAAGGCAATATCCGTCAGAGTTATTTTATTTATAAAAACATACATGGTCATTGGCACTGACACAACACAAACGAGACGTTGTTAAGTGTATGTGCGTGTATGTGAATGTTGTGTAGTGTAAGTGACTTATAAGTGTTGGTGTATGTGTGGAAAAATATTTATAAGAGGACTGTAGCAGGACGAGGACAGACAGTAGAAGATAAACGAGTAAGAATAGAGATAACAATTAGGACGTAGTACAAGACAAACAATGGAGACATGACAGAAAGCTGAACTGGCACAGGAGACAGGACGAACGAAAATACGAGTCTGCGCTGCTGTGTCACATTGTCTTAAGTCACCAGGAGAGAGCACGGGACTTGAGGCGGTGACTTGCCCTTGGAGACACCTCCCCCTCACACGTGTTGTCCATATACGTAGTTGGTACAGGAACAAAGAATGCCCATGCATATGGATAATATCTATAAGGGAGAAAATAATTGATGGAAACTGAATTGAACGCCAAATCTGGACGGAGCTGATTCAACAGTTGAGGTAAAAAGTTTACAGCAAGATTTCTATCGAAGGGTAGGATGAAAATATTTGATGTTCAAGAAGGAGCCTCACTGTTGTCTAATTTCTTTTTAATGAATTATTTTTTCGGCACTATTAATTACCACCCCTCATTTAAATTCCTCCTTGCCCCCAAACTTTATAATCTCCTGGACATCCCATTCACCAATCGATGAAGGAAAGAGAACAAAACAAACTGTAGATTCTGGCGTGGGTGTTTCTGAAGTGGTTTAATTTTTTTCTCTGCTCCTATGCCTCAAAGCTCTCTCCGCGTCTAGATAACCTCCTTTTCATTATTATCATACTTAAACCGATTTTTTCTTCAATGTCACGTAAAGAAGAGAATAAACGATGGCTGGACCAATAGATTCTAAGAAATAGTTTACTCATGAGTTAGTTACGGTTACCATTCAGTGGCGGACAATGTTAATTAATATTTCAGATAAATTATTAGATGTTCCAGTGAACCGGTTTCAATACCTCTTGGAAATACCGAGGCACTAACTTATGAATACCGCTCCGTACATATATCACAGAGAGAGAGAGAGAGAGAGAGAGAGAGAGAGAGAGAGAGAGAGAGAGAGAGAGAGAGAGAGAGAGAGAGAGAGAAACACACACACACACACACACACACACACACACACACACACACACACACACACACACGAGGCTCTAGCTAATTGGTTAGCGCGTGGGCCCCGCGTTCGCCGTGTCATGGACGACGTGGGTTCGAATCCGCCGCTACCAACCTGGGATTTTTCAAGTCACCGCCGAGTGGTTTACCACATGCTGTCTTGAAGATCACCTATCAACCCGAATCCTAGAAAAATTGTCAAAGTGAATCAAGAATGAGCTCCAGGGGGCAGCAAGAGACAAGAAATAATGACGCCACTTTAAACACTTGCCTGCGCTACAACGGGCTGGGACCGACCATCAGGCCCTACCAAGACAGCCTACCGGCGCCACAGGCAAAAATGTAAAAAAAAAAAGTCATGTGGCCAAGCCATCAACATCGTAGACGGATACAATGTGACACTGATCCAGCAGGTGACTTTCTCAACTCGCTGTACTAAAGGGAAGAGCTTTCATTATTACTGTTAGGAAAATGAAGACACGGTCAAAAATACTCAGTGAAGCGTTCATTAGAAAGTTTGATGGATGGAAGTAAAACTTAGTAAATAATTTTTTCTCTATCCTCTTTCTGTTTTATTGTTTTAATATTACGTATATTTATTACCTTTCATCTCTCTCTCTCTCTCTCTCTCTCTCTCTCTCTCTCTCTCTCTCTCTCTCTCTCTCTCTCTCTCTCTCTCTCTCTCTCTCTCTCTCTTCCATGTGCAACAAGTCTTACGACGAAAGGCTCTCGTCCCTTAAGTTGCTCTCTCATGAGAAACGTCGCCTGCGAGGAAAACTTATCGAATGTTTCAAAATACTCAATGGCTCTACGAATGTGGACAAATCCAAATTGTTTTTGATCGATGACACGTTCCGCTTGATCGATGACACATTCCGAACGATAAATAATGGCACAAAACTTAAGTGTAAACAAGTAAATTCCGACCACCAAATTTTTCTTCACCAACGTTGTAGCGCGAGAATGGAATAAACTCACACCGTTAGTGGTCTAGTTCAGTATGATTAATTCATTTAAAAACAAGCTCGACCGCCACTTCCTTCACCTTGATATTCACTAAAGCTGAAATGCAGTGTTCTATTGACATAAAAAATATTGGGATTCCACTTTGGTTTAAGGACAGACCACCCAGTCTGGACCATAGGGTATGTGTGGTCTGAATATCTATGTAAATCTATGTATAACTCTCTCTCTCTCTCTCTCTCTCTCTCTCTCTCTCTCTCTCTCTCTCTCTCTCTCTCTCTCTCTCTCTCTCTCTCTCTCTCAAATTTCTATATATATATATATATATATATATATATTTATATATATATATATATATATATATATATATATATACATATATATATATATATATATATATATATAGAGAGAGAGAGAGAGAGAGAGAGAGAGAGAGAGAGAGAGAGAGAGAGAGAGTAGGTAGGAAGACACCTACCGAAACGGGCGTAAGCCACTCCCGGTGAAGTATATATGGGAAGCGAAGAGGGTGCTGAAGGCCTACAAAGACCCTTCCCATGTCCTCACTTTCCGTTTCCCTATTGTCTCATCAACAGCTGAAAGTAGTTCAGCATGCTCTCTAATGACAGATCCTCTCTCTTTCCACACTACAGTACATTCACACAACATACACACCATTTACCCAAATTTTACAAATTCGAAATAGGTAAACTAAGTAGATCCTCGGAGTCCCCGCCTGGGGGGGGGGGGGGGGGCGGCACAAATTTCCCCAGGGAGGACTCCCATTTTGGCTGCCGACTTGTGAAGTGTCTTGTTATCTCCTTAGACCTCTTTCTTATCAATTTCTGCAACATTCACGGTCTACTTTCCAATTTCCATTCTGTGGAACACCATCTCTCCTCCTCTAAACCTCACCTTCTCTTCCTCACCGTAACACAGGTCTCGGCGGATACTGACAGCAATCTCTACTCTGTTCTCTCCTACTGTCTCTATCCTAAATTTCAATCCAAAGCTGGATGTTGCGCCTACGTACGCAACGACATCGCTTGCTTTCCTGCCCACGACCTTGACTCTTCAGAATTTCCACCATCTGGCTAAGACTTCATTGTCATTCTATTACTAAATACATCTGCGCTGTTCATCTCTCACCGACCTTTACTAACTATGTAAAATTCTTTGACTACTAGAATTCTAAAGTGGAACACATCTTGACCCACTCTCCCTTCGCTGAAATCTCCATCCTAGGAGATTTCAATGTTCAGCACCAGCTTTGGCTTTCATGCTCTTTCAGTGACCAGCCTGGTGAACAAGCCTACAACTTTGCACTCCTCAATGATCTATAGCAGTTGGTTTAGCACCCAGAGACTTCTGGCACCTAGCCAAAAATATCTCCTCTAATTTCACTTCTTCATCTTTTCCTCCTCTCCTTAACCCCGACGGCAGCACCGCCGTCTCATCTATCTCTAAGGCTGAACTCTTCTCTCAAACTTTCTGTAAAAACTCCACTCTGGACGATTCTGAACATATTACTCCTACTCATCCACCCCATGACTCCTTTATGCCTGTTATTAAGATTCTTAAGAATGATGTTTTCTATGTTGATGTTGACTCTGTTAAGGAGCCGGCAGCAGCTGTGGGTGAGGCGGACACTCAAGCTGACGGCCAGGAGTCTCAGAAGTTCTAAAACCCGTGCCCCCACCAAGAGAAGTACTTTGCCCTTACATCAAGAGATATGACGAACGCCAATGTCTTGCACTAACGGTGCGACATCTGCCACCTCAAGAGGACCATCATTAATGGGCACACGGCGAGCCTTTACAACTTGAAGTCAAATGCCATGAGGACACACCCAGCGCATGCCACCTAGTTTGATCATCATCTGATTTTGACTTGCTGTACCGTTCTGAAAAGCTTTATGTCTAAGCTACAAAATGATGAAGTTTCAGGTCACTGGGTCTGTTTTTAAGGGTTTTAGGGCCAAAATACTAAATCCATACACAAAAAAGTTAGCGGTTTGTGGTTATCGTTAGCTTTCACTAATTTCTTTATCAGTTTACCGGTTTAGCGTAAGCGAAGCTAACTTTTTACGTAGTGGATTACTAGTTAGCGAAGCTAACTTTACGGTTAGTGGTGCAAGCCACTGTATATATATATATATATATATATATATATATATATATATATATATATATATATATATATATATATATATATATATATATATATATATATATATATATATATATATATATATATATATATTTATATATATATATATATATATATATATATATATATATATATATATGCACACACACACACACACACACATACACACCAGGTATTCGTTATATGCGAGGGTTACGTTCTGCAATAAGCTCGCATAATGTGAATTCGCATATATCGAACCTATCATCCCATTACATATAAGGGGTTATGTTCCACGACCCGTTTTCGAACGCTCTAACTATTTATTAATAAAGCACTAAAGCAACAATAAAGCACATTGATTGCTTCCGGGGAGACACACCCAAAATCTACGATTTAAGCTGATAATTAGTTACCTGAAGATTA
>NC_066513.1:5986704-6004204 GCF_024679095.1 Eriocheir sinensis | reverse complement strand
TCTCTCTCTCTCACACACACACACACACACACACACACACACACACACACACACACACACACACACACACACACACACACACACACACACACACACACACACACACACACACACACACACGTCACATCACACCCCGCCTCGTCACATCACATCACATCACACCCGTCATGTCACATCACATCACATCACGCCCCGTTACGTAACACCACATCACACCCCGCCATGCCACATCACATCACATCGCACCCTATCACGTCACGTCACATCACATCACTTCACACCCCGTCACGTCACATCATATCACAACACATCATCACACATCGTCACGCTACATCACACCACAACGTATTCAATTGACAAATGGAATGGTCTAAATCTAGAGGGGATTCAACCTACGGGAATTCACGAGTTATATAAATGACATCAATATAGATATGGAGGCAGCACAGTACGATCATTCCTCAAAGTCTATACACTATACAAAAATATAACTGGGTAAATACAGGCGGGGTGGGTGGTATTCATTCATTTGTGTCCAGATTTGTTCATTTGTAGTCATGACATAACGTGAGGAAATATATGATAAAGTTTATACTAGAAACATCCATGGTTTACAATATATGGAGCAGGAAGAATAGCCGATACGAGTACATGTATGTGGGTTAAGAGGGAAAAGAAGCACAGTACATCGAAGACTAGATAGACAAGTTAGTGGCACTCATACTTCTGCCCCGGCGCACCCGTCACCCCACTCACCTTTGCCCTCGATCGATGTCTGTTCTTGGGAAAGTCTGAAATATCTTTCAATCCCAACTCGCCATCATAATAACCTCCACCCTACCACCTTGATGTTCCCTAGCCTCGCCCTTCACGTCTCGAGCGAATGGTATATTGGCTAGATAATATAAGAACATAAGAACGTAAGGAGTTTGCAAGAGGCCGGTAGGCCTGTACAAGGCAGCTCCTATATGTGTATAAGCATATGATTATGAGTTTGAGTTAAACGAATCATTTAAATTTGCCCAATATAGCATTACAGCGTAACATTTCTCTCTTGACCTCTTTATACGTATTCCAGCGAACGGAATATTAGTTTGATAATAAGTGACAAACTTATCCAATCAATACCCAACATACTGACTTTTGCATTCATGTGCAAAACATTTCTAACCTAACTTGAATAGTAATTTGGCGCAAAGACGTATTTGTCATTAGAAAAAGCTGGTTCATGGCTCAGAAAGGGGACAGCCATGTTCAGCTGATGTGTGAAGTAGTTTATGGTTCTTTGTGCACGGCTTCAATTTAGAGTTTGTTCTGAGTATTATCGTCAGTGAATAAATATTCGGAGAAACCAGCTTTAGCTTTTAAACAAGGATGGACTTGCTTGGAACACTTGAAACCATAAACTAGCTTTGGCCAGTGGTGGCTTTACACATGTAGAAATAAACACGTGGATAGATATATCCATGTATACTGTTTGTATATACATTATAATTATCTACTGTCGTATTGTGATATCTTTGAGAGAGAGAGAGAGAGAGAGAGAGAGAGAGAGAGAGAGAGAGAGAGATATTTACATAGATTTACATAGAAAATCAGACCACACAGACCCCATGGTCCAGA
This sequence comes from Eriocheir sinensis, assembly GCF_024679095.1. Lineage (NCBI taxonomy): Eukaryota > Metazoa > Arthropoda > Malacostraca > Decapoda > Varunidae > Eriocheir > Eriocheir sinensis. Next base: position 6,002,581 of record NC_066513.1, on the reverse strand, counting down.
CTAGGTGGTCTCTCCTTAAACCTAAGTGATTCTATTCTACATTAAATCAAATGGCTCCAAAACGTTGCATTTCAACTCTAGTTAATATTAAGTTCAAGGAAGGAGCTTGTTTTTAAAGGAATCAGTCGTGTTACACTGGACCACTGAAGGTGGGAGCTTATTCCATTCTCGCACTATAACGTGGGTGAAGAAAAATTTGGTGCAGTCTGAATTTACTTGTCTACATTTGAGTTTTATGCCATTGCTCCTCGTTCGCAAAGTGTCATCGATCATAAACAATTTTGATCTGTCTACATTCGTGAAACCATAAGTATTTTAGAACATTCGATAAGTTTTCCTCGGAGGCGATGTTTCTCAAGTGAGAACATATTAAGGGTGGAAAGCCTTTCTTCGTAAGATTTATTGCGCAAGGAAGGGATCATTTTTGTTGCCCGACGCTGAACACCTTCTAATTTAGCTATGTCCTTTGCATGGTGGGGAGACCAAAACTGTACTGCATATTCCAAGTGGGGTCTGGCTAATCTACTGTAGAGCGGAAGTATTACATCTTTATTCTTGAATAAAAAGTTTCTTTTAATGAAGCCCAACATTCTGTTCGCTTTATTTGCTGCATCGATGCATTGCTGTGAGAATTTGAGGTTTGACGCGATTTTGATCCCCAGGTCCTTAACGCATTGAATGCTTTTGAGTTTAACGCCGCACATTTTGTAATGGAACTTCTTATTTTTTGTTCCAACTTGAAGGACCTGGCACTTGTCTACGTTAAGGGGCATCTCCCATCTATCCGACCAAGCTGAAATTTTGTGCAAATCCTCTTGGAGGCTTTGCCTGTCTTCGTCAGTGAGAACCGAGCTACCAATCTTTGTGTCGTCTGCAAATTTACTAATGCGATTATTGAGTCCAACATCCACATCGTTGATGTAACTAATGAAGAACACTGGGCCAAAAACCGAGCCCTGAGGGACGCCACTAGTGACCGGCGCCCACTCTGAGTTAAATCCGTCAATCACCACTCTTTGTTGTCTGTTGTTCAACCAATTCGCGATCCATTGGTATAACTGACCTTCAATGCCTATTTGCTTTAATTTGTAAAGTAATTTATGGTGTGGGACTTTATCAAACGCTCTCTGGAAATCAAGATAGACTATGTCTAATGATTTGGTTATGTCATAAACTGAGAAGAGGTCGTTATAAAAGGTCAATAGATTTGAAAGGCAGGATCTTTTGTTACGGAAGCCATGTTGTGAATTCCCAATTAATGAGTGGCTTTCAAGGTAACTCACAATTTTGTCTCTAATTATGCTCTCAAGTAGCTTACCTACAACTGAAATTAGACTAATGGGCCTGTAATTACCTGGTAATTTTTTGTCTCCTTTCTTAAAATCGGTGTGACGTTAGCCTTTTTCCAATCCGAAGGGACGATTCCTTGTCGCAAGGACATATTGAATACGGTTGTGAGGGAGGATAATATTTCGCTCTTTCTCTCTTTAAGCAGTATAGGATATACTTTGTCGGGTCCGGGACTTTTATTTGTTTTAAGTGATTGAAGAGCTTTAAGGAATTCATCGGTTGTTATTTCAAAGTTAGGCAATGCATGCTCGAAATTTACATTAGTACTGGTGTTGGTGGTAGTGGTGGGAAGACTGTTAGTATTGAACACCGAGGAAAAGTAATTGTTTAAGAGGTTTGCAATGTGTTGGCTGTTAGTCACTAGTGCACCGTCACTGTTTGTTGAAGGTCCAACTCCACTTCTGATCGCCTTTCTGTTGTTTATGTAACCTTAGGCTACGCGCATTGAAATTAAGGACTTTCAAGCAATCTTGAGGCTTGGTAATAGAGGTGGTAGTACTTGCGGGTTCATGGTTACGCGTTTGTTGCGATGAATGGCGTCTATTTACACGGGCCGGGTGGAGGGACGTGGCTGAGTGCGTATTTTTTTTGATCGGGTGTCACGTACTGCGTCGTTTAGGGGCCTTCCGAATCTGGCTGCACCGTTGGGGGACAGGTGTATTCCGTCCCTGTGGAAGAGTTCACTCTGGCCGTAGAAATTGTCCCAGGCGTTAAAGAACTCAACGTCAAGCTCTCTGCAAAGAGTCTGCAAGCGGTTGTTGAAGCTGAAGGCCTTGCTGAAGAAGTCGCTCTCCGCCCACGTCCGTGGTAGAATTCCTGAAATCAAAATGTTAGGGGATTTAGACTTATACTGCTGGATGAGCCTACGGTACTTGTCCAGCAGTTCTTCAGACCGGGTCGTGGTGACGTCGTTCGTACCTGTGTGGAGAACAAAAAGTGAGTCATTAGAAGCCTCAGCGGAGACCTCGTCCACGGCAGCTGTGATGTCGTCAACTTCAGCTCCGGGATGAGAGAGAGAGAGAGAGAGAGAGAGAGAGAGAGAGAGAGAGAGAGAGAGAGAGAGAGAGAGAGAGAGAGAGAGAGAGAGAGAGAGAGAGAGAGAAAGCGCGTCGAGGTGCCTTGTCACTACCCCCTCATCCAAGCGAGAAAGTTCTTCATGGTGCTGAATGCTTGCCTCCTACCTGCTTAAGCCCCGTTCACACTGTGCCGACTCTGGGCCACGACAACCCAGCGACTTTTCCATTTGACAAGTTGGTTCCCACGCTCCAAGAAGGGGAGAGAAGTTTTATTGAGGTCTTGGTGTCTTGCCGACTGTCTGGGACATTCGGCCAACTAGTTGCCAGCATGTCGTGCTAATTCTCACGACTCCAGACTCCCGTCACGACGTCGGCGCAGCATTCGGCAACAGTCTCAAGACCTCTTTCAAGACATGCCCGACACTTTCACATCAACACCCAAGACCTCGTGTACCCTAGAGTCGTGGGTAGTCCAAGAGTCGTCGGCACAGTGTGAACGGGGCTTTAGTCTTGGAGCCTAAAGCCCCGTTCACACTGTGCCGACTCTGGGCCACGACAACCCAGCGACTTTTGCATTTGACAAGTCGGCTCCCACACTCCAAGAATTTTTTGGCGTCTTGGTGTCGGCTATCAGGATTGCCGACTGTCTGGGACATTCGGCCAACTAGTTGCTAGAATGTCGGCGACATGCTGGCAGTTAATCTCAAGACGAGTATCAACGGTCATTTTTTAAATGGCGCCATGTCTATGACAACCACGAATCTGCCGACCGATTGGCCGACAGTCACAGACGGTCTAGACGACAGTCTTCCCGATTGCCTGTCAACTGGTTGGCCGACTAACTGGCCGACAGTTGCCAAGGAGTTGGCCGACGGTCTTCGCGACTGTCTTGGCGACTGTCTTGCCGTTCCTTAAAATACGGAATCGCTCTGTATTCGAGAATGAAATGTATCGTTCCGTTTTTAACCAATACGGAACGGCATTTGTTCCGTACGGCATTTTGTTATCTGAATGGTCAAGCTGATAAGATTCAGTATCTTAAAATTGTAGTGAGCGCATTTTTCGGTTAATCACAATACCAGCCCGTAAAATTTGTCAAAGGTCGTCCTAAAATTTGTGTAAAATACGCGCCGTAACGTTTATCCCCCCTCCCTCTTGCCTCCACCAGCAACGTGCTGCGACTGTCACTCATTGCATGCTCGAGAAATTTTAGGGTTGCCACCCGTTCCTTTAAATATGGATCCATTCCGTATTGGAGAGAGATGTTGCATTCCACATTTTTCTGACCTCAGGGTGGCAACCCTATTTGTGTCATCCAACACAAGAGAGATCGAGGCAAAAGGAGTGCATGCGTACTGTGCGGCTCCCAAATTTGTGCCAGCGAAACGTAACCATGACCAAAAGTTGTTATTGTGTTCGTGATTGCAAAATAAAAATAAAAATTTCTCGATGGCGGCAGTTATCCAATATTTTTGAGCCGACAGTCGTCACGAACGTCCTTCATTAGGCGAAAACTGTCGTCACGACAGTCCGTCATCATTCTTAAATAGTCGGCACAGACAACTGTGCCGACAGGAAACGGTAAAAATTTGAAAATGGCCCCGACAGTCGTCACGACTGTCTCAAGACAAGCCAAGACTGTTGACGACAGTCTTGACGACTGCCCCCGACCTCCCTCAGACCTCAACCGGAAGTGAGGGTTGGTCCAGACTCTTGCTGACTCTTGTCGTGAAAGTTTAGCATGGAAAACTTTTTTACGCTAACCCTCACGACTCCAGACTCCCGTCACGACGTCGGCGCAGCATTCGACAACAGTCTCAAGACCTTTCAAGACATGCCCGACCCTTTTACATCAACACCCCAAACCTCGTGTGCCCTAAAGTCGTGGGTTGTCGTGGCCCAGAGTCGGCACAGTGTGAGCGGGACTTAAGCCCCGTTCACACTGGCAACTAGTTGGCCGAATGTCCCAGACAGTCGGCAAGACACCAAGACCCCAATGAAACCTCTCCCACCTTCTTGGAGCGTGGGAACCAACTTGTTAAATGGAAAAGTCGCTGGGTTGTCGTGGCCCAGAGTCGCCACAGTGTGAACGGGGCTTGAAGGGACGTGCACACAGAGAAAACAACCACGCATTGCTTTGAGAGCCACTGTATGTTGTTTTCGTTGCCTAGTCTTTTGGCGTGCTGCATCGTTTTAGTATAACAGCGTTTGATGTAGGTTACAGGTGCAATGACTAGAAAATAAAAGTAACTGTCAGCCTTCTCATTTTGTGTTTTGCACGTGAATGGGGAGTCATGAGAACATAAAGCCACGTATGTTGTTTCTTGTAGACTATAGTGTTGCGGTGTGATGAATCTTGAGGAAATAATGTTAGATGTTAACTCTGCATTTACCAGGAAAACCCACTGTATCTTTCGTTTTTCTCTTCGTTTCGGATGTGAATGTGATGTCTTGAGAATAGAGAAAATGTATATTCCTTTGTAGTTACCGGTAAGTATTTCAACGTCCATGAGTAAATAAAGATTATTTGGGGTGTGTTTGTCTTGAAAAGCCGCTGTATATATTTTTATTATTTGTGAAGTGAATGTTGAGTCTTGTGATAACAGAGTCTCTGCATGATTTTTGCTGTCTGGTATTTCAGCGTGATGGATTGTGAGTAAATATGGTTAACTGGTTAGGGTGTATTTATTGTCAAGAAAACCCCCCCACTAAGTTTCCTCGTTTATTTATAACTTGGATATATATATATATATATATATATATATATATATATATATATATATATATATATATATATATATATATATATATATATATATATATATATATATATATATATATATATATATATATATATATATATATGAATGTATAACCGTGAGAAACTAGCCACTGTGTATGGTTTCTTGTGTCCTGAAGTGTTTTGATGTGATGAACCTTGAAGGCTTGGTGTTTAAGGTGCATTTACCGAGAAAAGTCACTATATGTTTCTTCTTTCTTCACGTGAATGGAACGTTATTAGAAAAAAGGATTTGGTATTTAAGTGCTCATTGCTATGCTCATTTTCATGGCATACCTTTAAAACTATACTATATAAAGTATATCGTGTTTCTTGCGTGTCGTGGTCGTGTTTGGGTGACATTTGTAAACGACTCTTTCCGTGATGCTTGAAGGCTTATTTACTTTAGTACTTTGACCAGCAGCCTAGTATTTGTTCATTCAAATATCATGGAACTAAGCGAAGGATTAAATGAGTCTTTAATGTTTGTTGTTTGTCTTCTCGTCAGTTTGTTTTTCATTCGTTGTCGAATATTTTGGAAATATTTTCTTCAGATTTCTTCCTTTAGTAACCACCAGCAATGGAGATGCTAATAACAGGTTTGCAGTCAAAATCTTATAAAATCTGTGTGTGTGTGTGTGTGTGTTTACGAAACATATTTTAACTGGTGATTCTACAAAATATCTTAACTCAAATGGTTGAATATTGAGAAAGCGATACTCGCAGACATCAACCGACATTTGGTTGATAATGTATGAATAGTGTGAGCTTGTCGTGAGTGAAAGATACACATTGTAAGGCCACTGACACACAAACACATAAATGGATCACTGTTCCCGTCTGACTGTCTCCGGTCACCATGTGTCAGTCACCACCACAACCACTACCACCATCACCAGCGTCGTCACTAAAACTATAATTACTTTGTTAATAGATCTGCGAACCTCAACACTGTCTTCCCCTTTCCACCCCCCTTCCTCCTCCTAGTGTCTTGCGGTGGTCTCTGACGTTATTTTATGATTTGGTAACATGGAAAATAATAGTGCGGCGTCAGGTGTGGAGGGATGGATGCAGTGTTGGCGGCGTGGATGTGGAAGGAAGGGGCGTTGAAGAGGGGGAGTAAAGAGTATAGCGAACTACTACTACTACTACTACTACTACTACTACTACTATTACTACTTCTACTGCTGCTATATTACCACTACTACTACTACTATTACTACTACTACTGATGATGATGATGCTGTTGCTGCTGATGCTGCTGTTACTGCTAAGAAGAAAAAAACTATGATAGTGATGTAGACGAAGATTTGCTTGGAAGAAAATAGTGAAGATTTATTCAGATGAAGTTGAGGGTTATGAAGTATTACAGGTTTTAAAACAAATGCAATCACATGGTTTAGATTATAACTGTCTATACTAGACATTAACAAATACGAGGAAAGAATTACAGAAACAAAAGGATTGAGGTAACAAAAAGTGGAGACTAGAAACGAATTCGAAACTCAAATTCTGCTCCGTTTATCGGGGAGACCTCAGTTATGTATCAATGGACGGCGAAGCAGACTTACATAAGAGTAGTGTGGTTATGCAGAGTAACATAGGTGCCAGGCAAAATAATATTTCATGGTCATGCAGAGGAAGGCAAAGGTCTGGTGGTGTTCACAGACATAGAGGCATACCGTCAAGGAGAAAAGCCTATTTTGATATTTTACACCCATATTTTTTAACGAAGGAACTCCTGCGTTTAGCTCTGGTGGGTGGGCGAGGCGACGCATCCCTCGGCGTATGTCCAATTGAATGATTGATTGTTTGATAGATTGATATGATTGTAATCTAAGGAGGGCAAATTATTGTTTTGATATTTTCGAGGTTGAAGTTGATTTGTATTTCAAGTCAAAACCTGTTGACGTTAGCGTGAAGACTCGCACTAAATGCATAGGGTTCAGTGTTCTCAAGGTTTCCTCATTAGTTTATATGATGAACACACACACACACACACACACAGACACACACAGACACACACATTCTCTAGGGCTTTTTTTGAGTGGGCTTTTTTTTCTACACTTTTTGTTGCCCTTGAGCCGTCTCCTTTGTAGTAAATAAAATAAAAAACGTACTTTTGCAATATGTATTTGTGAGTGTGTATACCTTGAGCACATACACGCACAGATAAACACACGCGTGTGTGTTTAATTCCCCGACGGCCTGGACTGTAATAGTCATCGCCAGCATGTAAAAATAATAGTGTCTGTCCCTCTTGGCTGTGTGTGAACAGAATGTTTGGCAGAGTTGTGTTTCCTTTGATCTCTTTTCCAAAAGTCACAGGGAATCTCACAAGGCCGCCCATAGGAGGAAAGAAGGGAAGGTTTTCCTCCCCGTTTAGAGTGAGGCACCTGCTCAATGGGCAGTGGAAAATCACAGAGTGCCCCTCTTCTCCACACACTGGGGCGCCGCCCGTGCCTCAGGCAGGAGCGCGAGGCAGCGAGGAAGTTGCGACGAGCAAAATATTGTGGATGGGGGAAAAAAAAAGAAGAAAAAATTACATATGACACAATGATTTAACATATTAAAACACTGACATAACCATTAAATATGGAAGGGAAAAATTTTCAATAATTTGATTCCGGTCATGTTCAATTTTAGTGGTACTTGTGTACCTTTTTTCTTTTGATGATCTTCCTTCGAAAAAATAATGTCAAAATTGGCATTCTTGCGTCTGCCAACATACAAATCCAGATATTGTACTTGTTTTTTACATTATCTAACAAGAAATATATGCACAAATGAAGATATTCTGATTTTTATAGCTGCCACCTTGGATGTCTCAAATTCCCAGCCTGGTATGTGTTAAGAAAATTTGGCACCCTAATTTTTTGCCGTTTCTTACAGTATTTTAAAACAGAATCAAGTGATAACTTTAACAGCAAAATGCACGCCTGGGGGGCGGTGGCTGAGTGGTTGGAGCGCAGGCGCAGCGTCCAGCAGGACCCGGGTTCGTGTCCCCGGCCACCGCCACAAAGTGGGATTTTTCAGTCTCCATAACCAACAGCTCTGCATATCCAGGGCCAAAAGTTTATTTGAGTAAGGAGGGGGGGAGGGTAGCTTTAGTGGGGAAATTTCTTTTATTTGAAGTGTATGCTTTCCGCAAGAGTTGCAGTTAATACTTTTGTATGAGTTGACAATAAATTCCTTTTCTCTACAACTTATGATAATGTGTCCTGCAGTTCCAGCATGGGGTGTTTGAGAGAGTTAAGCAGTCCTGTAATACTGGTGGTGGCGATGGCGGCAGCGGCAGCGGCAAACACTCCTTCCCACCAAGTGGTTCCAGCTGTACCCCCTCCCGTACAGGTAAGGCCGTAATACTTACAACCATTATGTAGTGTAGTGCTTTGCGGTGGGGCCTTGATAGTAACAATTATAGCAGTGGTTTGGTGTTCTTGGTAAAGGTAGAGGTATTTGCATGATCCGTTGATTGATTGAATGTTTTAGGGTGCTATGAAAATGGAGTGGTTACCTTAGTCTAAATTGGGGAATAAATTGGTGTGTGTGTGTGTGTGTGTGTGTGTGTGTGTGTGTGTGTGTGTGTATGTGTGTGCGCGCGCACACACATGTATAGATAAGAATCAAGCTGCTGTTGGACACCGGTAAGTATTGGTGGTTAACTGGACGCTATTCGCCACTAGCAAGCCCTGAAACAACATGCAGCCAGCCTAATCCCTTGATACATTTATTGTACAACTTATCTTTTCATCACTTAAGACTTATCTTACTTTTTTTTTTGCTGTACCTTTACCTCATGTATTTGGCAGAAATTTTGCCTCATACACTCTTTACTTGTATGCCCTACCGTTGAGACTACATCCGTTCTTCATAGTTCTGTTTATTGAGCACATTTGTTTTAAGTTCAGTTGGGGGCATACGCAATAGCTGTGCGTGCACATTATTGCATGCCGTTTATAAACACCAATCCCACGACAGCATGTTATAGTCTCTTCCAGCACTTGCACATCTGTCACCTTACAGTGTCCTTCCTATTCCTACCCTCACACATGTATACCTGTCTTTTAATCCCTTTCTCTAGCTGTGACCTTATATGCATATATATATATATATATATATATATATATATATATATATATATATATATATATATATATATATATATATATATATATATATATATATATATATATATATATATATATATATATATATATATATATATATATATATATATATATATATATATATATATATATATATATATATATATATATATATATATATATATATATATATATATATATATATATATATATATATATATATATATATATATATATATATATATATATATATATATATATATATATATATATATATATATATATTAGAGTTGTATCGGATGTCAGATTTCAGATGTGTTCAGGATTTTGGTGTGAATTACGAAAACCCTGAACACATGGTAATTTTTATTTTATTTTATTTTATTTACGTCGCGGCCTATTGCGCCGTTAGGCTTTTTCACTGGTGGGGCCCTGATGGTCGGCCCAGCCCGTTGTGGACCAGGCAAGTGTTTATAGTGGCGTTATTTTATTTTGGCTCATACTGCCCTCCGGAGCTCATATCTGAGCCTCTCATTTGAGAGGTAATCTAGTGCCCGGGTTGATAGGTGGGCTTCAGGGCAGCATGTGCACGGGTAGTCTTAGGCCACTCGGCGGTGAATTAAAAATCCCCTCAGTGTGGCGGCCAGGATTCGAACCCGCGTCCCTTCTGGATGTCCCGGACGTGGAGCCTGCACTCTAACAACTCAGCCACCGCCTCCCCATATTACACTTCCGCTGTGAAAAGTCCGCTTTATCGTTAACTCTGCTCATACGCCCGCTACACCACCGGGCACACGCCACAACACGGCAACACTCGTGCGATAGGAAGAGCTCAGCGCTGCCAGTTCATATTTTTCAGTCTTGTTTTTGTATAATTACACAATATATAGTTAATGACGAAGCACTGAAATCTTTCTTGTAGACTTTAAGAGGGAGTAGGGTCTACATACACATTACACAGACATGCATAATGCATGTATATATTATTTACAAACACAAATACGTACATACACACACCGTCACACGACACACACATTCACACACACATTCTCAGCCGCCAAAGGTGGGCATTCCGCAATTTAAGTTCGCTAATAGCGGACGAACAAAAAAAATTGCGGAATAGCGTTTGCGAAAAAAAAAGCTGATTTGCAGTTAGCGGAATGTCAAAATTATAGTCCGCTAACGCAAACTTTAAAAAACCGCCGACAATGAAGTTTCTGAGAACTTCAAGAATATTCTTGAAAGTGTGGAGAAATATCTAGGTTAGGATGGCCAGACGTTCCAGATTTTCTGGGACAGTCCCAGATTTTAATGGTTCGTCCCGGAAATAAAATTGTCCGGGAAATGTCCCGGATTTCATGCACTTTTCCAGAAAATGTTTTTTTTTTAATAAAGCGTCCCTGATTTCACTTCAAGTACAACACCCCTGTCCTCCTCCGTGGCTGTGGGGAGATTGTTCAAATTGGGCTCTGACGTCCTCAGGCCCAAGAGGTCATCCCTGACTCATGATAACTTTGAGAAGCTGGTGTTTGTCAATGGAAACATGCACCTCTTGAAGGGGAAGTAGCTGTGCCAGATGGAGGATTTTGTATTTTTCTGTTTTAAAACTTCTGTTATATATATAAATCTATATGATAAATAAATGTATAAATTGTAAGAGAATTTTATCGGAAATTATGTTTTTAACTACCAATAAAGGGTTAGCGGACTAAAAAATGGTTAGCGGACTGTTGCGGACTTCATTAGTGGACTAATAAAATTATTAGCGTTAGCATTAGCGGATTTGCGATAGCTGACCGGCGAAGCCAGAAAATTTGCGGATTAGCGATTAGCGGAATACCCAACAAAGTTAGCGGAATTGTGAATTGCCACATACTTGTCTTAAAATTCAGTCTAACACGCCCATACCCATCACGGAGCCCCACAAGGGAAGACTGATCGCTGTGCCCATAGGCCCAACAGCCCCAGGGATGGCAGGAGAGTATACGCAGCCACCACATGACACAGTGATGGCCACTTGGCTTGTGGTCACGCAGACTAGCCCATTGATCTTCCCGAGGAAGGATGGGCCGCCCGTCTTAGCCGGAATAAGGGACCAAAGAGGTGAGTTGCTAGCCGCAGCACACGGCTACGGCATTGCTCAGGCTCCAGGACTCCCGCCTCCTAGCCTTACAGGGACACCACATACGGCAAACTCTTGGGAGAACCCAGGTTAAGGGCGTGCCAACCCTTCCCCAGGGTTTGGCACGTCCAGTGGAGAGAAGGATTATTCAAGAAGAGGGAAAGAAGGACAGCTTCTACCAGGACATTCACTTCCATCTTCTCACCTGTCACAATCGTCATATACCTTATTACGAAATATTGTTGCTCAGTCGTACACGTGAGAATCAACATTGTTCATGGTGTTGATTATGCCATCATGTTCTCAATTCAAGCCTAAAAAGAGTACATCAAAGTGAACTTATTTAAATATAGCAATATGTTTCACTCAACTTTTATCTTGGCCACCCAATAAATACAGATTCATAAACATTGTAAGATATGTCTACATTACATATTATTATATATTATTCTTTACATGAATTTAAATCTTGTTCCTCTGTCATTTCAGCCATGCATATCAAACATAAATCAATCTAAAACATTTAGATTACCATTAATATACTATTCCTTTGTGAGTGTGTGTGTGTGTGTGTGTGTGTGTGTGTGTGTGTGTGTGTGTGTGTGTGTGTGTGTGTGTGTGTGTGTGTGTGTGTGTTTATTGATCCACAGTGTGGCTTGTGCCACACAATGCCTTGATGTCTCTGTCTCAATTGCTTTATACTTAGGTATTTTCTTTCTTAATAATTGCTAACCTGTTCTTGATTAATTATATTCACTGTTTCCATCTTTTTCCCTTTATTCAACGTTCTCTCTCTCTCTCTCTCTCTCTCTCTCTCTCTCTCTCTCTCTCTCTCTCTCTCTCTCTCTCTCTCTCTCTCTCTCTCTCTCTCTCTCTCTCTCTGTGGATCCTGTTGTGGAACGTGGGTTGGGGTGGGTCAGGTCTCGTCTGGTGTGTTGACAGTGTTGGGCGGGCAGCGGCAGGGGCGGGTCATTGAGGTAGGGGCAGATGGCATTCCCATTATCCATGGGGTGCGAGCTCCCGATGACCCTGAAGGTACCCCTGTATACAGGAACGCCAGGTACGGGGCATAGATGACAAGTGGGCACATGGTAGTTTATGGTATTAGCTGAAAGGTAGCTGCTCACTATAGAAAATTATATAGGTGACATGATACATGGTTCACCATTCTTCTTGTGTCACCGAATTGTTTGAAAAGACTAAATTTGAAAGCAAATTAAAATGTATGTGGAACGTGGGCAAAAAGAGGAGTAATGTAAAACATGGATTATGAGCATGTGCCATTTTCAACAGATCATCTGTTACAGGCGTTGTAGCTGGCAGTGTCTGTGTGACCTTAGGCAAAGTGATGCACTTGAACCTTAAAACAAATATTTCAGTTATTAAATATTTTATGAATACAGCCAGACTAAGAATCCAAGAAAAATACAACTTGCCATATCTTACTCTTCAACGGAAGTAAGAAAGGGGTGTTTCAAAAGACTGCAAAAGAAAACACAGTTCAAGAGATAGATATGTTATTGCTCTTATGTTGAAAGAAGTTAATGAAAATTGCACTTTCAGAAATTATACGCTTCCGTCCAAGGTGACACAATATCTTCATAATAATACACTGCTCAGAAGTATTAAAGAAATTTGAGTGAGATAACACAGAAATTAAGATAAACAGTGAATATCTTTAATGAGCTTAATTCGCAGTTTCACTAAGGGTTTCTGGGGATAACATACAAAGAATGATTGAGGAAGTCCACAGAGAGAGTCCGAAAGCAGTGCTAAATATGAATATGAAGAGAACAAAAATAATGTTATATAATCATTCGGCATGACAGCAATTAATGACTGGAAACAAAATATTTGAGTGAGTAGAGGATTACCCACATAAACAGTTGGTGCAAACTCAGCCCTCAGAAAAAAAAAGAATAATAAAAGAAAATTGGAATGGGATGAAGCACTTTTGGTAAACGAAATAATATCGTATAGAGCAACCTGCGAATTTCTCTAAGAAGAAAGAAGTACAATCAATGGATTCTGCCATTCCTAACCTACTGTTTAGAAGCAAAAGATCTTGACAGAAAGCTAAGAAACGCACAAAGAGGAATGGAGAGAAAAATGCTGGTGTGAGAAGAAACAGGATGCGAACATCATTGATTAGGGAAATGACAATAGGTTGAATATATTTTGATAAGATAGGGTAATAAATTGAGTTGGACTGGCCATGTGACCCTTAGAACTGATAAGAGATAACCAAAGTAACAGAGTGGCAAACCAGAATATGTAAAAGTCAGAGCAGGCAGAGGACGAGTTGAAATAAAGAAATTGCGATGACAAATTGGTAATGAAAAGACAAAAAAAAGTGCGGTTGTAGATGAGGAGCACCTTGAACATGCTGTTGCTGATCAGTGCTCGCATTATGATTATCAGGAAAATCATTCACTTGTTTTGCATATTCTAAACCGCAACTTTGGGATGTACTTATGTATATGTTGTGAGGGATATTAATGAACATAAAATTTTCTATATTCAAGGAAAGTCAAAGGCACAGTAGATATTTTAAAGAAATATCTGCGCGTTCGTTCTCAGTAGTATAAGGATCCTCTAATTTTCATTCAGTCTGTCAAATCTAGCCTTTATTAGCCTTATATTTTTATTTTTTTAAGACATTCTCACGAGTTCTTGTCCTTCCATTCACTGCCTTCTCCTTTTCTCCCTTTATCATCTTTGCTTCCACCTTCCCTACTTCATGGCCGTGGCACAGAATCGTCAACAACAAGCTGTTGACAGCTGAGGACGAGCTTAAAATCAACCAGGTATTGGGCAGGTTAAGGGCTGCTGCTTTGCCCCAAACAACTCGCCAAGCCCGAGTACTGAACCTGAGGCCAAGCCAGGTAGGTGTGCTATTTTGTGTACCCAGCCAATAGTAGGTTCTGGGTTCCCTTGATGTACTGTCACATACAATTTTCTTTTGTTTCTTTAACATTTAAAAATTGGCGTTGTTACAATATTGTTGCATCCCTTGGGTAAGCATGATATTCTATAGGTTCTATAGCCTAAAATAACAGCTAAGAGTGAAAGTGAGTAGTGAAACTGAAATGCCTATATATGTAATTGTCAAAAGTATTTCATATGATTATCTTTATTTTATATCTATGAAGTTGGCAACTGAGTATATATATTTATGTAGTTGAGCTGAAATATGAATGTAGAAATTGACTTAGATATTAATATAGTGATGATTATTCTGGCAGGTTCAAAAGGTGAAATGGAACATTTGTGTTGTGTCCTGAGATTATTTTTTTTAGTGTTGTAGTGTGATGATGTTGATGATCGTAATGATGATAAAGTAATGATAACGGTGTTCCAGCACCCTCCCATCACACTCTCTCTCTCTCTCTCTCTCTCTCTCTCTCTCTCTCTCTCTCTCTCTCTCTCTCTCTCTCTCTCTCTCACACACACACACACACACACACACACACACACACACACACTCCGTGGCGCAACTGGTTAGAGCGCTGCGCTGCCAGGGCTAACGGTCTGACAGGGCGGCGGTTCGAGCCCGCTCAGGCCGGATTCTTTTCGTTGACTAGGAGTGGTTACTTGCCCCCCCTTGAGCAAGGCCAAGGGGGATGCAGGCGTGTGGGGTGTGAGGTCCTGGCAGTACCCGTAGGTCGACGATAAAGAGCATTTGATCATGTCGGGAGGGTACCTACTGGCGATTACGAGTCCAACACGTGATCAGGCCGTGGTGAATTACACACAAGCGCACACGCGCATCTCCTCCTCCCTTTAATCACCAAAATATCGCTAAAAGGCGGTGTAGAGAGGACCGGACTATTGTGGTAAAAGGGAAAGGAATGCATGAGGGGAATCCAATCATGAGACGTTGATATTCTGCCAGAATGAAACTGTCAAAGTGTGAAACCACTATGTTGCTGTGGGTTGAACTTTGAGGCAAACTGCTTTTTAATGGTTTAGGAAATGTTTATTAAAATTAAGGGTGATAATTTTAACGATTTTGAAAATTCCACCGCTAATGATATTATATAGGACCGTTTATTTATTTTTCTAATTTTTTTTTTTTTTACGTCTTCGCCTGTGGCGCCGGTAGGCTTTTTTCATAAGGCCTGATGGTCGGCCCCAGCTCGTTGTGGCGCAGGCAAGCTTTTCTAGTTTATCTAAAGTAGCAAATGTAAGTAAAGTGACAGATCGAGACACAGAGACGGGACCCTACGAGTGTAGCTAATATCCTATATATCACAAATCGTAGATAAACATACCCTCCCCCACCACACACGCATAATACAATATGCGTCACTGGCATTGATTTATTATTATTCAAATGTTATTGTTTTTATTTTTCTTCCATTAATCATTTTCAGTATTACTATCTTTATTTTTATTATTATTATTACTATCATTATTATTATTATTATTATTATTATTATTATTATTATTATTATTATTATTATTGAGTGAAGGAGGAGGAAGGGAACACGAGTATGTT
>NC_066513.1:5846704-5981704 GCF_024679095.1 Eriocheir sinensis | reverse complement strand
TTTTAAAATACGGAATCGCTCTGTATCCGAGAATGAAATGTATCGTTCCGTTTTGAACCAATACGGAACGGTATTTGTTCCGTACGGTATTTTATTATCTGAATGGTCAAGCTGATAAGATTCAGTATTTTAAAATTGTAGTGAGCGCATTTTTCAGTTAATCACAAAACCAGCCTGTAAAATTTGTCAAAGGTTCGTCGTAAAATACGTATAAAATACGCGACGTAACGTCCCTTCCCCCTCCCTCTTGCCTTCACCAGCAGCGTGCAGCGACTGTCACTCATTGCATGCTCGAGAAATTTTAGGGTTGCCACCCGTTCCTTTAAATACGGACCCATTCCGTATTGGAGAGTGAGATGTTGCATTCCACATTTTTCTGACCTCAAGGTGGCAACTCTAGTTGTGTCATTCAACACAAGAGAGATCGAGGCAAAAGGAGTGTGTGCATGCGTACTGTGCGACTCCCAAGTTTGTGCCAGCGAAACGTAACCATGCCCAGCTGTTGTTGTGCTTGTTATTGCAAAATAAATATATAAATTTCTTGATGGCGGCAGTGTTAGCCAATATTTCTGAGCCGACAGTCGTCACGAACGTCCTTCATTAGGCGAAGACTGTCGGCACGACAGTCCCGCATCATTCTGTCATTAGGTTGATGGTATTTTTATTTTCCTTGGCCGGCCAAGCTTGTAAAAAAATAAAAAAAAGAATAAAAAAAAACACGCGCTGCCCTTGGACGGCCAAAAAGGCCAAAAAGTATCCAATTTGCCCCAGAAAGGGTAAAAAGTATCCAATTTTGTCTGATAATTCGATTTTATATCCATTTTGCTCAGCGGCGTAAGAATGTACGAAGAATCGATTCCTCGCGGTACCCGGTACCGGTACCTAGTACCGCGAAGCCTCATGATCACTCAGGTGCCGGGAACCGTCATGATCACTCGGCACTGTGCATTGCCGCTAGTACCGGTACCGTTTGGATCTTAGTGACGCTCGGCGCTCGCCCGCCTCCATGTGGTATCGCGCGGTATGGGCCCTGTGTGTAGACGCTGAGTCACTGCCTCGCTGACCGTCTCCCCCAAGTTCCCACCATTTTGTCCTGCTTTCCGTTTCCATCACAGCTCCCGTTTCCATTATTTTATTATTTGATTTATTTATTAGTTACTGGATAATTCTTCATGTCCGATTCTTTTTCTTTTTTAGGTTGCTAATAAATATTGTTATTGTTATTAGACTATGATCGAGTACATCCATAATAACTATACATGCTATTTTCTTATCGAAAAAATAAATATTCACTTCATTCAGAGAGAGAGAGAGAGAGAGAGAGAGAGAGAGAGAGAGAGAGAGAGAGAGAGAGTTTTCTTTACAGGAAATTTATTTGGGAATTTCATCAGAAGCCATAGAAATAAAAAAAAAATACTCCTTCGGGTAACGGTACCGGTACCGGTACTAACGGTACCTGAGTTTTCGGTACCGGTACTACCGGTACTCAAATTAACGGTACTTGCCCATCCCTACTGCCGGCCGCTCCCGGCCGGGCCGCCGCGATGCACCCCACGCCGCCGGCCATCACCAGCCCTCCTCGCCCCAAACTAGCATCCCCCACACAAATAACACAAATATACATGAAATATACCCCCTGGTGGAACAATATTATTTGTTTAGATTATATTTGCTAATCATCTCTCTGGTCCACCGTTTTCATTATTATTACTCGTTTATGAGTCTTTAAAATGCAGGGAAATATTATTATTTCAGCGGTGATAGGTTAGGTTACTATTTGCTCATTGAAGGCTCTTCAGCTAGAAACTCCCCTAGGTTGGGTTATAAGTCCATCTTTATTTAATAGCCTAATGTATAAGGTTGCACAGTCTTCATTTTCATGGGTACCAATGTCATTATAATATGTTGAAGACATGTGCATTTTCCTACAGTATTCTCTAAACCTAGCTATTTTGACCCTCAAGCAAAATGAAACACGTTTACATGGCCTTAGTATTTTACTGTATTATTTTTATAATCTACAATAAGTATTTAAATTAAATTAAATGTTATTGAATTATAATCATTGATGACTTATCTTCACAATACCTTGGAATCGCACAGAACATTTATTGCAGCAATAGTGTGTGTGTGTGTGTGTGTGTGTGTGTGTGTGTGTGTGTGTGTGTGATAACACAATAAAGACAGCAGCACGGCGAGTAATGGAATCAGTGCCCCCTCCACCCCGACATACGTAGGCTACTTAACACTAATTTTCTCTCCATGTGCTAAAGTTTACTGCAAGCAGGTAACGGAAAGGAAGCAAAGTGCCTTTGCATTGATGGAGTTTGGGTAGTGTGTCAGCCACGTGGCCCATGACAAGTATATCAAGGCTCATGACGTTCAGGAGGCAGCGTCCCTCCCTGCAAGCAAGGGTCAGGCGATGAAGGGATATGTAGGTAATAGAAAGACTTCCCCAACTGCTGCCGATAATGTTTTACAGCGATAAGTATTGTTAAATCCATCCATCACAGCAGCAACACTCAAAGAGAAGCACCCAGACTTGTGTGAAGTCTCTCAGTACCCTCTAAGCACTGCCGCCTCTCAAGGTCGTCAGCAGCCCTCCGTGACACGCATATAATCACAGGCTACGTGGGTTGCTGAGTGCCTATACCGAGACAGTGGCTGATCGTAAGGCTAATAATAATCTCCTGTCACCTTCTTACGGCACATTACAACGGCTGGTGACCAAATTATGGTAAAGTATAAGGGCGTAATGGTGGGTTGGCGATACCTGTTGATGTAGACACAAACTGTCTCTTATTTACTTTCCCAGAGCTCGTTGGCTGCTGGCTCCCTGCTGGCTGTTAGAGGAAGGTGTGCAGGTCTGACCCAAGTGTGTTCAGTTTCAGTGGACGACCCGTATGGCTGTGAAACAGAAATACAAAAGAGAGCGTGTGCTAGCGTTTGAAAAGCGCGGCAAAAACAGGGCCAATAATGACGTCCAAATCTTAGGTTGTCGGGACTCTATCAAGGGACTCTAGCCGTGACGAGGGAGCTGCCAGATACTACCACACACACACACACACACACGCATCCACACTCACGCACTGTCACTTTCTATAAAACCCATCCTCCCACGGGTTTTCCTTGTATTTGTGGGGACACTTCCTGCCGGTTCACGGATCCTCACAGATCACCATGTCGGATTCACGTCCTTCGTCGAAGGGCGAAGGCAGCGAACAACAGCAGGGAGCCATTGAGTCATCACACGACCTTGGCAGTTCCCGCGGGGCGGCTTCACCGTGGGGCCACCGAGTCCGACACTCACCCCCCATCTGCCCCACTCCTTTCTGCCTCAACCCCACCCGCCTCCTCGTGCACGGGACGTCGATGTTCTACAACTTATCAAGTACTTGGAGGAGTCTCGTCTGTCTGCTGACATGCGTAGAAGGCAAGATGACGAAGACAGACGGAGAGAGGACTTGCGACGACGACAAGAAGAGGAGGAAAGGCGGCGAGCAGAGGAGTCAAGAAGGGAAGCATAGGAAACGAGACGCAGGGAAGACAACGAGCGTTTCATGGCGTTGCTACAGATGTTCTCGGCTCAGGCAATGCCCGCTCAACACCTGCCGTCCCCGACCTACTCACCTGACCCCTTATCAACACCCAGCCCTCTCGCCCCAACCTATGACCCTGCAGTCACCGGTCTCGCGCCGACCCCACCTGCCGTGACAGCTGCTGTTACAGTCGCCATTCCACCTGCTGTGACAGCTGTTGCTAGTCACTACGACACCTGTCACCGCAACTGCCGTCACAGCGGCCGCTACAGTCGCAACTCTACCCACTGCCGCAGCTTCCGATACAGTCACTACTCCAGCTGCCGCCACGGTTACCACTACTGGCGCTACACCACATGTCATCATGACTACGACTCCCACGCCTACAGCCGGGCCCCTCACGAGCAAACCTGTGGCTCAGAGTCCGCCCATCCTGCAAGCCGAAGCCACCTACCAGACGTTCAGGCAATGGCGCCGCCGGTGGCAAGATTTCTCAGTCATGATCGACCTACAGCGACTCCCCAGAGAAAAGCACCTGATCCAGCTACGGATGTCCGTTTCCCTGGAGGTCCAAAGGACTCTAAAACACACTCTCGGGATCGCACCTAACACTCAGCTAACGGTGGAAGAGGTCCTCGACGTGTTGCAGTCCCACTTCAAGAGCCAACGAAACGAGGCTCTACGCCGCCGTGAACTCCTGTGTTGCAAGCAGACGGCCGGTGAGTCTTTTTCTGACTTCTATGTCCGCCTGAAGAACCTAGCTGAATAGGTCGACCTTTGCTCAGGCGATCCAACATGACTTGCGCTGAGACCCAACTGAAGGTGGTTTTGCTCATGGGCATCAGAGAGGAGGAGCTAGTGCAACGCCTCATCTCTATGGACACAGGGGCACCTCTTCAGGACGTGGTTACATGCTGCCGCTCATATGAAGCTGCCCGGAACATAGCATCCGCCATTCAATCGTCGCCAAGTCAGCTGTGCGCCATCTCCGCCTACAAGAAGGGAAAACGACGCGACAAGGCTGCCTCCTCACTTTAGCAAGAGCCTTCAGGACAGCGAGGGAAGTCCCCGGCCGTTGAGTCGACCCAACCCTGCCAGTGTTGCTACCGCCGGCAGGCGCCTGGTCGGTGGCCTGCCGCCGACGGCACCTGCAACTACTGCGGCCGCAAGGATCATTGGGCAAAGACTGCCAAGTGCCCTGCCAGGGAAGTCCAGTGCCGAATATGCAAGAAGACTGGACATTACAACAGGTGCTGCCGAGCGAAGAAGACGGATCACGGCCAGGACAGTTCACATAAGTCGAGCTCCTGCTGCCGTGTGACTCACAGTTAAGCGTCTAACGCCATAACTCTCAAGCCCGTGTGTATTTACCTGACGCACGGAGGATCTACCTCACACCTCCAGATGCTGCCAGACACCGGCGCGGACGTCACCGTTATCGGCCAGCGACACCTCGGCATGCTACAGATCCCCAGGAGCAGCCTACAACCTCTCGCTCCCGTGCTCACGTCGATGGCGGGCGGTTCAGAGATGGCACCTGCCCTGGGATGCTTCCAAGCTACTTTACGGCTCGGGTAGAGGTCTTGTGTCGCTCAGATTCAATTACACGAAAGCGTTCAGACGCCACTCCTCTCTTATGGCCACTGCATGGAACTGGCCATCATCTCACCGGACTTCCCGAAGCCAATTCTCACGGTCAAGCATGTTAACCGGTGTAGCGAACTGCCCCTCCCTGCCACCACGTCCCCATCGGCTGCGAAGGATTTCTTTCTTCGTGAGTTCCAGGACGTGCTGCTCTCCAAGATGGATCTGAAGAAGGCTCCCCTGAAGCTCATGATCGCCCAGCCCATGAAGATCCACCTGAAGGAGTGCGCTGTACCGTTCGCCATTCACACACCACGACAGATCCCCTTTGCATTCCAGCAGCAGGTCAAGGACGAGCTGGAATCCATGGCGCGTCAGGGGAGAATTGAGCCTGCCGGCAACGAGCCGTCTGCCTGGTGCCACCCATTGGTCGTCGTTGCCAAGGACAAGGGAGTTCGCATCACGGTGGACCTCTCGAAGCTAAACAGTCAAGTTTCCCGCCCGGCTAATCCAGCACCAACGCCTTTCGCCGCCGTTCGCATGGTCAACCCGTCAGCTCGTTACTTCACAACAGCGGACGCCCTGTGCGGGTACTGGCAGATGGAGCTTGACGAGAAGGATCGGCACCTCACGACGTTCATTACCCCGTTTGGCCGATTTAGGCACTGCAGAGGATCCATGGGCTTCGCGGCTACCGGCGACGCCTACTGCCTCCGCGGTGATATGGCACTCCAGGGGATGGGGAATTGCGTCAAGGTGGTCGACGACATCCTTTTCTATGATGGCGATTTCCCCACACGTGCAAAGGATTCGTCAGATACTGATCAGATGCCGCGAGCACGGAATCACCCTCAACAAGGAGAAGTTCGCAGTCGCCGAGGCTAAGGTCCGATTCTCTGGCTACGACCTCACCGCTACGGGCATCTCTGCAAGCGAAGACAGAGTCAGTGCCATCCGGGACTTCCCGACACCCGCGAATCTAACTGACCTCCGTTCTTTCATGGGCCTGGTCAACCAGTTGTCAGAGTTCACCCCGGACATAGCAGCCGCAGCCCAGCCTCTTCGTCCCCTTATGAGCCCGAAACGGACGTTTACTTGGACCGCGGATCACGATGAAGCCTTCAACCGCGTCAAGACAGCGCTTCTCCAGCCGTCGGTCCTGGCTCATTTCGAACACGCCTAGTCTAGTGTGGCTCACGCTTCCTCGCCGATGCTGAAACGCGCTACGCCACCATTAAACTAGAGCTACTCGCCGTCGTCTGGGCCATGTCCAAGTGCAGGCTCCACCTTATCGGCCTACAACACTTGACGCTGATGACGGACCACCGGCAAACTGGTCCCAAATCTGATCGCGTACACTTTGGACGCGGTCGAGAATCCCCGTCTCCAACGTCTCAAGGAGAAAATCTCGTCCTACCTCGTCACGGCCGTGTGGCGGGCTGGGAAGCTGCTATGCACCCCGGACGCTCTGTCCAGAGCCCCAGTCAGCCGCCCCACACCCCAGGACGAGATGGCGTGCACCGACGCCACCGCACACCTACGGCGCGTCGTAGCTGCCAACGCCATACGCCCCGACCGAGACGCACCACATCACGACGCCGATAGGACTCTACAGGAATTCCGAGCCGCAGCGAGCGCAGACCCATCGTACGCCTTTCTCACTGCCTGCGTGACGTCCGGATTCCCGTCCAACCGGTACGAGTTACACAGCTCACTACTCCCCTGCTGGAAACTCCGCTATCACCTCTACGCGGACGTGGGAGCTGGTCCTGTATGGCCAGATAATTGTGGTTCCTGCTGCTCTCCGCCGTCGCACCCTCGCACGTCTCCACAACAGCCATCGGGGTGTGGAAGCCACTCACCGTCGGGCGGGGCAGACTGTTTTCTGGCCTGGCATTGACTCTAACATCGCCAGTACTGTTCATGCCTGCGAGCCATGTCAAGTGCTACAGCCGAGCCAACAACAGGAATCCTCGATATGTGACGACAACCCCTCCAGGCCCTTTGAGTCCGTCTCCGCAGACTTCTTCACAGTCGCTGGGAAATCCTTCCTCGTCATCGCGGACAGACTCTCGGGGTGGCCTGTGGTTATCCCATGTGGTGTGGAGACTACCGCCTCGCGCACCATCCAGATGTTCCGCCGCTACTTCCGGGAAGTGGGTGTTCCCCTCCGTCTACGTACTGATGGCGGGCCCCAGTTCGCCAGCGCCGACTTCCAGAACTTCATGGAGCGCTGGGGTGTCCACCACGCAGTGACCTCGCCACATTACCCCTAATCTAACGGCCACGCTGAGGCGGCTGTCAAGTCAGTGAAGCACCTCATCATGAAGACAGCCCCCTTCGGCAACATTGACACAGAAGAGTTCGCCAGAGGCCTACTGGAGACGGAGGACTGCGACCGTCGCGCCGCCTCCCGAGCCGCCCAGGTGCAGGATCGCTATGACCAGCACGCCCGACCCCTCCCCAAGCTGAGCATCGGGGCCACAGTCCATATCCAGGACCCGACGTCTCTCCGCTGGGACAAGGTTGGCGTGGTCATGGGCCGCAGCAGACACATGGACTACGAGGTACGTCTCCCTAGCGGACGTGTCTGGAAACGCAACCGCCGGTTCCTGTGACCAGTGCCACCCCACAGCGACGACCCTCTTCCCCTTATCCCTGTGGTCCCTTGCTCAGACGAGAAAAGTATGTCCGGCTCAGTTACTCCCCCAGTTACCCCACGTCGTTCCCAGCGGATCAGAGAAAACAGTTCCGCTCGAGACAGTGCTACGAGCGTGAGGGGGGAGGGAGGTGTGGATATGTAATGTAATATGCTGCACCATGTATTATACCTCCATTCTTTGTACGTCTGGCAACCCAGTCTGGCCAGCGTCCCGTAGGCAGTCACACGCGTGGGGCCCGCCGCAGCTTTGTACGCTTGTTCCTGGCTCAATATGAAAACCACAGTCTGCACGTATTTCTATTACGACCCTACAACTCCGTGGCTGTCCTGTCCCGACAGCTAGCACACCCCACAGTGGGAGCCGACTTGTCATATTCAAAAGTCGCTGGATTGTCGTGGCCCAGAGTGGGCACAGTGTGAAGGGGGTCTTAGGCCACATGGCGATGACTGAAAATTGTCAGCTTGTAGTGACGGGTGGGACTTGAACTCGGGTCCTCCAGGATACCATTCCTGCACACTGATCACACAGCCACCGCCTCCCGTTTGTTTGACTAAGTGAATGTAAAGAAAGACAAGATGGGAGAAAACAAGTATCAATACATGTCATAGTTTTATACTTAAACCACTTTTTGTTAATTTAGTAATTTGTTTTACTAGTTAAGGGTACCAGTTAAATCAAAAGGGGCATAGGAAGAGGGGGCGTCGCCTCGCCCACCCTACGACACTAAACCCGGGGGTTTCCTCCGGGTAAGGCTCTATGCAGGCCCCCTTCCATCTCAAGTACCTCAGGGGAGGATCTATCGACCTGCTCGAACCCTGAATTTTATGGGCGCCCCCTTGGCCTTCTCCATGCGGCATCTCTTACGAAAACAGTTCGGTGAGAATAATCGACTTTGGGTAGCATGCCTCATGCCCATAGAGCCGGAGTCAGCGTTTACAGATTATGCAGGTAATAGACTTCGATTCAGGTTCACGAAGTCATCACTGGCTTGACACAAAGTCATTACAGCAATATTTCATAATTCTGCGTAGGCGCCTATTACCAAAGGCACCAATCCGCCTCTTCAGTTCACTATTCAGTGCCCATGTTTCACTGCCATAGAGTAAGACAGGGAGTACAAACGATTTGAAGATCCCAGTCAGGCTTGGCAGTCATGTTTAGAGAGCCAATTTGATAGTCACATTTAAAAACAGATTAGATAAATTCATGGGCAGTGATGTTGGTGGTGTTAGGTTCACAGGAGCTGCCTTGTACACAATGTACAGGCCTACCGCCCTTTTGCAGACTCCTTACGTTCTTATGTTCTTATCTTTGTCCTTCTCCACAGGTATCGACAACATTTCTCACTCATTCTGAGCGAGTTCATAGCACTGTAAGATTTTTTTGACGAGACCCGCCGTTGTTCTAAACTACGCTACTAAGCTATGTGAAATATTCCAAGATAACAATGTCTTCGCTACACGTATGTGAAGGCTGTTCTGCTTCATCTAATAAGCCTAATTATAATTTAACACACCTGCACCTTGGTCTTGGCCCAAGAGACCCGAAGCCCCAAGGGCCTCCTCGTGTAATGGCTCGAGAGCCATCACAAGAATTTCCAGTGACTCTGCCAGGATTACTGCATCATCGGCAAAAACAAGGTCAGTGACCTTGGTACTACTAACAGATATTCGGTAATGACTTTGATCCACAACTCTGTCTAATACCCAGTCCATGTAGGTGTTGAAAATTGATGGGCCAAGCATACAGTTCTGCCTCGCTCACGTGTTCACGGTAAAAAAGTTGGACACGCCTCCCCACACCACACCTTACTTCACAGCTTTCAGTCCTAGAGTGCAGAGCAATCAATTAATAACTCAGCGAGCCTTGCAAGAATTCATTGGAGTCGCAGTACATCCCAGAGTGCCTCGCGATTCACAGAATCAAACGCCTTCTTGAGATCTGTAAAGGCTGCAAGCATCCCTAGTCGAAATTCGTGTCGATGCTTCACCAGTACGCGAAACGCTAGGATAAGGTCAGAATGTCGACTTACCAGGCGTGAACCCGGACTGCTTAGGTCTCTGCAGCTTCAACTGGTTGTAAATCCGCATGATCAATATCAGCCACTGCAAATTTCTGTGGATTTTTAAATAAAAGTTAATGTATTTAGAAAAAAATACCACCGAGTTCTGGCACCTTTCATCTAGCGAGTGAAGTTTTTATATAAAAATTGGCAAAAAATATAGTTATTCTTCTGAATATCCCAACTCCCCTGATACGGTCTGCGCACTTTACACGCATGTGCAGTTAGTGACCACAAAGAAAATAAAAGGGGAAAATTTCCTTTCTCATGTCATTCATTATTTATAGACTCTGGAGGATGCCTAGCAACTTTCTGAACTTCAGCACTCATGACAGAGCAGAGGCTCTATATGTATTTTGCTCCACCTAGTTCTTTGCTATCTTGTATTTTCCTGCACTTTTTAAAAGGAAAATTGGGGAGATATACCTCATTACAGAAAAGAGGAAGAGTGAAGAAAGAGAGCAAGGGCTTGTCGAGGAAGCAAGGCATAACACACCTTCCTGAAGCAGGTAAGGCTTCATTTAGCAGGAGGAAGACGCATAATATGTATCAACATCTAAAAAATGCAAAAGGAAGTGAAAATTCTAATACAGTGAGCATTATGATCCTGAAACATTTCAATTATTGGTAACCTTGTGACAGTGATGGAGATTGTGTCTCCCTCGCCTTTGAGGGTATGATACCTATCAGTAGGAGAAACCAAATACCATATAAATTTTACAGCTTCTAAAATAATGTGAATTACATCAAATGCATTGAGATTACTGCATCACTTAATACCTACATGATGGACCAACTCACGTTAGCATGAAGTAAAAGATAAGAAAACATGTAGCCTATTTGAGGCAAAGTTGTTGACCGAAGTAGTTGCAGGGCATTTGCTGGCGGCTTTAGGGTTATTCTCCTTGTTTCTGCTGATGATGCTGTACTTCTCGCGCGCGGAATCGCCGGAGGTCCTGGAGTTGTCTCTCTGAGTGCTGCATGAGGAGGTGAAGCTTCTGGGACTGAAGGTCTCCTGGACCAAAACTAAGGTCCTGTCGTTCGGAGGCTTGCTGGATGACACAGTTCAGTCTGTTCATGCATCTGGTGAAGATGTAGAGGTCACCAAAAGTTTCACATACCATACACATAGCATAGTACATAATAATGGTGGGTTTCACCAGGATGTCACTCGAGGGATTGGCCTGGCCCACGGTATTGGACTCGTTCAACATGAGTATATGGCGTTGTTGGTATCTATGCAGGCGGACAAAGGTTCGAATCTTGAAGTAGCTTGTGCTCCCTGTCTTACTAAATAGCTGTGAGCCATGGACACTAATAGTGACTTGGAGTACTTCGGTACCAAGAACCTTCGCAGGATCATGAGCTATCGATGGAATGACTTCGTGTCGAACCAGCGACTACTTGATGAAATTGAATTGAGGCCTGCTACCAGCTTTGTCCGTGAACGACAACTCCGGGTATTTGGGCATGTGACACGCCTCCCGGACATCGATCCAGCTCATAGGGTTTCTGTACGAGACTCCCTGAGTGTTGGATATCAAAGGGACGCCCACATAACTCATAGCTAGGATCGGCCCTACCAGGTGCGACTTGGGCTGGATGGGACAGCTGCATTCGAGCTTGCTCGGGGGTACCGTCGGAGAGTGGAGGCGGCGAGTGGCGTATGCTCCCCGTTAGTTAGTTAATTAATAGCTAAAGTTTTACTGTTTCTCCTAAATTCTTTGTATTTATTTTATAATTGAATTGGCCTGCACAATAATAGCAAAATAAATGACAATACTTTTTTTCCTTTATTGAGTGATACATTTATATTTTTTTAGACGAGGTAAAATCAACACAAAATTATTGCAGTAAAACAAGGATAATGAAAATTCTGTCATCAATTTTTTTCATCCAAACTGGTGAAAGAATCATTCCAAAATTTGGATCTTTCTATGAATTCTGATTTAAAACAATGTAATACTCGTCATGTGACCTAAAACTTAGTTTTGACCATTCCGTTGTAGGTGTGCATAACATCATAAAAAAATGCAATATATAAACAAACAGATGATGATCTTGACATTTTAAAATGTAGAATGGCTGGTTTGTGGCTCATCTTACTGGGTCATAAATATTGAAACACATGTTATAAAATGTGGTTATGTATGTGCCCATTTAAATGATAAAGACCACCGAATATTATGCCATTGACGAGTTCAAGAAGTGATATGTGTAGGATATATCATATCTTTGTTTTCTGTTTAGATTTCACCTTTATTAAGTGACTGAGTGAGTTGATTTGTATCGCCACCACTACATTTCAAAATAATATTTTTGGTCTTTTGTGCTATACAAAAAAAAAAAAAAACTTACTTAAACTCATTCAGAACGTTTTGAGATTTGTAGGCATTCAAATGGATTTTGTTGTACTTTTAGCCTATGGTGCCGGTAGACTTTCTTGGTGGGATCTGGTGCTCGGCCCCAGCCCGTTATGGTGCAGGCAAGTTGATAGTGACCCCATTTTGCTTGGCTCATGCCGTTCCCCGAAGCTCATTCTTGATCCTCTTTATAGAGTTAATCTAGAGTGCCGGTTGATTGTTGGTCTTCAGGACAGCATGTGGGTAGACTTAGGCCACTCGGAGATGATTGAAAACTATCAGCTTGTAGCGGCGGGAGGGACTCGAACCCGGGTCCTCCACGACGCCGCGCTGGAACGCTGACCACTTAGCCACCGGCCGAAAAACTATTTGTAGGAAAAGCTGTTTCAGTAACCATTGCAAACCTGTTCATGACAACTAATGTGATGCCTTCCGCAGGTGGTGAGCTACAGTTACCTGGCAGCACCCCAAGGCCACTCTAAGGATGTTGTCTACGGATCGGGCTCAGCCGCTAAACCGCCTTCTTCTGACCACACCTTCTCTGCCAGATCCCCTTCCCTTGGCCATACCATTTCAGCCCAGTCTCGTATCTCTGGTCACACAACTATTGCCCAGTCAACAACCGCCACACCTCCCGTCTTTGCTGCTTTTGAATCCTCCAAATTATCTCATCAAACTCCTCCTTCATTCCAGTTCTCCTCTTCCCCTTCCTTCCAGTCTTCTTCCTCCCCCTCATTCCAGTCCTCCTCATCACCCTCTGCGCCATCATCTTTTTTCTCCTCTTCCTTCTCACCCTCTCCTGCTTTTCCGTCTACCCCCTCCCCTTCCCTTCAGTCATTCTCCCCTGCCACCACCTTTGGTCACTCTGGAATCAGCTTTGCTGTGCACCAGGCTCCTCCTGACACTATACATCCTGCTGAGCCCAGCCACTTCATCATCAAGGACTCCACTTTCCAGGTCAGTGAGTTTGAGCTTTTCTTTACAACACTGTCAACACAGGGCATGGTAGGGGACGAAATCAATCAGTCAATAAAGGCATGCGGCAGGGGTGCATCGCAGAGCACACCCTATAACGCCAGCCCCAGATATTCCTCCAAGCAAGTCTCCATGCAAGCTTCCTTCCCATTTTAAATACCTCATGACAAGAGTTCAAGTCGTGATATTTGTGGGTGTCCTCATGGTCTCTTCCTCTCGAGATGGTCTTTTACAGAAACAACCTACTGAGCAGGGCTGACTTTTGGGTAGCATAACAAACGATATTGAAAGCAGGAAATTATTTTAACTGTTCTAAATTACAAAAGAAAAAGGTTGAAAATATGATAAATATATATCTTGCATTTAGTTGATGTACTACTCAGGTGCCGCGAATTCGATGCATCTGATCAGCGACCATATTGTTTTCTGGATTAAAAGAGCTCTATGTAGGGTCATTCAGTCCCTGACGAAAACTAGCAGGATTGGCGCATGAAGTGGTCTGGCTGTACTCGACTGGGGTCAGGAGCAGACACAAAGTCAGCATAAACAGCAACGGACCCTGTGGGCCCATACGAGTACTTGTAAAGCTAACACTTCGTCTTAGGCTTCGTCTTAAGCGATCAAAATGGCCGCGCGTCGTCCTAAATATATATATATATATATATATATATATATATATATATATATATATATATATATATATATATATATATATATATATATATATATTATTTTTTTTTTTTACAGCAAAGAAGACAGCTTAAGGGCTTTAAAAAAATAAAACAATATTGGAAAAAAAAAGCCCGCTACTTACTGCCCCTAAAAAGATTAGAGGAGCTGCCGAAAGAGAAGTCAATTTTGGGAGGAGAAGTGTCCTGATACCCTCCTCTTGAAAGAGTTCAATTCGTAGGCAGGAGGAAATACAGATGAAGGAGGATTGTTCCAGAGTTAATCAGCGTAAGGGATGAATGAGTGAAGATGCTGGTTAACTCTTGCATAAGGGGTTTGGACAGTATCGGGATGAGCTTGAGTAAAAAGTCGTGTGTGGCGATGCCGCGGGAGGGGGGAGGCATGCAGTTAGCAAGTTCAGAAGAGCAGTCAGCGTGAAAATGTCGATAGAATATAGAAAGAAAAGCAACATGGCGGCGGAATTTGAGAGGTAGAATACTATCAGTAAGAGGAGGAGAGCTGATGAGACGAAGAGCCTTAGGGTCGTATTACAAGACATGTCGCAGCCCAAGAACACATAATTGACAAGGCTTTCGTAGGAGTTGTGGGCGTTTCTAGTACTTTTATGACCCTAGTGGTAGTTTGACCCTTCTTCTGTACCATGAACCAGAAGAAACACTCATTAGAACCCGACTGACCCCCTCATTGACCTTTAGAATTAATTGATGTGAGAATCGAAAGTGTCTCGTAATACCCCTGTGTCCAGAAGAGCTGCATGAGTAGAGCTCCCCACACGTGAGATGCATACTCCATAAGATGGCGGACAAGGCCCCTGTATATGGATAGCAACTGTGCGGGGGGTGAAGAACTGGCGGAGACGATACAGAACGCCCAACCTCGAGGAAGCTGATTTAGCGAGAGAGGAGATGTAAAGTTTCCAGTTAAGATTTTGAGTTAAGGATAGACCGAGGATATTTAGTGTTGAAGCAGGTGACAACTGAGTGTTGTCGAAGAATAGGGGATAGGTGTTTGGAAGATTGTGTCGAGTTGGTAGGTGGAGAAATTGAGTTTTTGAGGCATTGAAAAACACAAGGTTCCTTTTACCCCAATCGGAAATGATAGCGAGGTCTGAGGTTAAGCGTTCTGCAGCCTCCAGTCTGGATTCATGTAAATCCTGTTAAGAGGGTCTTCTATTGAAAGAACTTAAATAATGCAGAGTGGAGTCGTCAGTGTATGAGTGGATAGGACAGTTTTTTTTATGGAAAGATCATTGATGAATAACAGGAAGAGAGTGGGTGATAGGACAGAACCCTGTGGAACACCACTGTTGATAGGTTTAGGGCAAGAACAGTGACCGTCTACCACCGCATAGATATAATAACCGGAAAGGAAGCTGGAAATAAAGGAACAGAGAGAAGGATAGAATAAGAAAGTGGGCAGTTTAGAAAGCAAAGACTTGTGCCAGACTCTATCGAAAGCTTTTAATATGTCTAGCGCAACTGAGAAAGTTTCACCGAAACGGCTAAGAGAGGATGACCAAGAATCAGTTAAGAGAGTAAGAAGATCGCCAGTAGAACGCCCCATGCGGAACCCTTACTGGCGATCAGATAGAAGGTCAGAAGTGGAAAGATGCTTTTGAATCTTCCGGTTAAGGATTGATTCAAAAGCTGTAGATACGCAGGAAAGTAAAGCTATAGGGCGGTAGTTTGAGGGGTTGGAGCGGTCACTCTTATTAGGCACAGGCTGTATGAAAGTATACTTCCAGCAGGAAGGAAAGGTAGATGTTGACAGGCAGAGGCGAAAGAGTTTGACCAGGCAAGGTATCACCACGGAGGCACAGTTTTAAGGACAATAGGAGGCACTCCATCAGGTTCATAAGTCTTCTGAGAGTTGAGGCCAGAGAGGCCATGGAAAACGTCATTCCGAAGAATCTTAATAACAGGCATAAAGGAGTCAGAGGGGGGATGAGTAGGAGGAATATGCCCAGAATCGTCCAGAGTGGAGTTGTTACAGAAAGTTTGAGAGAAGAGTTCAGCCTTAGAGATAGATGAAACAGCAGTGCTGCCGTCAGGGTTAAGGAGAGGAGGGAAAGAGGAAGAAGTGAAATTGGAGGAGATATTTTTGGCTAGGTGCCATAAGTCCCGAGAAGAATTAGAAAAAAGCAAGGTTATGACATTTGCTATAGATGGAAGCGGTTTTGGTATGTCGAAGAATATATTTTTCACGCACATATCCGGGCGGAAATGTAAAGATCATGGTTTGCGGGAGTTCGAAGGCTGTGGTACCTTTTGTGAGCTGCCTCTCTGTCTTTGAGAGCACAAGTAGAAGTGTGATGAAATCAAGGCTTTTTAGCATGAGGAGTAGAGAAAATACGTGGAATGTATGCCTCCATTCCAGAGACAATCACCTCTGTGATGCGCTGGGCACACACAGAGGGGTGTCTCTCCTGGAACCAGTAATCATTTCACTGGAAATCGGAGAAGTACATCCTCAAGTCGTCCCACCGAGCTGAAGCAAAATGCCAGAAGCATAGCCTCTTCGGTGGGTCCAGAGGATGTACAGGATTGATAGGACAAGATATAGAAATAAGGTTGTGATGGGAGAAGCTCAACGGAGAGAACAATTTGACAGAGTAAGCAGAAGGGTTAGAGGTAAGAAAGAGGTCTAGTATGTTGGGCCTGTCTCCAAGACCGTCGGGAATACGTGTAGGGTGCTGAACCAACTGCTCTAGATCGTTGAGGAAAGCAAAGTTTTAGGCTTGTTCACCAGGCTGGTCAGTGAAAGAGGATGAAAGCCAAAGCTGGTGGTGAACATTGAAACCTCCCAAGATGGAGATTTCAGCGAAGGGAGAGTGGGTCAAGATGTGCTCCACTTTAGAGTTCAAGTAATCAAAGAATTTTACATAGTTAGTAGAATTAGGTGAGAGATAAACAGCACAGATGTATTTAGTAATAAAATGGCAAATTATATTAAAATAATAATTATTTTAATTTAATTTGTCATTCTATTATCCACCATCTGGCTAACACTTCATTGAATGAAGTGTTAGCTAGATGGTGGAGAATTCAGAAGATTCAAGATCGTGGGCACGAGAGCAAGTGATGTCGTTGCGCACGTAGGCGCAACATCCAGCTTTGGATTGAAATTTAGGATAGCGATAGTAGGAGAGAACAGAGTAGAGTTTGCAGTCAGTAGCCTCAGAAACCTGTGTTTCGGTGAGGAAGAGAATGAAAATTAGAACGAAGACTGCGATTGTTGCAGAAATTGATAAGAAAAAGGTTCGAGGAGTTATCAAGACACCTCTCAAATCGGCAGCCAGAAGGGGAGTTCTCCCTGGGGGAATTTGTGCCCCCTCCCCCCCCCCCCCAGGCGGGGACTCCGAGGCTCTGTCATAGCACGCCATTTTGAATTTTGAATCTTGGGAAAAGGTGTGTATGTTCTGTCAATGTAGTGTGGAGTGGCTAGAGAGAGGATCTGTCTTTGGACAGCATGCTGAAATACTCTCTGGTGTTGATGAGGCAATAGGAAAACGGTTAGTGAGGACATGGGAAGGGTCTTTGGAGGGCTTCAGCACCCTCCTCACTTTTCATATATACCTCACCGGGAGTGGCTTGCGCCCGTTTCGGTAGGTGTTTTCCTATCTACTCCAGCGATAGAGAGAGAGAGAGAGAGAGAGAGAGAGAGAGGGGTTTTTATATATATATATATATATAAATATATATATATATATATATATATATCTATATATATATATATATATATATAAATATATATATATATATATATATATTTTTTACAACAAAGGAGGCAGCTCAAGGGCACACAAAAAAAGAAAACAATAATAAAAAAAAGCCCGCTACTCGCTGCTCCTAAAAAAGAAACAAAAGAGGTGGCCGAAAGGAAGATCAAATACGGGAGAAGAGGTGTCTTGATACCCTCCTCTTGAAAGACTTCAAGTCGTAGGCAGGAGGAAATACAGATGAAGGAAGATTGTTCCAGAGTTTACCAGCGTGAGGGATGAAAGAGGGAAGATGCTGGTTAACTCTTGCATAAGGGGTTTGGACAGTATAGGGATGAGCATGAGTAGAAAGTCGAGTGCAGCGGGGCCGCGGGAGGGGGGGAGGCATGCAGTTAGCAAGTTCAGAAGAGCAGTCAGCGTGGAAATATCGATAGAAGATAGAAAGAGAGGCAACATTGCGGCGGAATTTAAGAGGTAGAAGACTATCAGTATGAGGAGAGCTGATGAGACGAAGAGCCTTAGCCTCCACTCTGTCCAGAAGAGCTGTGTGAGTGGAGCCCCCCCACACATGAGATGCATACTCCATACGAGGGCGGACAAGGCCCCTGTATATGGACAGCAACTGTGCAGGGGAGAAGAACTGGCGGAGACGGTACAGAACGTCCAGCCTTGAGGAAGCTGATTTAGTAAGAGATGAGATATGAAGTTTCCTGTTGAGATTTTGAGTTAAGGATAGACCGAGGATGTTTAGTGTTGAGGAAGGTGATAGCTGGGTGTTGTCAAAGAATAGGGGATAGTTGTTTGGAAGATTGTGTCGAGTGGATAGGTGGAGAAACTGTGTTTTTGAGGGGTTGAAGGACACCAGGTTCTTCTTGCCCCAATCGGAAATAATAGTAAGGTCTGAGGCTAAGCGTTCTGTAGCCTCCAGCCTTGAGTCGTTAAGTTCCTGAAGGGTGGGTCTTCTATTAAAAGAAGTTGAGTAATGCAGAGTGGAATCATCGGCGTAGGAATGGATAGGACAGTTCGTTTTGGAAAGAAGATCATCAATGAACAACAGAAAAAGAGTGGGAGATAGGACAGAACCCTGTGGGACACCACTGTTAATAGATTTAGGGGAAGAACAGTGACCGTCTACCACGGCAGAAATAGAACGGTCAGAAAGGAAACTGGAGATAAAGGTACAGAGAGAAGGATAGAAACCGTAGGAGGGTAGTTTAGAAAGCAAAGATTTGTGCCAGACCCTATCAAAAGCTTTTGATATGTCCAGCGCAATAGCAAAAGTTTCACCGAAACGGGTAAGAGAGGATGACCAAGAGTCAGTTAAGAAGGCTAGGAGATCACCAGTAGAACGCCCCTTGCGGAACCCATACTGGCGATCAGATAGAAGGTCAGAAGTGGAAAGGTGGTTTTGAATCTTCCGGTTAAGGATTGATTCAAAAGCTTTAGATAGACAAGAAAGTAAAGCTATAGGACGGTAGTTTGAGGGATTGGATCGGTCACCCTTCTTAGGCACAGGCTGTATGAAGGCATACTTCCAGCGAGAAGGAAAGGTAGATGTTGACAAGCAGAGTCGAAAGAGTTTGACCAGGCAGGGTGACAGCACGGAGGCACAGTTTTTAAGGACAATAGGAGGCACTCCATCAGGTCCATAAGCCTTCTGAGGATTGAGGCCAGAGAGGGCGTAGAAAACATCATTTTGAAGAATCTTTATAACAGGCATAAAGGAGTCAGAGGGGGGATGAGTAGGAGGAATATGCCCAGAATCGTCCAGAGTGGAGTTTTTAGAAAAAGTTTGAGAGAAGAGTTCAGCCTTAGAGATAGATGAGACGGCAGTGTTGCCGTCAGGACTGAGGAGTGGAGGGAAAGATGAAGAAGTGAAGTTGGAGGAGATGTTTTTGGCTAGATGCCAGAAGTCACGGGAAGAGTTAGAGAAAGCAAGGTTTTGACATTTTCTATTAATGAAAGAATTTTTGGTTAGTCGGAGAATAGATTTGGCACGATTTCGGGCAGAAATGTAAAGTTCATAATTAGCATTAGTTTGAAGACTCTGGTACCTTTTGTGAGCTACCTCTCTTTCATTGACAGCACGAGAACAAGCGTGATTAAACCAAGGCTTTTTAGCGTGAGGAGTAGAGAAAGAACGAGAAATGTATGCCTCCATTCCAGAGACAATCACCTCTGTGATGCGCTGAGCACACACAGAGGGGTCTCTATCCTGGAAGCAATAATCATTCCACGGGAAATCGGAAAAGTACATCCTCAGGTCGTCCCATCGAGCTGAAGCAAAATGCCAGAAGCATCGCCTCTTCGATGGGTCCAGAGGGTGTACAGGAGCGATAGGACAGGATGCAGAAATAAGATTGTGATCGGAGGAGCCCAACGGAGAGAACAGTTTGACAGAATAAGCAGAAGGGTTTGAGGTAAGGAAGAGGTCTAGAATGTTGGGCCGATCTCCAAGACGGTCGGGAATACGTGTAGGGTGCTGGACCAACTGCTCTAGGTCGTTGAAGATAGCAAAGTTGTAGGCTTGTTCACCAGGATGGTCAGTGAAAGAGGATGAAAGCCAAAGCTGGTGGTGAACATTGAAATCTCCTAGGATGGAGATTTCAGCGAAGGGAGAGTGGGTCAAGATGTGGTCCACTTTAGAATTCAAATAGTCAAAGAATTTTACATAGTTGGTAGAGTTAGGTGAGAGATAAACAGCACAGATGTATTTAGTAATAGTGACAATGAAGTCTTAGCCAGATGGTGGAAAATTCAGAAGAGTCAAGGTCGTGGGCACGAGAGCAAGTGATGTCGTTGCGCACGTAGGAGCAACATCCAGCTTTGGATTGAAATTTAGGATAGAGATAGTAGGAGGGAACAGAGTAGAGATTGCTGTCAGTAGCTTCAGAAGCCTGTGTTTCGGTAAGGAAGAGAAGGTGAGGTTTAGAGGAGGAGAGATGATGTTCCATAGAATGAAAATTAGAGCGAAGACCGCGAATGTTGCAGAAATTGAGAAGAAAGAGGTTCGAGGAGTTATCAAGACACCTCTCGGGTCGGCAACCAGAATGGGAGTCCTCCTGGAATTTGTGGTCCCCAGGCAGAGGACCACTGGATATATATATATATATATATATATATATATATATATATATATATATATATATATATATATATATATATATATATATATATATATCATATTTTTTTAAAATTTATTTATCTATCAATCTATCTATCTGTATATATATATATATATATATATATATATATATATATATATATATATATATATATATATATATATATATATATATATATGTAGGCATCGGCACCCTGATAATTTAATATTAGGAACTTGATTTTTTTTCAGGATTGAAGGAAATAATTGCAAGAAAAGTTGAACTTGATTTTCCGACATAGCCCGTATGAAGCATGAAATTACTTCTCTCAGTTTTAATCCTGGTTTAAGACTACTTGTAATTATTTAGCCTTAACTGAGTTTCTCTGGCTTGCAGCCCTTTCCTGGTGCCCCAACCTTCACCGTGCCTCTCCCAGTACCGCACAATCACATCACTGGTCATCCTACAGTGGCCAGCCAGAAGCAGGAACAGGTAACCTACCTTCTTTTCTTCTGTACCCAGCCCTTTCACTTTTTCTTCCTGTTTCTTTCTTTTCCTCTCTTTTAACACACACACACACACACACACACACACACACACACACACACACACACACACACACACACACACAGGAATAAATGAGATTATGAACGTAATTTTTCTTACATGTTCATAAATGATAAAATGAAGATTATTTTGAAAAAAGAAGAAGTGATCCATAAAGAAGGGACGGAAGTGAGTGATCAGTTAAACAGCTTTCCAGATATATTAACAGTAGTCTAAGTTTATATAAATGGCAAGAGAAAGCTGGATAAAATGGAGGTGCAGGAGCTGAAAACTGGAAATGAGAAAATTCATCTGGAAAAGAGGAAAGCAGTTGAACCAGATGAAGTATAGGGAGTGATATTAAAGGAAGTAAACATTACCCTCTTATTGATAATATAAAATATATACAAACTATACTATTTTCCACAGCATCTATCACTCTCAATAATTTCTAAACATATGATCTTCCTTTCCTAAATCCATTCGGCTGATAAGATGCAGAGAACAGCTAGCAAAACTGATGTACGACATAACTGTGTGTTCCTTGAATAAAGAAAAGAGTTCCTAGATACAGTAATGCTAGAGCAAATATGGTGCGACTGTTTAAACAAGGAGAGAAGTGTCCCCCGTTGAACTAAAAGCCAATATCACTGAATAGCATTATTTGTAAACTGTCATTTTTTATTTTTTTTTATTAGTTTTTATTATTTTTTTTACGTATTCGCCAATGGCGCCGGTAGGTTTTCTTGATGTGGCCTGATGGTCGGCCCCAGCCCGTCGTGGCGTAGGCAAATGTTTATAGTAGCGCCATCTTGCATTGGCTCATGCTGCCCCCCGGAACTCATCTTTGGTTCTAGAATCTAGAGTCCAGGTTGATGGGTGGTCTTGTGGACAGCATGTGGGTAGTCTTAGGCCACTCGGCGGTGACTGAAAAATCTCAGCTTGTGGCACCGGGCGGGGCGCGAAACTGCGTCGTCCTGAACGCGCTGCCGTCGTGCTAAGCACTCAGCCACCGAGACGCCTCCCCTTATAGATTGATTAAATATTATAAAAGAAATAGTATATGATCACCCGAATGAATTTAGGAAAGGAAGGTCATATGTTAAGAACTTATTGAGTGATAGATGCTGTGGAAAATATTTCAGTTTTTATATATTTTATATTGTCATTAAGACGATGATGTTTAATTATCTTTAACAAGTAAAATTGTAGTGGCAATTAAATATCAAGGATTTGGGTTTATGAGCGCAATGAAAAATGTTTCGATCGGTTATTGACTCTTGATGACGTGGTATTTTTAACTTGGCGAACCGCCGCTGAGCATTACTTAACCACCAGCTGCCATCTAGAGCAGTGTTGCCCAAACTGTGGTCCGCGAAACCCCCACCCCCACCCTTTTTTTTTTTTACGTGTACGCCTGTAGCGCCGGTAGGCTCTCTTGAGGGACCTGGATGGAAGTCGGCCCCAGCCCGTCATGGCGCAGGCAAGTGTTTATAGTAGCGCTGTCTTCTTTTGGCTCATGCTGCCCCGGGAACTCGTTCTTGATTCACTTGGACGGTTTCCTCTAGAGTCCGGGTTGATGGGTGGTCTTCAGGACAGCATGTCACCGCCACTCGGCGGTGACTGAAAAATCCGAGGTGGTAGCGTGGGGATTCGAACCCGCGTCGTCCATCACGCGGTGAATGTGGGCCCAGCACGCTACCACTCAGCCACCGCCTATGCAGAATAGATCAAAGGGGTACGTGAAAAGACGATGAACACACACACACACACACACACACACACACACACACACACACACACACACACACAGCAGAAACTTCCCATGTTCTATGAAGGAAAAGAGAGAGGGAGGGACGGGTACCTTGGAAGGACGCGTAATGTGCGTGTACCTAAATATAATATAATATAAATATAATATAATATAACTTAGTTTAATCAATCAGAGGGGGTACGTAACAGTAGGAGAAGGTAATATAGGGTACAATAGGCGAAAATGTTTGGACAGAACTAATCTAGAGCACACCTCCAGACTACGTTCAAGCTTTAACTAAGGGGGAAAGTCTGCTATTCGGTTCCAAAAATTCGATTTTACGAAAATATTCCTGAAAATACATGATGACAAGCTACATCCGATGCGCTATCCTGCCAGGGGTTAGAGCGCTCCTCGGCCATTTATAATTTAAATGACTTCTCCCCAGTGCACCCGAGACTGGCAACAAGGCCGTGCTGTTTCTCGCTCCTCCACGCCACTGACACCTCCCTTGTGGACAATATTTTGTTTGTGTAAATATACTTCATATATTTACACAAACAAAGGGGACCAGGGGCCAATAAGAGGGAGAACCGGCAGGAGGAAAAGCCATATATTAAAGAGTGCAACACATAGTCAGACACCAAAGGTGACCTGAAATGACCCATGCATGATTCATGAATATCATGACCAGTCCAAACTATTCTGCATAAGCAAGTAGGGTCTCAGAACACCTATTTAAAATGTTGAATTACTCGAACGTATGCGTGTTACTATGTTTTTTTAAAACTGAAAACATAAAAACGCGTTCTTTTTTCTCGAAATGCATTTTTTTGCATATAAATTGCTATTTCTTGACCTCTAATACATCAAATTTTAAAATTCCTGCTGCGTAATAATTGTCATACAAACACTTAAAACACTGCATATAGCCATTCAATATATATGCATGTACGAGATTTGTTTTAATGCAAAATAAAAAAATAGTTACGTAACATTTTTTTTTCGCTTATTACTACAGATAGATTATTTATTTATACGCCAAATTGTACCTTCTGAAGTCTTCTTTCTTTCGTATCAAGGAAAGTATAATACTCTTTACATATCTGCATAAATAGATTAAAATGTTCGTTAAAACAAAATTCACGCCACGATAATTCTAGTGGCTAGACTATTGCACCTAGTTTAATGAAACATGTAGACGAATCACATCTTATTCTCACGTATATTGTATGAAAAATATATTAGCCTAGTTAAGAAATGAGAGACAGACGGCGCGAAAAACTATGTCATGACCCGAGCTACGGACTTTCCCCCTCAAGCTATTCTCATATGTTGAGAGGTATATTTTAAATAAAAAGACCGAGAGCAAACAGATAACATGCCCAGCCCAGTGCTACAACTACAACACAACCCTTGGAACCCAGCGGATCCCATCAGACATCTTGCCGCATATTTCAACGAAGAGGCGCACCTAACATCATCAAATGTGGGGTACAAACTTGGTGATTTTGTGCCTCGAGCGACGGTGGTGGGCTAAAAATTAGCCTATCCTGATTTTTGTTTTGTTTTTATTAATAAATGATTCACGAGGCATCCTAGAGTTAAATCAAAGTATATAATTATCTTTGTATTCATTCATACACACACGTAATATTTTTAAATTATGGTGTATGATTCACTTAATTGGGTGAAATTCTATTGTGATAGACAGTCACAAATTCGTGTCTCTAGTAAAATTGAAAGTAGTAATGTAATTTATGCCTCCATGAAATATACACATATAGATATATATGAGAGCTCACGAAGTCACACTAAGTGACATCACCTGCTTTGCCGATTAAAAATATGCTCATTTAAGGAATCTGATATCCGCAAAATGGCGTGCGTTACTGCCTCGGGCCAGAGTTGTATAAAATATGAACGTATTTTCATATTATTGTTCTGTTGTTGATTCAATGTTATTTTTTCCAGAAAAAGAATGCTCATAATTTTAGTTAGGTTTTGGTTATAAGGATTCTGTACGAAATACAATTACGACATTACCGCCTATAAGTTAGGAAATGTACTGAATCTAGAATCGGCTATGGTGATGTTAGGTGAGCCTATTTTAGCTCCGTCTACATCTCTCCTTACGTTCCGGAATCTCTAAGCTGCTTAAAATACATCATTAGTATTGGCCATTTCCATTTGTCGTAGCATGAGGTAGGAGACAAGGAGTTCAGCAGGTAATTCCCCTCCTTGAGCTGTGGATTCTTCGGAAATTTTCCACACATGTTGTGGTGACACGCTAGATGCAAACCATCCCTAGAACTCACTGAAGTGTGGAGCGCCCTCTAGTCACATGATAGAGCGCGGGCCCGTCTGACTGGTCGCAGGTTCAGTCTCCGGTGTTGAAAATTTGTTTTCCCCTTCCTGACTACGTTAATTTCTGATCTGTTTCGTGACATTGAGATGTCGTGTTTTCTGATGAGAAGTGGTTCCTATTATAAATTAAAGAGGAAAGAGATGGATGGGATATAAGAAGGGTGAAGGGCCCCCCCCCCCTTTTTTCCACAGCAAAGGAAACAGCTCAAGGGGAAAAAAGAAAGAAACAATAATGAAAAAAATACCCCGCTAGTCGCTGCTCCTTTAGAAGAGTTCAGATGAGTGGCCGAAAGCTAGGTCAATTTCGGGAGGAGAGGTGTCCTGATACCCTTCTCTTGAAAGAGTTTAAGTCGTAGGCAGGAGGAAATACAGATGAAGGAAGATTGTTCCAGAGTTTACCTGCGTGAGGGATGAAAGAGTGAAGATTGAAATAGATTGAAAACTATTTAAAAGAAACAGGTTTGAACAATTTGGTTGGAAGGAAGTTACAGGAATGGAAAAAGAGGGAATTCAGTGCCACTGTTTAGGGCAGGAGAGAAGCAAGACACTTTGAAACACAGATCTCACTAGGCAGCTTATATAAAATGTGTGCGTAAATCGTTAAAGAGTGGATGGTTAAATATTTCGAGAAAGAAAATAATATATGATTAGCTGCTTGTATTTAAAAAGAGATCATGTGTTATGAACCTGTTGAGTGATAATTGTTTTTGCGCTAATGAAGTGGATGGATTATAGAAGGGGTGAAGGAGTTTCTATTGACATAGATACAGAATTACTAATAAGAAATACAAATGAACACATTGGTAAGGGATGAACAGCATGAATGGAGGAAAGTCACAAGCAGAGTTCCTTAGAGGTTAGTGTTCTTGATTTATGTAATTTATAGACTGGATGGACTCAGCAGCTGTCATTCTATGGGCAGACAATACTAAATGATAAATTTAATTTGCTTCTGAGAAATGTCTTGTACGTCATATCCTAACTGAGCGCGTTCATAACACCGGGATGAAACCAGTCCGCCTCAAGAACTCTAGACGAGACCCAACGTTGTTCTGCACTACATCACGAAGATATGTGAAATTTTCCAAGCTCTCTCACTCCTCGCCACACGCATGAAGAGTGTAGAGTTTCATCTAGTAAGCTTGTAAACATCTGTATCTTTGTCTTGGCCCAAAAGCTTCGCCGTCTCGTGCAGTGCTACATGAGGCATTACAAGAAACTATAGCGACTCCAGGAGATTATTGCATGATTAGCAAAAACAAGGTCAGTGACCTTGGTCAATAACTCCATGGAAATGTTGAGAAGTGATGGGGCAAGGATACAGCCTTGCCTCTCCCCCACGTTCACAGAGAAGTAGCTGGATAACCCCACTCACAGCCAGTCAAAAGACTCGTCAAAAGGCTCGTGTAGAAATCCCACCGAGTTGCAGAAGTACGCATAGTTCCTCTCGATGCACTGATCCCAATGCATTTTTAACATCAATATAGGCTCCAGGCATCCCATATCGAAACATGCGTCGGCGTTCCAGCACTAAGCAAAGCGCTAAATGAGGGCATACGCCGGGGGGGGGGGGAGGTCGCCTCGCCCACCCTACGACGCGAAGCCCATTTGTTCCTCCGAGCAAGTCTCCATGCAGGCCTCCTTTTCACCCAGAATACCTCCTGGCAGGATCTATCGACTTGCTTGAGTCACATACTCTGTGGACGTCTCCTTGGCCTCCTCCACTTAGGAATGTCTCTTACAGAAAGAAAGAACCCAGTGAACAGGTCCGGCTTCTGGGTAACGTGCCGCATGCCCTTAGACTCGGAGTTGGCGTTGACGGACTATGCAGGTAATATATGTCGAATCAGTTTCACGGAGTAGTCGCCGGTTTGACACGAAGTCATTCCGGAGATATCTCATGATTCTGCGTAGACATTTATTACCAAAGGAATCAATCCGCCTCTCCAAGTGCCCATTTAGTGTTTATGTCTCAGCCATAGAATAAGACAGGGAGCACAAGCGACTTGAAGATCCGGATCTATGTCCTTCTACACAGGTATGGGTAACGCCATATACTCGTGCTGAGCGAGTTCAAACACCGTGGGGCAGGCCAATCTGCCGCGAGACTTCCTGAAGAGACTCATCGTTGTTATAAAGTACGCTGCCAAGGTATGTGAAATTTTACGAGATCTCAATGTCCTCGCCACACGCATGAACAGACTGCACTGTTTCATTTAGCAAGCCTCCAGGCACCTGTACCTTGGTCTTGGCCCAGGAGACCTGAAGTCCCAGGGTTCGCCTCCTATTGCAGTACCTCAAGAAGCATCACCAAAACCTCCAGTAACTCGGCAAAGATTACTGCATCATCGGCAAATACAAGGTCGGTGACTCTGGTATTGCCAATAGATGCTCTACAATGACTCTGGTCTACAACTTTGCTTAGTTCCCAGTCCATACAAGTGTCGAAGAGTTGGGGCAAGGACACAGCCATGCTTTATGTGCACTCCCGCGTTCACTGGAAAGAAGCTGGGCAAGCCTCCGCCCCTAC
This sequence comes from Eriocheir sinensis, assembly GCF_024679095.1. Classification (NCBI taxonomy): domain Eukaryota; kingdom Metazoa; phylum Arthropoda; class Malacostraca; order Decapoda; family Varunidae; genus Eriocheir; species Eriocheir sinensis. The sequence continues at coordinate 5,953,810 of NC_066513.1, read as the reverse complement.
TTCATAGCACTTTCAGTCCCAGAATACACACCATTCAGCAAACCAATAGTCATTGCAGTAATCTCTCGGAGTCACAGGAGATACCAGAGTGTCTCGCGATACACTGTATCAAACGCCTTCTTGAGATCGACATGGGCTGGAAGCATCCCCTGGCGAAAATCACGTCGCCCCTCTACCAGTATGCGAAGCTCTAGGATATGGTCAGTTTTCAACTTGCCAGGTATGAACCCAGACTGCTCAGGTCTCTGCAGCTTCAGCAGCTGGCTGCGGATCCGCATCAGCAAAAGGTGGGCAAGCACCTTGCCTTGTACACTGAGCAGTGTTATACAACGGTAGGTGTTGAAGTCCTGACAGTCCCCTTTCCCTTTCCAGATAGGGACGACCAACCCCCTTTTCCAGTCAGGAGGAATGGTAACGGATTGCCGTACGGCAAGCTTGTAAACACATATTTTCGCCTTGGCCCAAAAGCTTCGCCTTCTCGTGCAGTGCCACGAGAGGCATCACCAGAACCTCCAGCGACTCAACGAGATTATTGCATAATCGGTATATACAAGTTGTTGATTTACTAAACGTGAACCCGAACTGCTCCGGCCTGAACAACCTCAATAGCTGACTGCGAATCCAACAGATGGGCAAGCACCTCGTTTGTCACACTGAGCAGTATATATATATATATATATATATATATATATATATATATATATATATATATATATATATATATATATATATATATATATATATATATATATTAGGTGGTGCCTATGGTACCGGTGTGGTGTCATTTGCCATCCTGTATCGTAACACATCCCATCCTTAACCTCGCATCGCGGAACCCGATCTATACTATCACAGAGTAACTAAGTGAAGCATCTAAGTGTAAAAAAAAGTACCAAGGAAGACCTAAAAAGCGATGCAGAGCAGAACAGGTCACAAGAAGAAGAAGAGTGATTCATGATATCCTAGTTATATACATACATACGTCATCATTTGCTTTTATATATATATATATATATATATATATATATATATATATATATATATATATATATATATACATATATATATATATATATATATATATATATATATATATATATATTATCGACTTGCCAGGTATGAACCCAGACTGCTCAGGTCTCTGCAGCTTCAGCAGCTGGCTGCGGATCCGCATCAGCAAAAGGTGGCTGAATCGACAGAGTAACAGCACCGCGTTCAGGAGGACGCGAGTTCAATCCCCGCCCGGTGCCACCAAGCTGGGATTTTTCAGCCGCCGCCGAGTGGCTTAAAACTACCCACATGCTGTCCAGAAGACCACCTATCAACCCGGACTCTGGATTCTAGGATTAAAGATGAGCTCCGGGAGGGCAGCATGAGCCAATGCAAGATGGCGCCACTATAAACACTCGCCTGCGCCAGAACGGGCTGGGCCGACCATCAGGACCCACCGGGAAGAAGCCTTGGGCCGACCATCAGGCCCCACTGGGAAGAAGCCTACCGGCGCTATAGGCCGCGACGTAAAAAAAAAAAAAAAAAAAAAAAAAATATATATATATATATATATATATATATATATATATATATATATATATATATATATATATATATATATATATAAACTTAAGTGGGTCAGATCCTGACAAGCAGTCGACAAAAGACACGGTACCACGTCGAAATTCTTATATGTATTCAGGATGGATGTCTCACGATATTGGGATGTCTCATGACACCACACTGGCTCTCGGGGGGGAGGGGGGTCTTGAACGACTCCAGCCGGTTAGTGGCACAGGTGAATTTATAGTGCATGGCTATTTATAGTAGCTGGCGTGCCGTATGACTCTTGCTTGGCCCATACTGCCCTCTGGCGCTCCACTTGAACGAAGTCGTTGAAGTTAAAGGTTGACTGAAGATCTGGGCAGCATGTGGGTAATCTTCCGCCACTTGGCGACATTTGAAAATTGCCAGCGCTCATCGGTGGGACTGGAGCCAAGGTTCCTGGGCATACTATGCCCGCACGCTCACTCGGCCACCGCCTCCTCAAACTGGAAAATACTGCGTTCTCCCCCCCACCGCCCCCACAACCTTAGTACAATCTCTCTGACCCCGCCAGGAGAGGGTGGGATTTTGTCAAATGGAGGATCAGCATCCGCTATTTGCAACCTAGTATTTGGTAGCTGCCCATTCGAAGGGTCCACCGTGTACGACTGCTTAAAATACTCAGTCCAACGAGTCCTCTTCCATTGATGTCTGATACGGGACAGCCTTTTGCTGTTTGGATAGCTCTATCCCGAGAGAGAAAATCGGAAAGCATCTTCAGTGCTCGATTGGTAGGTCGGAGGTTATTTGCACAGAAATGGCCCTCGACATCGCCAGCGAGACTCCTGACATACCTCTTACCTCTACTTGTCTCTGTTCAGGATGGCTCTAGCCATCCTGAACATCTATTTGTCATGATTCCCAGCAAGTCTGGCAGGCCAGCTTCTCAATATTCTGTAAGGCACTCCACTCCCTCGAGGCAAAGTCACTTCTCGATCTTAGGCGCTCTCCAATGCAGCTTGCAGTTTGAAGTTTTACGTTTGAAAGTATCCCACAAATCTACAAATTTCTAAAGGGTGCTGAGCACGATGAGCAAATTTGAGATGTCCTGTGTCTCAAAATGAAACACAGTTTAGTTATATATCGACTTTACAGAAAGACTGAGTACTATAGCAACAAGTCTGTAATCAGTTGGAAAGAGCTCGGCACTCGGAGAACCCTGTAGTTCTGAAGTATCATTCAACGAGTGCTTACAAAAATGTGGTCAATCTCGATCCTTCCAGTATTGCATTACTAAGCTCAGCGGTATAGCTCTGGTCTCTGATGCCAAGAAACTGCAATTCCAAACATCCTGAATCTTGCAAAATCCAGAGGGAGAGAGCTGTTGTTGGTTGTTGCTGTTTAGCAGCAGTTTGGAAAGATTTTTAAAACTTCAAAGTTATTGCCACAGAAGAGTTCTAAGTAACTTGGAACTGGTACTCGGAACATTTTGCTTTGATTACCACATAGGATACACCAAAATACATTAAAAAGTGATTTTTAACTGATATGAATGTTTTAAGTTTTTGTACCCATTTTCATGTCTTTACTCAATGTATTTAAATAGATGCATAAACTTTCAATGAGGATGGAGTCAATTTTACTCCGAGATATAATACTGGGATACAGAAAACAAAATGCTCGATGCACCTCTTATAAAGCTCATTTCTAATGCGGATATTCATTAATGATGTGCTAGATTTCACGGAGCACAATGGAATGGAAAAAAACAATGAAAGTATGTAGGAGGTATTCAGACAAGAGCTAGAGTGATTAAAAACTTAGAGTATCTTTTGGTTTGTATATGATCCCTTCATGTCTTAATGAGACTGGAAAGGTTGGGTCCGATGATGATCTTTATTGATGCAAGTTTGTTCGTCTACTCACCTTCCTTCCTTCTTTAATCCCTGCAGCTTGTTCAGGCAGGCTCTGATGCACAGTCTTCATACTTAAGCTACGAGAAGCCTAACCAGGGGGGTACTGAGCGTCCAATCTACCAGAGAGTGATGGATCCCTTCAGGGATATGGGCCAAAGAATCTACAAGGTAAGTGCAATTCTGTAAATCTAATTTGTGTACCATACTTTTTCTTGTGGTGGTCATGTATCTCAATAGTTTTGCAGGTTTAATTTCATGCAATTTTGTAAAGGGGTAGAATTATTGTTTGTTTCAATGTACAGTCGTACCATTATCAGCAGTGTGTTTACCTCAGCATTTTCTACAATTAAATATATTGTATACCTGCCGGAAAATTCAAGCATGAAAAGTATAGGGAGCATGGTCAAGGTACAGACTTCATTGTAGTTTGCCTTTCAGGCTATACAGAAGCTTAATGACATTAAAATCAGCAATGATTTTATGTTTTCATAATGAAAATGTTGCAAAAATCAAAAATGTTATGCAGCATGAACAAGCGATGGCTTGGCTTTCAATAAGGACATAGCTTGACTCCGTGGCTGTAACGTGACAGCTGCCGCAGATAGCCAGGCGCTAACCTCCTCTGCAACAGGACGGTGCATCTACGGATGACGAAGCCGAGGCTTTTCCTTTTCCAATCAGTGATGTTGGCATCGGTAATGGTGGGATCGTAGTATGCCAAGCCTTCCTTATCAAGATGGTAGATCATTTCCTTGGCCTGATTAAACTTCTGCTGTAGCTGTTTATACCAGTAGACCTATTTCCCAGTGGGCTTCTTGACTGACGGGGAGCATTGGCCAGGAGGCGAGCTCTCACGCCGTCTCTACCTCCGACGGTCCCTCCGAGCTAGCCTCCACGCAGTTTAGCTTGTCCTATCCAGCCACTCTTGGCAGGTTCAATCAATTTGCACCAATCATGAGTTACGTTGGCGTCCCTTTGGTCCCTTTCACTCAGGGTTGTCTCGTACTTAAACAGCCCTGAGTAGGGTCGACTTCCGGAAAGCTTGCCACGTTCCCTTATAGCCGGACTAAGCTAGTAACAGGCCTCGATTCAGCTTTTTGAAGTAGTTGCTGGTTTGGCGCGAAGTCATCCATGCGATACCACATGATCATGCGAAGGCACTTGGTACGAAAGGCATTAACACGCCTCTTCGTCACTATTCAGTGTTCATGTTTCACAGTCATACAATATGACAGAGAACAAATGACAAAGACCCGAATTATTGTCTGCCTGCATAGATATCGAAATGCCATATACTCATGTTATGAGAGCCCATAATATCGTGGACCATGACAGTCCGTCAAGTGAATTTTTGGCAAGATCAACCATTGTTATGCACTACGCTTCTAAGGTATATTAAACTTTTGGTAACCTCAGTGTCCTCTCCACATGCATGAAAAGATTGAACATCGTCATCCAGTGTCTCTAAATGACTGGACCTTCTGTCGCAGTGGCTTCGCCTCCCCATGCAACACTTCGTAAGCTATCACCATGACCTCCAGCGATTCCGCGAGAAGTACAGCATCATCAGCAAAAACAAGGTCAGTGACCTTGATACCGTCAACAGATGCGCCGCAACGACCTTGATCAACGACTTTGCCTAATACCCAGTCCATGCAAGTGTTGAAAAGTAATGGATCCGTTGAATATCCAAGAGTGCCTCACGATACACTGAGTCAAATGCCTTTTTGAGTCGGCGTTCCACAAGGATGCGAGTACTAGGATCCGGTCATTTATTGACTTGCCGGGAATGAACCCAGATTGCTCAAGTCTGAAACTCTTTAACAGATGAGATCGAATAACTCACATTAGGTGTATATGGATGAGTGAGCACTTTACCCGGCACACTTTCAGTGTAATACCACGAAAAGTGTTGTAGTCGTGTCGGTTCTCTTTCCTTTCCAGGTAAGGACATCCAACTTCCTTTTCCAGTTAGTGGGAACAGCATCGGACTGTCACACGGCAGACAGCACCTCATGCAACCTATGGATCATGACTTCTCCCCTCTCCCGCTTTTAGTATCTCCGTTATGATACTACAGATCCCTGCTGTCCTCCTACCCTTCAACTTTCTCAGAGTCCTCTCACCTCAACCAGAGACGGTAGAGTTTCATCTATTGGTGAATTAGCAGCCACCATCTTCAAACCAGCACACTGCTGTGTGCAGCTATTCAAAGTATTCGCCCCAATGATCCCGTTACCCATCTGAAACTATATCTGCATGCCCATCAGCATTTCGGACAATACTCGCCTGAGATATGAATTAGTAGTCTCTCGTATATACTTCACCGTCAATACCTTTCGTCCATTTCGGCAAGGTTTCTACCTGCTTTTTGCAGTTGCAAAGAAAACATTCAATAATTTTATTCACCTCTTTCTTTGTTGGAAGTCACATGAAATAAGAAAGGAGTAAAGGGTGTCGATGGGGATGAATGGTGGGTGTAATCGATTACTTGAATTATTATCCGAAAAAAACATTGTAGTCGATTATTTTTTCAGTAAATGAATCTTTTTTTATCTTTTTTTCACGTTAAGAAAATAGTTTAAGGGCAAAATAAAGAAAACAATAATGAAAAAAGTACGTAAATCCAATAAAAAAAAAAAGAGCTAAGAGGAGTGACCAAAAGAGTAGTCAATTTCGGGAGGAGAGGCGTCCTGACACTCTCCTCTTGAAAGAGCTCAAGTCGCGGGCAGGAGGAAATAAAGATGAAAAGATTGTTCCAGAGTTTACCAGCGTGAGGGATGATAGAGTTAAGATGTTGGTTATCTTTTTTTTTTTTTTACGTCTTCGGCTGTAGCGCTGGTAGGCTTTCTTCAGGGGCCTAGTGGTCGGCCCAAGCCCGTCATGGCGCAGGCAATTTTTTTTTATAGTGGCGCCATTTATGCTTGGCTCATGCTGCCCCCCGGAACTCATTCTTGATTCACTTGGACGGTTTCTTCTAGAGTCCGAGTTGATGGGTGGTCTTCAGGACAGTATGTGGATAGTCTTAGGCCACTCGGCGGTGAATGAAAAATCCCAGGTGGTAGCAAGCGGATTCGAACCGACGTCGTCCATGGCGCGGTGACTGTGGGGCCAGCACGCTAACCACTCAGCCACCGCCTACCTAAGGATTTGGACAGTATATAATTTATAGGGATGAGCTTGAGTAGAAAGTCATGTGCAGCGGGGCCGCCGGAGGGGGGGAGGCATGCAGTTAGCAAGTTCAGAAGAGCAGTCAGCGTGAAAATATCGATAGAAGATAGAGAGGCAACATGGCGGCGGAATTTAAGAGGTGGTAACTTGTACAGGCATTTCAGTAATAGTTGTGGGTAGTGGGTACAGGCTGGTACAGTAAGGAGGGGCATTGAAAAACAAACCCATAATCTCTGAATCCAATAATCGTAAAGGTAATCGATTACTAATCGATGAATTTTCGCCAAAGCAATCAGTAATCGAATTACACACACACACAAAAAAAAAAAACTTGTGGTATGGCCACCTCTATGAACCAGTCGGTTCATCCCCTTTTCCCCTCTCCCTTCCTCACCCTCCTCTCCCACAATTCCATGTGACTTGCCATGAAGCAGAGGGTGTTACCGAGTCATAAGGAGTTAAGAGGAGGGTTGATCGAAAATTAGCCAGCCAAAATAAATTGTTAAGTCTATAGCCAGGAAAGAAAAAAATGGAGAGGTTATAAGCCTGATATGGTCTTTAGCTTTGAAACCAATGATTGTCTAAAGCAGAGGTTTTGAACCTTTTTCTCCTCACGTACTCTTTGGAACATTCTTAATGAGGAAAAAAAAAACACAGCATAATATTCTGTTGTGTAAATTTGTAAGTAGTGTAGTGAAGGAGTAACTACATAACCAATATATTAGTAAACACAAACAATTACACAGAATAGTACAGAAAAAAATCGCAATTCTGTGCTGTGTAATACTCATTGCAAGGTTATGGTACTGAGTTGCAGAAACAAATACTACTTTCTTATTACATCAGCTGCAAACATAATTAATGAGATGGTTGGTGTTTCTGTTGATCAACTAGCCTAGTTAGCCGAGGAACAGTTTTTACTAAAGCACATGAAAGATGGGCTTCCACATTCACTCGAGATCTATGTTGTGGTGTAATAAGGTAGCTGGCAACACATTTAACACAAATATGTTGGAAAAAGTAGTTGGGAGCGAAGGGCCTCCTCTGGGACATGTGGATATGACTTGGATATTTTACACCAGAACCTGATTAAAGATTTTCTCTCAAAGAGATCACAAGTACTAAGAGTCATTCCCTGAGCAATAAATTCTTCCTAAATAGTGTTATTTACAGAAGCAATATCTGTATGAAAAGGGTTTTTAATTAGCTTTAAATCCACTTCAGACATATTTGGAGAGTATCTCCTTAATTAATTTTGCAGTAAAGAGGTGTTCAACTATTAAATTGGTCAATTGATCTACGAGGTATCCTGCCTGTCAACAAGTGTTTCAAACATGTCGAAATTTCCTTTTCCTACTTTTGTCCCCCTCTAGTTTCAATCGAAAACTCTTCAATTTATCATCAAAGTTAGTGACAACAGGATCAGCTCCTTGCATTAACTCGTTTAGAGGCGTGTGAATGTTAACAAGATAGGAAAAATATGGAACCCACTTTGGATCGCTCAGTTTTACTTTATTAATCCGAGATTCCTTTCTTGTCATTACGGCTGAAAAACTCTTTCAGTTCGCCCTCTAGCTCAAAAACTCGCTTGACAACATTCCACGCGAAAACCATCGAACCTCTATGTGATACAAGAGTGAAAAACTCTTTCAGTTCGCCCTCTAGCTCAAAAACTCGCTTGACAACATTCCACGCGAAAACCATCGAACCTCTATGTGATACAAGAGGTAGTCTAGTACTGAGAGCACCAAACTTTTACGAAGTTAGCCATCTTTACTGTGGTATCAATCGCCTGTTTCATTTCAGTGGGCATTGCCTTAGAAACTAAAGTCTGCCTGTGTATCATGCAGTGCGTATGTTTAGCCTGACTGTTAAAAGCTTAAATTCTTGTTTTTAATCCTGAGGGACTACTTAGCATGGCAAGAGCTCTATCTGTTGTGTAGCCATGTAATTTTTTTTTTTATCTGTGGACTTGTCAGGTATAAGTCTCTGAACAGTGTTATCTGACAATGCTAGAGGGTCAAGCTTTTTAGCATATTGTTCCCCCAGCACTATTTTTGCTATGTCTTTGGAACATTGCGGGATCGGTGTCTCCCCAATGGAGTGAGGTTATTTCTGCTGGGCAATTTTCAGTGAAAGTTCATAATTATGAAGCATACAGCTTATTTAACTGATGAAAGCTCCCTGAGTGATCCAGTTTTGAGCGGTTCAGCATGGTTTCTCTGCGCCTGAAATAGTCCGCATCTTTTCTTTCAGCTCTTGGTGACAACCGTGAAAATGTCGCTGGAACAAGCTTGGTTTCGTGGCAACTAGATACGGCACTTTCTCACATATTACACATTGAGGCATTCCAGTTTCCTCTTTATTGATGACTGTGAGCCCGAACTTAACTCTTCACTGTAACGTCGCTTTTTCTTCGGAGCCTCCATTTCAGCTACAGTCTGCAGCACAAATAATATTGTATTCTAAGGACTTTTGGCATAATACATCGCAATATTTTAACTGAGAAACATTTTAGCACAACATTAATTAGTGTGGGGTTCTTGAAAGCTCTGGACTTCTGAGGATCTCGTAAAATTCGCAGTAATAAAAAAAATATAAAACGAAGTATCTGAAAATTGAGTTTTCAGACTCACAGCCCCTTCTTGTCACTTGTTTTTGATCAGTCACACTTCTCATAGAATAAGCAGAGGCCAGATGCACCTGCTCTTAAGTTTATTTAAAACAACAAAGAAAACTCGCTGGAAAATAAGGAATAATTAATTAATTCCAGGCACACAGCAACCTAGCTAACTATCTTAAAACATCCTAGACTGAGATATACTTATCAACCAGTAGATGGGCGCGCCTGGAGCCCGCCCGCGATGCCACGTGGTCCTCGCCCACGTTGGTCCTCCTTCAGTCCTCTTCTCGTAACCTTCCAGCAACACGCCGCCTCCTCGTACTTCCCAAGGGCTTCCCTCGCCTGCAGTACACAGCACGTAGCTTGTGGATACTATCAGGGCAGGAAAACCACCACGATGAACACGTGGCGCGAAGGAGGTGGCGGAGGGACGTCTTGTCGCGTTGGTGTCTCTCGGAGAAGTGGCTGGGTGCGGCCCACCGACCCAGAATCTTCAGCTCGCCCCGGCCGCGGTCAAGATGCCAGCACTCGCCACAGCTGACATCTCTCTTTCTGCATAACACTTACACTAAACGCCCTAACGGCTATGGGTTATTATTTGTTAATAACCTAACACCATGCACTAGGTAATAGTGGGTCATGCATCCCACACATAGTTCAGATTTGGCAGCAATAACGAATATGATTTGAAATAGCGCGCTGCTCCCGCCTTCTAGTTTTTCCCGCCTGTTCTGGGACGTAGTTTCCGCTCTCAATCAAAATGGCGGGGACTCCCGCGGTATTTTCCACGGGCTATTTCTTAAAATAATGAAATCATGACAATTAGGCAATGTAATAAAAACGAGTACTCAAAATATTATCACCATAAACTCGGGAACAATCTTCCTTCATCTGTATTTCCTCCTGCCTACGGCTCGATCTCTTTCAAGAGGACCGTATCAGGACACCTCTCCTCCCGAAATTGACCTCTCTTTTGGCCACTCCTTTAACTCTTTTTATAGGAGCAGTGATTTCCAGGCTTTTTTTTTTCGTTAATGTTTTTTTTTTGCCCTTAAGTTGTTTCCTTTACTGTAAAAAAAACAGTAAATTATAAATGAGACCCAAACATACAAAAGTTTGCTGAACTATGCAAATTATGACAGGTGAACCATTTTACTCAAAGCCACGCCATGCCACACCTCAAAAGTCCACACTGCTACACTACACGGTATTAGAACTTAAGAAAAGTTACTGCAAAAGGCCATTTGGCCTGTACGAGGCACCTCTTGAAGTCGCGTTATGTCATCAAGTATATAGAATTGCACAGACACAGACAACTAAGAGCCAAGAGTAAAAGCTATCTGATGTTTTTTTTTAGCTCATGTCATGTAAAATATACCACCCCACACATCAATACATATTGTCGCATCAGTACATCATGTCCCACATCAAACCCACCCACACCACACTCCACATCGCATCACACTCAGCCACACCACGCCACGCATCTCACCAAGCCAAACCATACTCCACATCACCCCCAGCCACACCACACCACACATCACATCCAGCCACATCACAACTAGTCACGTCATGGCACACTATACAAGCTAGGCCATCTTATACATCCATCGACGCTACATACACAGCACTTCGAACAAACGTAGTGTTCTATTGCATCAAACTCTTCCATTAAGGATGATTCTAGGTCACTTATCAGTTTAATCCTTGGTAATGCCACGCATTTTGCGAAATTAATTCCCTATTAAATATTTCAGTATATAAAGTAGCCACAAAGTGACCTTGCCCAACCAGCTACATCAACACTAACCTCGACTGGCGACCGCTTGGTGAGTGGCGCCTGGGGCGTACCCGACTGGATCTACCTCTCCCTGTCTAATACTCGTACGAGACAAGTCAGCGGACGCTCACCCACACTTAGAAGTGCATACCCCTTGATAAATCCGTGGCATACACTCAGGGGTACGCGTACCCCAGTTTGAAAACCCTTGGTCTAAAGGCATTGTAGACAATTTTTTCTTTTAATTAGCACTGAAAGCTCATCCTGCTTTAGTGTGGCTCCTTGTCTTCGTTGAAAAAAAACTTGTCGTAATGTATTTGTAAGTGATGGTGCTTGCACTCTTACAAATGCGGCGTACCGTACGTAATTCCATTCCTAAGGCGCTGACTGAGTGGTTAGCTTGCCGGTCCCGCGTTTCGGTGCGTCCTGGATGATGTGGGCTCGAATCCGCCGCTACACAATGCGATTTTTCAGTTACCGCCGATTGGTCTAAGGCTACCGACATGCTGTCCTGAAGACCACCCATCAACCCGGACTCTAGAGGAACTGTCCAAGGGAAATCAAGAATGAGCTCCGGGGGCAGCATGGGCCAAGAATAAATGGCGCCACTATAAACACTTCTGACTGCGCCATGATGGGCTTGGGCCTACCACCAGGCCCAACAGGGTAGGCAGTGGCTGAGTGGTTAGCGTGCGGGCCCCACATTCTCCGCGTGACGGACGACGTGGGTTCGAACCCGCCGCTACTACCTGAGATTTTTCAGTCACCGCCGAGTGGCTTCATACTACCCACATGCTGTCCTGAAGAACACCCATCAACCCGGACTCTAGAGGAAACCGTCCAAGTGAATCAAGAACGAACTTCCGGGGGGCAGCATGAGCCAAGAAAAGATGACACCACTATAAAAAAAAAACACTTGCCTACGCCATGACGGCCTTAGGTCGACTACCATCCAGGCCCCTCAAGAAAGCCTACCGGCGCCATAGGCTGGCACGTAAAAAAAAAAAAAAAAGAAAGCCTACAGGTGCAATAGGCCTGGGCGTAAAAGATAAAGTAACATAACTGCACTTGGTGTTCTTTCCTCACGTTTGTTTCTAGTGGGTTCTGCGAGTCAGCATACCTTGGATACAAAATTAGCCAACATGTAGAGTTAACCCACGTTTACACTATCAAGGATTATTGCTACGGCACCCAAGGATCTCAAATTTTGAATTTATTACGTCATTCGGTCGACCGGTTATGCGTCCGTAGTATCCGAGAAACCTCCGGAAAGCTACCTTGCGGTCAACCGTGCATTGTCCCGGCCGCCGGCCCGACCCGAGGATGTTTTGAAATGTTCAAAACTTCCGGGAGCGCCGGGGCGTAACGGTCATCTGTCCCGGTCAGTCGGCGTAGTGTAAACGTGCCGCCGCTGCCGCGCGGTGTCGTGAGCACTCCCCTCACCACCACCACCACTGCTGCACGTGTATTGTCAGTATTGTGAGATGCTTGCCATAGTGGCATTGGTGCCTGCGTCTTGTCACCCACGGCTTCACTCAAGCAGACCTCTTTTTATTTTCCTGCTGCTGCTGCCAGTATTGTTGTAGTAACTTTAATCTCCTTCTGGACTGCTCGGTGCACTCCAGTAAGACAGCAGCGGCCTGTATTTTCCAAGGCTGAGAGAATAAGAGGTCCACTCGTGCGCATCATTGTGACGTCAGCAGGTGACGTCAGAAGAAGTCGTCGAGAGAAAAGGAATGATTTTGTAGCGTAAACTATTCTCTCTCTCTCTCTCTCTCTCTCTCATTATTATTATTACTATTATTATTATTATTATTATTATTATTATTATTATTATTATTATTATTATTATTATTATTACTACTACTACTACAGACTACTGCTACTACACTAATTACTTTATCATTATTATTATCATCATTAGTAGTAGTAGTACAATTACTATAATTACTAGTAATATTATAATTATTACTGTTATTATTACTATTATTACAATTTATCATTGTTGTTGCCATTATAATTTTTTTTTTTTTTATGTACGTACTATTTGCTTTTCAATCTATATTCCCTGTGTCCACGAATGTTCCTATGAACGAAATATATATCATTATATATTATCATATATATATATATATATATATATATATATATATATATATATATATATATATATATATATATATATATATATATATATATATATATATATATATATATATATATATATATATATATATATATATATATATGTGTGTGTGTGTGTGTGTGTGTGTGTGTGTGTGTGTGTGTGATTAACCTTCTTATCCAAGTATTTTTTGACATATTCTTACTCGCCGCAATCATCCTCTATTGAACAGTTCACCTGTCCTCCCTCTGACACCCTCTGTAACACCTTAACCACTTATACCCAGTACCGACTTCTAGCCCATTAATTGTGTGACTGCTTCAGTTCCTTTATCCTAAATGCTAAAGTCATCCATCGAAATAAAAGAAAATGGAGCCTAAATGTTAAAGTCACCCATGGAAATAAAGGAAAATGGAACAAACGAGATACATCCCCACCAATGGTCAGGCGAAGACTGGTGGGATGGGATCGTGGGCGGGACTAAGTGAGTTAAAGTGACTTCCCGTGACGTCACTGCGCAGAAGAGAAGAATTCTGGTACGAGGTTGAAGGGACCTTGTATTCTCTTGGCCTTGGTATTTTTTTTCTGGATATAACGAAAACGCCATTATCCGGTCGTAGGACGTCGCAGGGGTATGCAGTACAAAAATGCAGTTTACAGACTGTCTATAAAAGATATATCTCCCTTGAATATATGTGCCTGGCCCTCCACCGGCACCAGACAACCCGTCCTCAATACGGATGACCGGCAAGCTCTCGGTCGACCGGACTGCCGCCGAGTTGGCCGTATTGTAGCCGTATTGCGTCATACGTAGAACCGTGGAGGGTGGACGGTCGACCTAGCACGGCAGCCTCGGCTGACCGTATTGGCAACCCGGTCAGCCGAGATGTCCTTATTGTTTCCGGGATGAGTGCGGGTACATTCTCGGCCAAATGCCGATGACATGCAAAAAACTGGACGTTTGGCCCCGGTCAACCGTATCGGTGATCCTTGATAGTGTAAACCCGGCTTTAGTGGTGACTGAAAAGCTGAGAGACAAACGATGGTCTTTTTGTTATTACTGCATCAGTAGGTCAACAGCAGCACAGTCGCAAATGGGAGTGTGGAATGTCCTTGTTTTTCGTAAGCTTCTTAGGTAACAGGCGCACCTAACATCACCATAACCGATCCAGGATTCAGTACGCGTCTTAACGGTAATGGTGGTAATGTAATATTTCGAAAAGAATACTAAAATCCAATTATTAACTAAAATTATGAGTATTCATTCATGAACAACAAAAAAAAAAAATAAACAACAGAATATTTATGTGAAAATACGTTCATATCTTATACAACAACTGCAGTCCGAGGCGCGGCCCGGTGTGGTGTCATGAGACATCCGGCTATAATAAGACATCCCATCCTGATCTGCGCATGCGCGGAACCCAATGTTTACAAACACGGAGTGTTGATATCGTCGTTTGTCCCAGGCAAGATGGCGGCAAGGCACCATGGCAGCTATTGTGGGAAAATGGCCAAATTCAAGGATGACATGGACCCTATTATTCAGATACTACTAAATAGAGAGTATCCAAAAAACATGACCGTCAATGAGAAGAGAAATCTGAGGAGACAGCGGGAGAATATTTACTGAAATACAAGGGTGCAGGTTATCTCATTTATCACATTTACTGACTACAAGGGGTGTAGGTTACCTCATTTATCATTTACTGACATACGAAGGGTGTAGGTTATCTCATTTATCACTTTCAAAAAGATAAAGAATAACTTAGGTGGGACGTTTCATGATAGGCAGTCGACAAAAGACACGGTACCGTGTCATAGCTCATCCACTCTGCTTATAAACAAAACTTTCAGCGGTGACTGCTACAACCTGACCAGACCCTTGAAACACTGTAGAAGTAAAAGCCAAGCCAACAGAGCGGAATGGGTAGGAAAGAGTGTAAAGGATTAGAGAATTATGGGTCTGGGCGTGCTTGGGAAGATCCATTTATTGTCCATTGCTTGAAATGTTTTGAGCAGACACGTGAATGTTTTGTTACTCTCCATCCCACGCCTTCCTTACACATATTTTTCCACAATTTTCGTCTGCATCCCTATGTTTCATTTGAGAGGAATGTCGCCCAGCCTTTCACACCACTCATATATAGGTATCGGTCTAGTTTCTTCGATGAGGGAGACTTGCTGTCGGCAACAGCACATGTATGTACAGACAAGGTCTAAAGAAAGGGGAGGTCAGCCCAAGCGCAGCTTAGGTGACGTCAGGCAGTCTGTGGGAGGAGGCTTCTCTCTCTGCCGTGATCCCGCAAGTACCACCACCTCTATTACCAAGCCTCTAGATAACTTAAAAATCCTTAGTTTCAATGCGCGTAGCCTAAGAAACAAATTTGATGAACTGAGATGTCTTGCTTTAACAGAAAATTTTGACATAATTGCTATAACCGAAACATTTATCGACACCACAAATATTGATTTAAGTTCCGAATACAACATAGATGGCTACAGACTCTTCAACAAAGATCGTGTAAACCGCAGAGGCGGTGGCGTCGCCCTTTATGTCAAAAGCTATTTGCAACCCACTGACAAAACACCGGGAAACAGTAACGTTGAACATTTGTGCGTGCGAGTAAACATTGCAAAAGTCAATTTAAATATATCTGTCACCTACAGACCTCCCGGGCAATCACTCGATGGCGACCTTGAAATGTACAGCGTCTTAAGGCAGTCACTTAATAACAGCGACTCACTGATATTAGGAGACTTTAACCTCCCCCATATCGACTGGGCGACACTGTCAGGTACAGAAGGCGAGTCACATAGAATGATCGAATTTCTAGAAGAAAATTATCTAAGCCAAATGGTTTCTGAGCCAACTCGACAAAATAATATACTCGACCTTGTTATAACGACCCAAGATAACCTAGTCAGTAGTGTCACGTTAGGAGAACACCTCGGTTCTTGCGATCATAAATTAGTGCGCGTCGACATTAAAGCTCAATCATCAGTGACTGAAAATAAAGTAAAGGTGCCCAATTTCAAAAGAGCTAACTTCGTAGAAATCCGACAAAAACTAACAGAAATACAACTATCAGATGACGGCAACGTAGAGGAAGCCCGGCTAAGCCTTAAAAATCACTTACTCATTCAGCAGAACACATTCGTCCCCTTGTGCGAGAAGCGAATTAACAGTAATAAAAGCCCACCGTGGTTTAATAGCGAAATTAAACAATCAGTCAATGAGAGAAAATTGTTTTACAGGTTAAAGAAAGAACAAAGCACGCCCGAAAACATTAGACTTTATAATGATGCCAGGCGACGAGTAAAAAGACTAGTAGGTCAGGCAAAGCGTAGATATGAAGAAAATATTGCAGCCAACTGTAAAAATAATCCGAAATCTTTCTTCAGTTACATAAACAACAGAAAGGCGATCAAAAGTGGTATTGGACCTTTAACAAACAGCGACGGTGCACTAGTGACTGACAGCCAACACATTGCAAACCTCTTAAACAATTACTTTTCCTCGGTGTTTAATACTAACAGTCTTCCTCTCGCTACCACCAACACCAGTACTATTGTAAATCTCGAGCATGCATTGCCTAATTTTGAAATAACAACCGATGAAGTCCTTAAAGCTCTCCATTCACTTAAAACAAATAAAAGTCCTGGACCTGACAAAGTATATCCAACTCTGCTGAAAGAAACAAAGAGCGAAATACTCTCTCCCTCACAACCGTATTCAATATGTCCTTGTGACAAGGCATCGTCCTTCAGATTGGAAAAAGGCTAACGTGACACCGATTTTCAAGAAAGGAGACAAAAAGTACCAGGTAATTACAGGCCCATTAGTCTAACTTCGGTTGTAGGTAAGCTACTTGAGGGCATAATTAGAGACAAAATTGTGAGTTACCTTGAAAGCCACTCATTGATTGGGGACTCACAACATGGCTTCCGAAACAAAAGATCCTGCCTATCAAACCTATTAACCTTTTATAACGACCTCTTCACTGTTTATGACGTAACCAAATCACTGGACGTAGTCTATCTTGATTTCCAGAAAGCGTTTGATAAAGTTCCGCATCATAAATTACTTTACAAATTAAAGCAAATAGGTATTGACGGTCAAGTAAACCAATGGATCGCGAATTGGTTGAGCAACAGACAACAAAGAGTAGTGATTGACGGATTTAACTCAGAGTGGGCGCCTGTCACTAGTGGCGTCCCTCAGGGCTCGGTCCTTGGCCCAGTGCTCTTCATTATTTACATCAACGACGTGGATGTTGGACTCAATAACCGCATTAGTAAATTTGCAGACGACACAAAGATTGGTAACTCGGTTCTCACTGACGAAGACAGGCAAAGCCTCCAAGAGGATTTGCACAAAATTTCAGCTTGGTCGGATAGATGGGAGATGCCCTTTAACGTAGACAAGTGCCAGGTCCTTCAAGTTGGAACGAGGAATAAGAAGTTCGAATACGAAATGCGCGGCGTTAAACTCAAAAGCGTTCAATGCGTCAAAGACTTAGGGGTCAAAATCGCGTCAAACCTCAAATTCTCACAGCAATGCATCGATGCAGCAAATAAAGCGAACAGAATGTTGGGCTTCATTAAAAGAAACTTTGTATTCAAGAATAAAGATGTAATACTCTGCTCTACAACAGTTTAGTCAGACCCCACTTGGAATATGCGGTACAATTTTGGTCCCCCCACAATTCAAAGTAAATTGCTAAAATAGAATGTGTTCAACGTAGGGCAACGAAAATGATCCCTTCCTTGCGCAACAAATCCTACGAAGAAAGGCTTTCTACCCATAACATGTTCTCTCTTGAGAAACGTCGCCTCCGAGGAAAACTGATCGAATGTTTTAAAATACTTAATGGTTTCACGAATGTAGACAAATCAACATTGTTTATGATCGATGACACTTTGCGCACGAGGAACAATGGCGTAAAACTCAGATGTAGACAAGTAAATTCAGACTGCACCAAATTTTTCTTCACCAACGTTGTAGTGCGAGAATGGAATAAGCTTCCACCATCAGTGGTCCAGTGTAACACGATTGACTCCTTCAAAAATAAGCTCGACCGTCACTTCCTTCAACTTAATATCAACTAGAGTAGAAATGCAACGTTTTGGAGTCTTCTGATTAATGTAAAATCACTTAGGTTTAAGGACAGACCACCAAGTCTGGACCATGGGGTCTGTGTGGTCTGATTTTCTATGTAAATCTATGTAAATTCTATGTAAATCTCTCTCTCTCTCTCTCTCTCTCTCTCTCTCTCTCTTCGTTAGTTTCCACTATTATACTTTTCTTTTCACTTACGGTATCTCCTGTGCCAGGTAATATATTCTCTTCCGCTTTTTTTGACCTGTAACGCTTTGTATCGCTTCTTATGTCCTCCTCCACATTTCTATACTTCACACCATGCACTTAGTTACTTCACAGTGCACACTTATACACTTCACCCTGAACCTAGGTGTTTTTCTGTTTTTTTCTTTCCCTGACTTTTATTTTCTATGCCCTTTTGTTAGTTTCCAGAGGGTTATAGCAGCCCCTTCAATCTTAGTTGCCAGATAACAGGTGACTGAGTTGCCTAGTATCGGGATGGAGGATCGGCTTGTTGAGTATTGTAACGACAGCGTTATGAATGTCAAAAAGAAATATTTAGAAACTGTGACAAGTCAAACTAATAGGAGTACCCAGTTACGACTGTCAATGTATTTATATATTTTTGGTGTGAATATTTCTCCCTCTCCTTATGCTATTTCCCCTTCGTGTCGCGGTGTGAATATGACTGGCGGGGTTGCCTGTTCGGTCAGCATTTTTTATATAGCGTGTGCTACGTCACGCGGTCTAGGGGAGGAGCCTCAGGAGGATGCGCGGAATGGGACGAGTTTTGAGCCGACCGTGGGTTGACCCAAGGTCCAGAGAAGACCGTATTTGATCAAGGGGCGACCAAAATTCAAACAGACTGCAAATGCAGTGACATCAGTAGGGGCCAGCGAGTGTCCAAGGGTGTGTTGCCCGGCAAGTCTGTGTTTTAATGCATATCTTTGTGAATTTTTTTTTTTTCTGTGATAAATAAAGGTTTTCCAACATTAATATCTTATAAACATCATCAAATTAGACATAAAAAAAGAGGAAATAAATATGATATAGTATAAGGAGAGGGGGAAATATTCAAACTAAAATCATATAAATACATTGACAGTCATAACAGTAGACTCCTATTATTTTGATTTGTCACCGTTTCTAAATATTTCTTTTGGGCATTCATAACGCTGTCGTTACAATTACTGTATTCAACAAGCCGATCCTCCATTTCGATACTAGGCCACACAGTCACCTGGTGTCTGGCAACTACGAGTGAGGGCGGGCTGCTACAACCCTGTTATAGTGGACACTATTAACAAAAGGGCACAGAAAAGCAGTCAGGGGCAGAAAAGAACAGAACCCCCCCCAGTTTGGTTTAGGGTGAAATGTATAAGTGTGCACTGTGGTGTGAAGTACAGAAGTGTTGAGAAGGAGGACATAAGAAGCGCGGGACACGAGAGAGAGAGAGAGAGAGAGAGAGAGAGAGAGAGAGAGAGAGAGAGAGAGAGAGAGAGAGAGAGAGAGAGAGAGATCCCATGGTCCAGACTAGGCTGTCTGTCCTTAAACCTAAGTGATTTTACATTAATCAGAAGGCTCCAAAACGTTGCATTTCTACTCTAGTTGATATTAAGTTGAAGGAAGTGACGGTCGAGCTTTATTTTGAAGGAGTCAATCGTGTTACACTGGACCACTGACGGTGGGAGCTTATTCCATTCTCGCACTACAACGTTGGTGAAGAAAAATTTGGTGCAGTCTGAATTTACTTGTCTACATCTGAGTTTTACGCCATTGTACCTCGTGCGCAAAGTGTCATCGATCATAAACAATGTTGATCTGTCTACATTCGTGAAACCAGAGAGAGAGAGAGAGAGAGAGAGAGAGAGAGAGAGAGAGAGAGAGAGAGAGAGAGAGAGAGCAGTCTAAGGGAGGGGCAGGTGGTGGGGGAGAGAGCCTCCCGCAATATATAAGCCTCAAAATAGTCAGTAAGAATTGGATTACTTACATTATTAGTGTGGTAATATGCTGCAGGAGAGAGAGAGAGAGAGAGAGAGAGAGAGAGAGAGAGAGAGAGAGAGAGAGAGAGAGAGAGAGAGAGAGAGAGAGAGAGAAACCCGAGGGAGGGGGAGGGGTGAGAACCATGGCACCTAGTGACGTCACAACCAGTTGCATGCCCCATCGTCTTCAAGCTGCGCGTGATGTGACCCTTTCTTTTGATTTTGTGTACAGGCATGTTCCTCGCATTGTCACAGACTTGAAATTACCGCGTGATGATTTTGTACGTCTGGCAGCAACGCACGCTATTGTTGTGGGGATCAGATTCCTTGAATAAGCATATTTTTACTCCGCAAAGCAGGTGATGTAACATATTGTGACTTCGTGGGCTTTCATATTTATCTATTTATGTATATTTCATGGAGGCTTAACTTACAATACTACTTTCAATTTTACTAGTGGCACGAATTTGTGAGTCTTTTATTACGATAGAATTTCACTCAGTTAAGTGAATTAGACACCACAGAAATATTACCAGTGTGTGCATGAATGAATACAAAGATAAGCACATACTTTGATTTAACTCTAGGATGTCTCGTGGATCATTTATAAATAAAAAAACAAAAAGTCAGGAGAGGCTACTCTTGAGCCCACTACGAGATACAAAAACAGTCCCTCCACCAAGTATGTATCCAACATTTGGTGATGTTAGGTGCGCCTATTCACGCATGCTGAGTTACTACAGCTTCTCATCTCACTTACCGTCTAATTTCTCACGGCATGAGCATGTCCCCGTCTCAATCACTCTCGGGAGTCGGAATCCGCTCAGCACAGCTGCAGACCTTGGAGACCTGAGAGAACTGGATCAATGGGGTATATTCATCTTTAGCAGGTGTCACCAGCGACCTAGTCTCTGGACCTACGAAGCTTGAACTATTCTTTCAATTACCATAAATTACCTGTGTTTCTCTGGGATTTGTAACAATTACACTTCAATACAGTGATACAATTATTAATAAAAATGTAGTTGATCAGTCTCGTTGTTTTATTTATTGGTAAATGAGAGAAAATTAATGATCGATACAGGGTTCTCCTCTTTAAAAAAAAAATCCTGCATGAAAGCCCTGCGAAATCAAGCAGCAATGAACTTTAAAAAAAAAAAAAAAAAAAATCCATTTATATTACAATATTTGTTAAGTACCTGCTTTGGGTGTATCAGTCTCGCTTTTGACGGAATTTATCCAAAACAGTAAGAAGTCAAGCATCTCGACAGAAACCGTAGCATCCACTGTTTGATTTTCCGGGTGGACACTAGCTTCATCTTCCAGTGTTACGCTCCGCCCTCAACCTCTGACATTAAACGCCATCACCACTGACCTGCTCACCCTCTTCATAGCGGTAGGCATCCACCCAAGGTCTTTGTCTACCCCAAACAAAATGCAGCAGTCATTTGAGGGCGGAGAGTAATATGCTGGAAGCGGACCCAAGTATGGCCGTCTCCGTGTTTGAGGGGGGGGGGTGGGGGGTGGAGATGCTTAACGCCCTAATGTTTTTAATACATTCCTTTAGAGGCGAGACTGATTCACCCAAAGCAGGTACTCAGCAAATATTATGATACATTTTTCTTTTTCTTTTAAGTCCAGTTCTGCTCCATTTCGCAGGGCTACAAGCTAGAAAGATTTTTAAAGAGGAAAACCTTGCATCGGTCATTTGTTTTCTCTCTTTTACCATCAAATAAAACAACGAAAATGATCAACGAAAATTTTATTAACGACAGTATCTCTTATTGTATTAAGTGTAATCGTTTGAAGTCCCAGAGAAACACAGGTAATTTATGATAATTGAAAGAATAGTTAAATCTTCGTGGGCCATGAGACCAAGTCGCTGGTGACACCCGCTGGCTGGCAACTCTGAATATTCCTCATTCCCTAGAGGTTTTCCAGGAAGCTTATTCCTCCTTGACTCCTCCTATACTCATAATCGGCCCGAACAGCTATTTCTCTATCATATGCCTCCCCCCCCCCCTCTCTCTCTCTCTCATAAGAACATAAGAACGCAGGAGTCTACAAGAGGCCGGTAGGCCTGTACGAGGCAGCTCCTTTGACCCTAAGCTCCCGTGTATCTAACCCTACCTAATATCGCTGTCCATGAATTTATCTAATCTATTTTTGAATGTGACAATTGTATTGGCACTCATCACATGACTGCTAAGCCTATTCCACTCATCCACCACCCTGTTAGTTAACCAATTTTTGCCTATGTCCCTTTTGAATCTGAATTTATCCAGTTTAAACCCATTACTTCGTGTCCTACCCGGTTCTCTTACCAACAAAACCTTATGAATGTCTCCCTTATTAAAGCCCTTCATCCATTTATAAACCTCGATCATGTCTCCACGCACCCTTCGCCTTTCTAGAGAATGCAAGTTTAACTGTTTGAGTCTTTCCTCGTATGGCAAGTTTCTCAACCCCTGAATCATCTTAGTCATCCTCCTCTGCACCGATTCTAACATTTTGATATCCATTCTATAGTAAGGTGACCAGAACTGAACCGCATAGTCAAGATGAGGTCTAACTAATACTAAATATAGTTTGAGGAAGACTTCGGGGCTTCTGTTGCTTACGCTCCTTGAAATAAATCCCAGTACCTTATTAGCTCGATTTCTAGCTTGAATGCATTGTGCCCTTGGACGGAGATCAGAGCTCACTAAGACCCCTAAATACCTCTCGCACCCAGACCTGCTTATGAGAGTGTCATTTAAGCAATAGTTATGTGAGGGGTTGTTCCTACCTACACTCAGAATACTGCACTTCCCTACATTGAACTCCATCTGCCATTTATCCGCCCAGTCATACAATCTGTTGAGTTCACCTTGGAGAATACTAGCGTCCCGATCCGACTCAATTACTCTACCGATCTTAGTATCATCTGCAAATTTACTAACATCACTACTAATTCCTGTATCTAAGTCATTGATATAAATAATAAACAAAAGTGGACTTAATACCGAATCTTGTGGGACCCCACTCGTAACACATCCCCAGTCAGATCTTTTACCATTAATTTGCACTCTTTGCTTCCTATTGCTAAGCCACGCCTTGACCCAGTTCAAAACTTTACCCTCTACTCCGTGAGCCTGTAATTTAAGCAACAGTCGTTGGTGAGGAACTTTGTCAAACGCTTTACTAAAATCAAGATAGATTACATCATAATTTTCATCTCTGTCAACCGCCTCAAATACTTTATTGTAGAAGGACAAGAGATTGATGAGGCATGACCTACCTTTTGTGAACCCATGCTGCGAGTCGTGAATTAAGCTATGTTTCTCTAAATGCTCCCGAATGTTCCTGGCTATTATGGACTCCTGCATCTTGCCTATAACCGATGTTAAGCTAATTGGGCGATAGTTTAAAGCAACTGACCTGTCCCCCTTTTTAAAAATCGGCGTCACATTAGCTACTTTCCATAGGCTGGGCACATACCAGTATTTACCGAGATCTTAAAGATGTCGGTCAGTGGGTCACTGAGTACATCACCTAATTTCTTTAATACCCTCGGAAATATCCCGTCAGGACCTGGAGACTTGTTCTTCTTAAGCTTATCTATCTCATCCTGAACTACTTGCCTGGTAATGATTATATCCCTCAATTTGTCGCCATCCCCGCCCTGAACAAATATTACATACTTTTAAACAGCATGCAGACTGTACTTAAAACATTTGGTCACCATCGAGGGTTTAAGCTTTAGTGTGACTTCTGCCCCCTGAGTTTCTTTGGAGAGCTGCTCAATGTCATAAATTAGTGCGCGTCGACATCAGAGCTCAAACAATAGTGATCGAAAATCAAACAATGGTGCCCAAATTCAAAAGAGCAAATTTCGTAGAGATCCGACAAAAAATAACAAATACAACTGTCAGGTGATTGCAACGTAGAGGATGTCTGGCTTAACTGTAATTATCAATTAATCACTCAGCAGAATACATTTGTCCCGTCTTGTGAGAAACGACGAAACACTAATAAAAGTACAGTTTGTTTTAACAACGAAATCAAACTTTCTGTTATGGAGATAAATTTGTCAAACAGGCAAAAGAAAGAGCAAAACACGCCCGAAAATAATACTTTTTCATGAACCCGGGCGACCCGTCAAAAGATTAGTATGTCAAGCAAAGCGTAGATACTTAGCTAACTGTGAAAATAATCCGAAATCTTTCTTCAGTTGCATAAACAACAGAAAGGCAATCGGAAGTGGAACTGGACCCTTAACCGACAGTGGAGGCGAATAAGTGAATGAAAGCCAATGCGTTGCGAACCTGCTGAAGAATTACTTTTCCTCTGTACTGAATACTATCAGTCTTACCACCACTACCACCAACACCAGCTACTACAATAGCACTAACCTACATCTCGTTCATGCATTGCCTAACTTTCTAATAACTACCGAAAAAATCCTAATAATGATCTCCAATCCCTTAAAAGAAATAAAAGCCCGGGGCCGGGCAATATATATCCTATACTAGTTAAAGGAACAAAGGAGCAAAATACTCTCCTCTCTGACAGCAGTATTCAATATGCCCTGGCGACAAGGCATCGTCCCTTCGGCTTGGAAAATAGCTAACGTTTCACAGATTTTTAAGAAGGGAGGCAAAAAAATACCGGGTAATTACAGGCCCATTAGTTTAACTTCAGTAGTAGGTACGCTACCCTAGAGCATAATTAGAGACAAAATTGTTACTTACCTTGAAAATCACTCATTAATTAAGGATTCACAACATGTCTTCCGTAACGAGCGATCCTGCTTATCAAACCTAATGACCTTTTATAACGACCTCTGCTCAGTTTATGACGTAAAATAATCACTGGACATGGTATATCTTGATTTCCAGAAAGCGTTTGATGAAGTTCCACGCCATAAATTACTTTATTAATTAAAGCAACTAAGTACTGACGGCAAAGTACACCAATGGATCGCAAATTTGCAGACGATACAAAAACTGGTACCTCGGTCCTCACTGACGAAGATAGGCAAAGGCTCCAAGATGAATTACATAAAATTTCAGATTGGTCTAATAGCTGGGATATTCCCTTTAATACAGATAAGTGCAAGGTTCTTTAAGTTGGAACAAGAAATAAGAGGTTCATTACAAAATGCGTGGCGTTAAACTCAAAAGCGTTCAATGCGTCAAGGACCTGGGTGTCAAAATCGCTTGAAGCCTCAAATTCTCACAGCAATGCATTGACGCAGCAAATAAAGCAAGCAGAATGCTGGGCTTCATTAAAAGAAACTTTTTATTCAAAAGTAAAGATGTAATACTCCCGCTTTATAATAGTTTAGTCAGACCTCACTTGGAATATGAGGTACAGTTTTGGTCTCCCCACAATGCAAAGGACATTGCTTAATAGGTGCACCTAACATCACCATAGCCGATCCTGGATTCAGTACGTTTTCTAACTAGTAGGCGGTAATGTTATTATTGTATTTCGTAAAGAATCCTTTTACCAAAAATTAACAAAAAATATAAGTATTCTTTTTATTGAACAAAAAATTGAATAAACAGCAGAACAATAATATGAAAGTACGTTCATATTTTATACTGTGGCCCGAGGCAGCAACGCACGCCATTTTGCGGGTATCAGATTCCTTAGATAAGCATATATTTACTGCGGAAAGCAAGTGATGTCTCGTGGATCTTTTATAAATAAAAACAAAAAATCCGGATAGGCTACTCCTTAGCCCACTACCATCGTTCGAGGCACAAAAACAGTCCCTCCACCAAGTTTGTACCCCACATTTGGTGATGTTAGGTGCGCTTATTAGACGGTGTTCAACGTCTGGCAACAAAAAAAGATCCTATTATTGCGCAACAAACCTTACGACGAAAGGCTCTCAACTCTTGACTTGTTCTCTCTTGAAAAACGTCGCCTCCGAGGAAAACTAATCGAATGTTTTAAAATACTTAATGGGTTTACGAATGTGGACAATTTAAAAGTGTTTATGGTTAAGATTCGTTTTAGGTCCGTGCCAGTATCTCATAATCTACTTTATGAAACATCAGTATCTCTTCATATATCTTTTCTACAAACCTTCAACAGTCATGGAAACGCTTTGAAAATCCAATTCAAGGACTTTTATTTTAATCCTGAAAATAGCGGATAATGTTTACGAAAGCGCGTCGCCTCCTCTGGCGACGGTGCAGCCGGGGTTGCGAGAAATACCTACTTGCTGAAATAAGTCACATATACATGAGGGGGGGTCGAGGGGGGCGCAGCTCCCCGTTAGTAGGTCGTAAAGTTCGGTTAGAGTAGTTTAAATATGCTCCCCGACCCTAAACCCTCTGCGAGCTATTTTACGGCTGCGGCGGCTGCAGCGTCGTCGCGGCCGCCGCTAGAGGAGGCGACGCGCCTCCGTAAACATTATCCCTTATTTTCAAGAGTAAAAAAAAAGTCCTTGAATTGGATTTTCAAAGCGTTTCCATGACTGTTGAAGGTTTGTAGAAAAGATATATGAAGAGATACTGATGTTTCATAAAGTAGATTATGAGATACTGGCACGGACCTAATACGAATCTTTACCGTGTTTATATTTGACGGTACTTTGCGAACAAGAAATAATGGCACATAACTTAAGTGTAAGCAAGTAAATTCAGTCTTCATCAAAGTTTTCTCCACCGACGTTGTAGGGCGATAATGGAATAAGCTCCCACCTTCAGTGATTCAGTACAACATGATTGACTCCTTTAAAGACAAGCTCGCTTACATGGTAGCGGAAGGGTGAATGGTGGGGCACCATCGCATGAGCCACGTTGCCAAGTGAAATGGAAGGTTTACAGAGTCGTTGTCTTTCCCGCGAATCCCAAGCCATTCATAACATCATACAAAGACTCTGTAAACCTTCCATTTCACTTGGCAACGTGGCTCATGCGACGTTGCCGCCTGAGGGACCTTGGCAATAGGCGCCAGGCCGCACCATTCACGGTTCACCCTTTCTCCACCATGAAAGACTGACGTCCTGCACAGCCAAGCAAAAGAGATTGTATATAACGTAAATAAGAGAGAGAGAGAGAGAGAGAGAGAGAGAGAGAGAGAGAGAGAGAGAGAGAGAGAGAGAGAGAGAGAGAGAGAGAGAGATTGCGAGCCCCTCTGACGAGAGTGATGGAGTGATGTGGCAGAAGCGGTCTCCCTGAGCCGCGCCTAAAGGCTCTCGTTAGAATCGATATACTATAGTTAGGCTTCACCTGGACTATGCTGTCAGCTTTAGTGTCCGTATCATAGAAGGAATCTAGATTCTCCCGCGGCAATACAGAGAAGAATGACTAAAATTATCAAAGACTCAGGATCCTACCGTGCAGAGAAAAGCTAAAAAACTTAATGTTCATTCTTTGGAAAGATGTAGAATGCGTCAGGATTTAAATTAACTTTTTAAATGGAATAGGGAGATTAACAAGAGTGATTTAGATTAAGTACTTATACCAAAACAGATTTGAGAACAATCAGTAATTGGTATATGTTAGATGAATTCAAGTTCAGGAAAGAAATTTGCAAGAATTAGTTCCAGAACAGTGTGGTGGATGGGTGGAACAAACAGAGCAATTGAAAGTTTTGAATGAAGGTTAGATGTATTTATGGGTGGAAAGATAATTTGGCGAATAATCCATCTTCAGGAGCTGCCATGTGTTTGCCGTCTGGTCTTTTGTATTGTTCTTATATCTTATTGTGTATTTGTGTATAATAACGATTTCCATAATATTGATTTAAAAAATAATGAAAAGTTGCCTAGTGGTTAACGTTATGCACCAACCCTAGTGCCCTGTGGATTATTAAGCAAAAACGAAAAGCGAAACATTTGAACTCTCTCGCTTAAAGGATTTCTTTTACTGTAAGAAAGTGTCTAGACGCATCTTTGTTATCGTTCCTTTGCCACAGCCGTTAGACTTGCGTCTTGGTTGTGTGTATAAAGGAATTCTTTGATGCTGCCACCCCAGGCTTTTCATCTGTATTTCACATTTGAATCCTTTTTTGCACTAATCTTTATAGCTGAAAGAATATGAAGTTATTTAATCGACATACGCAATTTGAAACTACTTTATAGGAATTAATGAGGTGTTTGGTGTGCTGACTGATCCGAAGTTTACGCACCGTGGCTACAATAGCGTATCGTTGTAATGTCTAGGTTCTCGCGTTTGGCTCACACTTCCATAAACAGGTCATGAAACCAGTCAGATCCATCCGTAGAGCAACTGTTTATAAAGAAGAAATATCACACACACACACACACACACACACACACACACACACACACAACTAAATCCCAGTAAATGGGTTGGCGGTGGCTGAGTGGTAGCGTGCTGGGCCTACATTGACCGCGTGATGGAGGACGCGGGTTCGAATCCCCACGCTACCACCTCGGATTTTTCAGTCACCGCCGAGTGGCTTAAAACTACCCACATGCTGTCCTGAAGACCACCCATCAACCCGTCCAAGTGAATCAAGAAGGTGTTCCGGGGGGCAGCATGAACCAAGAGAAGATGGCGCCACTATAAACACTTGCCTGCGCCATGACGGGCTGGGGCCGACTATCATCCAGGCCCCTCAAGA
The DNA here is from genome assembly GCF_024679095.1 of Eriocheir sinensis. NCBI lineage: Eukaryota > Metazoa > Arthropoda > Malacostraca > Decapoda > Varunidae > Eriocheir > Eriocheir sinensis. Next base: position 5,924,984 of record NC_066513.1, on the reverse strand, counting down.
GAGCCTACGGCGCTATAGGTGTACACGTAAAAAAAAAAAGGAAAAAAAAAAGAGCGTGAGAACTTCTAAGCTCTGGGTGACCTGACCGCGATCAAGGATAAAACAAAGACATTTCACCGAAATTTGTTTTATCCAAAATGCATCTTCCGTCGACTTTCCCTCCTAAACCCGAGTGTAAGCACAGCGTTGAGTGGTTTTCTGTTAGTTTACTGCACTTTTTGGCACGATATGATCATTGCCGCAGTTTGGCCACCGTACACTCTGCGTCTTAGGTACTTTTCAATACTGTGTTTACATGTCGGCCGGGACTCACAGATCACGCTTTATGCATCGTGTTATTGTCATTATGGTATGGCACTTTGTTTTACTATCCGTGATCGCAAATAAGTCACCCACTAGCTCAGACGTTCTCAGGATCAGTACAGTAGTGTTTGTGCTTCTTTTTGATAGCCTCGACTCTAAATATAGTAGTTGTAAAGGTTAACTTCGAATGGTCTTGATATGTTGCTGCAAATTGGGCGAGAGGGACGAGCGGTACTTCTTAGATGCCAACATGCTCAAGCCTTGAAACTATCAATCATATTAAAAACGATATCAACTCCGTGGTGCAGTGGTTAACACGCCTAGTTACTAATCCGCGGGACTGGGTTCAAATCCCAGCTTGGGCAGTCGGCGCACAGCCCACTCAAATGTTCATCCTCCCATAGGACTGGTCAATAAATGGATAGCCAGCCTGAGGAAACTTGGGGAAGGTAAACTGTGTGAGCCCGGACCTCACGATGACCCTGTGTCCCGGGGTACTGTTACCTGCCACAGGCTCAGAGGCTAATGTGACGGAGATGAAAACCGAAGCCAAGCGCAGCGATAGCGTATGACCCCAATCTTATCTTTATGTCTCTATTACTCAGTATGACTCAAAAAGACCTTTTATTATTTAAGCTATAAAAGATAAGGATGAGTTATGAAATGGGAAAAATGAGTGAAAGTCCTAGGACGGAGGCACCAATCAGACATTAGTACGTACATATACAATGATTTCACGAACTTAGCGTTATTTTAATGACAGCATTTTTTCTAGCACTAATTAGATGTCCTTGGCGAGATACTGCTGTAAGAATTTTTTTTTTTGTATCGGACAAGCTTCGAGTACTGTTTTGCCCCTCCCATAAAATAGAGATGTATAACTCACCCTTTACAGGCATATAGATATTAAAAAAGTAACTTTAAAACTGGAAGCAAATATTGTACAGATCAGAACATAGGAGCTTGGTGCCTGTTACATTCATACCAGAAATTTCTAACCTGACAATTTTTACCAGACATTTTAGTTTGGTCTCAGTGCTCGGTTGCATTGCATGCAGATGGTAGTTTACTCCTTTTGTTACCTGACTTTCATTGAAGGGGGCCTTTCAAAACTTCATGTAAGGGGGCAGCATCGGGCCACTCGACTTGAAGGATACACAAATGCAACCTTTCATTTGCTTCTGTAGGGGGCCTGTAAAGCAATCCACTGTAATATTTGCTTTTCTAGGGAGCCTGTAAGGCAATCCACCATAATATTTCACTCAGATAATTCAAATAGTTTTGTATAAAAAGTATAGTAGAGAAGAAAGCATTGGTTGCTTTGCAATGTCGTGGTCAAGTCCCGCCACAGACACATAAAAACTGTAGCTATACAGACTGTCTGTCCATTTGATTGCAGACACAGACATACTGTATAAATACAGTCTGTCTGTGTCTGTGTGTGTAGTTTTATTTGTTTAAAGCATCGTGATGTTTGCAATATTCTTTTCAAGATGAAACAGTTTTCTTCACCAATTTGCTTTTTAGCAACTATTTACTAAAATGATGATTTTCTGAAATTGGTAAGAGTACTTATTTTTTCATTAAAACTCATTGTGATAATACTCCAATATATTATGAATTTATATAACATTACACCTGTTGAGAATGTTAGTAGACATCACCTGCTTAATTATTATGGCCCTCCAAAAGAAACAGTTTTTTTTAATCGTTCATTGATCTTCAACAGCAAGTTTAATATGCAAAATATTACCCAACTAACACGCCTTTCTCTACAGGCGGCCTATCCTGTATTGCAGCCTATGATGAAAGCTGGTCACAAGCTTTCTGAGCGGCTCAAGTTGAATAACATGAACAAGTACATCAGCCGCACAGTGGACAGTGAAGCCTTGCCTGTGGTGGCAGGTGTTGGTGCTCTTTCTGCCATTGGTGAGTTCAAATATTAACCATACGTGTGATCCTCGCCACATCTCCATTTTTTTTTTACATCTCAGCCTATAGGGCCTAGCTGGTGGTTGGTCAAGCCCGTCATGGAATAGGTAATTTTTTTTTTTATAGTGGTGCCAGTTATGCTTGGCTCATGCTGCCTCCCGGAACCCATTCTTGATTCACTGGACGGTTTCTTCTAGAGTCCGGGTTGATGGGTGGTCTTCAGGACAGCATGTGGGTAATCTTAGGCCACTCGGCGGTGACTGAAAAATCCCAGGTGGTAGCGTGGGGATTCGAATCGACGTTGTCCATGGCGTGATGAATGCTGGCGCAGCACGCTAACCACTCAGCCACCGCCTCCCATTAGATTTGACTAGCTCCCTTTTGCTAAACCTCTTGTACAATTTTTGTCATTCTGAGATATATCAAACATCTATTTAGTTATCCTCATATCTTTACACTTATAAATATCGTTACCATACACTGCCCAGGTTTACTATTAAATTTATATTACCTACACAAGCTGTGTATCCTTCCCTTCACAAGAAGTCTTCAATGTCAACAATGGCTGCAGTCCATATTTTATTCCCAAATGGAGCTAGGACAACCTTCACTTCGCATTCTTATCATGTTTTCCAGATGTTCTTTTATATCTCGCCTTCTTTTATATCTGTTTTCCTCTCCTTGATGCGGTGGTTACCGCTCATAGCTACGAATCCGGGCGGGGCCTTGGGTTCGAATCCCGGTCCGGGCAGTTGGCGTGCAGCACGGCCGGCTGTTCATTCTTTCCTTCGGGCTGGTTGATAAATGGGTACTTGCGGAAACATTTTGGATGATAAAATGTGGTAACTCGGATGTCACAGTGTCACTGTGTCCCAGGGTAATGAGTTCATCCCATGGAGACTCAAGGGTTAATGCGACGGGAATGACCACCGAGGCCACACTCAGTGTTAGCGTATGCCCCAACTTTACACCTTGAGTAAAGTGTTAACTTGCTGCAATAGGGTTTAATTAGGCCATCAATTACATTTGAGAAAGGTAAATAAGAGATTTACAAAATATGTGATATTGTTGACAAAACTGAGATACTTCTAAAGGTTATTGCCTTTTGTGATTCTTTATTTTTGAAAAAGTATAATGAATTTAAAGGTTTTGTAATTATATGTTCTTAAAGCATGTGGAATGTGACTGCATCAGTTTCTATTTTTCTTACAGAAATAACAAATTGTTTTCACAAAAGTATACTTTTGTGAGCTATCTACAAACATTCAGTCAATCAATCAATGGAGGCATACGCCAGGAGGGGGTGCATCGTCTCGTCCACTCTACAAATATTAGTCAATGTAAAATGCAAACCAATTACTAACGAATACTAATTACTTAAGAAATTAAAATTATATGTACATTTCTAATTTCTAGTATTTTTTTAATATATTGCCTAACCTATTTTACTTTTGACTGACTTCTTGGCCGTTTTGCCCTCAGGTCTGGCTGTGATTGCTGTTGCTGCATCCACAAATGCCACCAACTTTGTAGGAAAACGCTCCATTGAGGATGATCCAACCTCATATTTTCTGAACAAGGTGAGGCACCGAAAACATTGAAATAAATGAATATTAAGGTATTAAAGTAAAATAAAGAATGAACGTTATCCATGTAGGATAAGACTAATCAGGTTGGCCATGTTAGGAAAAATGTTTAGGTCGACAAAATGCTCAATGAAGCATATAAAAAAAAGTATATAGAGTAAAGTCCCAAGAAATTGTAATGAAGCGTAAATTCATGATTTACAAATGTCATAAAAGGCAATATATATGTAGGCATGATCTAAGTCAACAATGTCATTTATAGGATCAGGAACTAATATAGGGTCCATTATTGTGCCTTCAGACACCTCAAGCACAGTGTAGAATTTTTTCTCAGGCTAATTCCCATTAAAAAAAACAGCCAGGTAGGTCCCTTTAAACATAATTCCGTTTTTAATATGAGTGTTTGTCCCTCGGCTTCCTGAATTTTCTTTAGTAAAGGCATGTTTATTCGAGAAAGTGGACCCTAAACATTATTTTGTTTACACTGTTCTTTACATATGGAATTTTCAATTTTCCTTCATAATCCATTGTATGAAGATTCATTCCCTGTTTACGAAAGCTTCCACAAAAGTCGAAAGCACAAGAAAGGAGGAGGAGAAGTTTGCTACGTAAAAAGTACGCTCCCTGCCATAAAAATAGGGAAAGAGAACGCAGAGAAATACGATTCCATTTATGTGGAAATAACAACAAATAATAAGAAACTAACACTTGCAACCGTATACAGGCCCCCAAAACAACAGGCAGCCGACGACACTGCCCTGTACGAAGAGATTCACTCTCTAACACAAAGGAAGGCAGCAATAATAATTGGGAACTTTAATTGCCCAAACATTGACTGGGGACTGTCGACTGGAGATCAAGAGGGTAACAGGCTCATATAAATAGTGGAGGATTCGTTCCTCACTCAAGTTGTAACTCAACCGACGAGAGAAAACAATCTGCTGGATCTGGTATTAGTAATAGATCCCGACCTCATTCGCAACTGTGAAGTTGGTGAGAAATTTAATGGTTGCGATCACCATTTAATCCGTTTTAATGTCAACATAAGTCACAAACTCGTAGATCCGTCAGTGATACCAGATAACAAAAAAGCAAATTTTAACTTAGCCTGTGAGCTACTTCCCCCTGCAACCTGGGACCAACTTAACCTCACCGACAATATAATCGACAACGCGTGGAACGTCTTCAAAGATAAGCATTTGGAGGTAGAGAAGGCTACATCGCCTACAAAATCCAGGCGAGTAAATGGTGCCGTAGATCCACCGTGGATAACCAGAGAAATAAAAAGGTCAGTAAACCTAAAAAAAAAAAAGGAATTATAACCAAATGAAAGAGAATGACACGGCCAAAGCCCATACACAGTACCACAACAGCGTCAGAGCTTGTCGCACCCGTATTCGGAGTAGCAAACGCAACTATGAAAAACTAATAGCGCGCGGTCAAGACTAACTCCAAGAAAGTCTTCACATACATCAGATCGAAAAAGAAAGTAAAATCCAATATTGGTCCCCTGACAGACGAGACCGGATCTGTAACCCAGGACATCAAACACATGGCCAGAATCCTCAACAGTAACTTCGCATCCGTATTCACAGTAGAGAACATCGAAACCATTCCCGAGGGCCCTGACCCGCCAAGGGGAATCAAGCCCCTGGAAACTGACTCGATATGCGACCAAAAAGTGAAAAAGTACTTTGACAAACTCGACACGAACAAATCAACGGGACCTGGTAACTTGTCCCCCGTGGTTATTAAAAGAGCTTAAACAGCAAATACTTCAGCCACTCACTAACATATATAACCGGTCAGTACAACTGAACAAGGTCCCAGAAGACTGGAAGATCGCGAACATAACACCGATTAAAAAAAAAAAAAAAAAAGGAGACAAAAGCGTTGCATAAAACTACAGGCCCATAAGTTTGACATCAGTGGCAGGAAAAATACTCGAGAATATTATAAGAGACAAATTTGTCAAGTTTCTAGAAGACAATAATATAATCTCTGACACCCAGCATGGCTTCAGAAACAAGCGCTCCTGCTTAACAAATCTATCAGACTTTTTCCAAGGTATATATAAGAGGTGGGATGACCACATCCCCAGTGATGTTATATACCTGGACTTTCAGGAAGCCTTCGACAAAGTACCGCACGAGAGACTCCTTAAGAAACTGCACTCGGCGGGCATTGGAACCAATTTGATCGCATGGATAAGAGATTGGCTCACCGGCAGAAAACAACGATTGCTACTCAACGGACAGCCTTCCGATTGGCTTCCAGTCACTAGTGGAGTGCCTCAAGGGTCAGTGCTGGGACCCATTCTCTTTATCATATATATCAACGACCTAGAAACAGGAATGAAATCCACAATATCGAAATTTGCTGATGACACCAAGGTGGGTGGAAAGGCCCTCACAAAGACCGACTGAGAATCATCCAGAAAGACCTCGATCACATTACAGAATGGTCGAAAAATGGCAAATGTCCTTTAATGTTAACAAATGCAAAAAAAGTCATGCACATTGGGTCCAGAAATAGTAACAACACATACATCATGAATGGGAAACCTCTGCAGGCGATGCAGGAGGAAAAGGGTCTTGGGGTCACTATCAGCAGTGACATGAAACACGTGAATCACTGTAAAAAAGCATATAACAAAGCCAACACTATGCTCGGGTTCAAAGCGAAGAACTTCGAGCGTAAAACGCCAGACGTGATGCTATCCTTGTATAATTCCATGATAAGACCGCATCTCGAGTAGGCAGTACAGTTCTGGTCTCCTAATTACAGAAAGGACATTGACTTACTAGAAAGGATTCAACGACGCGCCACGAAAATGATTCCAACCTTAAGGGCCCAACCGTACGAGGAACGACTCAAGCGACTCAATGTCTTTACATTGGAGAAAAGACGCCTACGAGGGGATATGATTCAAGTCTTCAAGTACCTGAAAAAAGTCCAATAACGTCGATGACTCCAAAATAGGCGCACCTAACATCACCAAATGTTGGGTACAAACTTGGCGGAGGGACTGTTTTGGGGGGGCCATTGGAGGTAATGGGCTAATGGGTAGCCTATCCGCATATTTTGTTTTTATTTATTAATGATCTACGAGACATCCTAGAATTAAATCATATATATGTGCTTATCTTTGTATTCATTCATACACACACTGGTAATAATTCTGTGGTGTCTGATTTACTTATTTGAGTGAAATTCTATTGTGATAAACAGTCACAAATTCGTGTCACTAGTAAAAATGAAACTAGTAATGTAAGTTTTGCCACCATGAAATGTACACAAATAGATAAATATGAAAGCTCACGAAGTCACAATAAGTGACATCACCTGCTTTGCGCAGTAAAATTAAGCTATTTAAGGTATCTGATACCCTCAAAATGGCGTGCGCTGCTGCTTTAGGCCTCGGGCGTTGCCTCAACCCTGCCTTATTGTCGTACTCAGCCGCTTATATTTCCCGACTTCCTACCCCAAACTGTCTTCTTGGCTCCAATAACGAAACTTATTTATGGTTATCGTTAAAAGAGATAGATTCTGATGTGTCTTGGCAATAGTTAGGCGTCAGAAACCGGTAAATACTAACCTGGCAACGGTTGCTATACATATTTTCATATTATTGTTCTGTTGTTTATTCAATGTTATGTTCAAGAAAAAGAATACTCATAATTTTAGATAGTTTTTGGTTATAAGGATTCTTTAGGAAATACAATTATAACATTACCGCCTTTAACTTAGGAAACATCCTGAATCCTGGATCGACTATATTGATGTTAGGTGCGCCTATCCTTTGAACTACAAACCAACTCAAGAACTAGAAGTAACTGTTTACCCATTCAGTCGAGTCGATGCAACACTGACATTGGAAGGAGTTTTTTTTCGAACCGAGTCATCCGCCACTGGAACAATCTTCCCTCAAAAGTAAATAGTAAATGCAAATACCATCAACTCCTTCAAGAATCGAATCGACCGTCATTTCGCTGCGTCAGGAGTAAACTGAATATCGAGGTGCTTTCATCTGCTCCCCAGGGCCCAAGTGGCTGTCGAGCAGATTAAATCACCAAAGCGGGCAACCTCGTAATGAGCCAATAGGCTTTATGTTGCCTGCATTTTCGTGTTTCCATGTTTCCATGTACTTCCTTAAAATGTAGTATTTTTTAACAAAATTAAATGGCCTTGCTCCTAATTTCATTGGAGGTAAGGCTGTGGGCTCATAGTAAGGGCTATCGCAGTCAAGATGGCGAACACCTGTCAAATGTCAGGTGTTAAGTCAGGTCAGGCTCGTCAGGTCACAGGCCACCTGGGCTTCCGCGGTGTGGAATGACCGTAGTAGGCTCATTTACACTTCAACTATGAGACCATCAACATTGTTAATCAAAGCTGTTGCTGAAACTTATTTACATATAAGGCATTCCTCTTCCGGAAAACAGTTTGCTGAGTGAAACACTGCTCTAAAACTGTTAAAAGTAGGAATACTATGAATGTTAGTGTTGGTTAGAGGCAGATAAACATGTAAGCAAAGAAACATCAGTAAATTAGGGGTAATGATAAGCTTGAGAAATCTCGAAGTTGGTTTCTGTTTCCATTTACAATGTAGAAAAATATATTAGTATTTACGAAATTATTCTACCGCATAAATAAGTGTACGGTAATCGAAAACAATACCGTCATAATGGATAAGACGAGGCCTGAAGGCAGTAACCAAGGCGGTGGGCCTGAGCTCTTACCCGGGTATCCACCATGTTGACCAATGTCAATATAAGGAATGTCGGGACACGCGCATTGGGGGGGAGGGAGTATGAGGGAGGGATGGGAGGTATAGCTGTGACGTATAATGGGGTAGCGATGACAGAAAATGGATGAAGTAGTGCTTGATCAGAGACTACAGTAAAATGTCAACTTTTAACGTTTATTTAGTTCTTACATTAAATTTTTGTTACCACACTCAATGTAATGTTATAGGTTGATTTTTTTTTATTGTGAAGACTTGGTAATAGATTAATTTTTATGACGATCAAGAATCGATCGATTTAACAATTCGTTTATGAAAAGTTAGATTGGAAAACTGGTTTAACGATAGACTTTTGTGGTTTCCTTGCTCTTCACATGGGTTTCATAATTCAGTAAACATGAGGATAAGGTAGGACATCTACTACTACAACAATAATTATAGTTATAAAACTCTTTGGGCCCACTCATTTATTACAACCAAAGGCGGCGGGGGAGGGTGGCTTTTAGGGCTTCAGCCCCAGATCTTTCATCAAAAGCCCCATATCTTTTTTAAAGCCTATTGGGTGTTATTTTTTTTTTTTACTTAATTCATTATACAGTAACTTGATTCTAGTGTAGGACGTATCATAAATTAATTTTCTCATTATACCAAAGTCCCTTATGTCCCCAGAAGTCACTATCTATGGGGTTGTTTTTATTTTTTTCTCAGGGGAGCATACACCCGGACCCCTCCCCTTTGCCAGACAGGGTTTAAGTCCCCGATGTCTACAATGTCTGGCATGGCCCCTGATTGCAGCAGAGGATACTATATGATGTTGCACCAGACAGGCTATATTAGTGACATCACTGTCATCGTAAATCTGTAATTTTTCATATTATATATATATATATATATATATATATATATATATATATATATATATATATATATATATATATATATATATATATATATATATATATATATATATATATATATATATATATATATATATATATATATATATATATATATATATATATATAACTGCACAAGTGCTGGGCATGGCGTCGATGGGGAAAAGTATCGCGATGGAGAGCAGACACGCCGGCAACACCACACACGACCGTGACTTCAGAGCAACTGAGCTCTCAGTAGGGGTGGGCAGGTACCGGTACCAGTACCGGTACTAACGGTACCAGCTAAACGGTACGGTACCGGTACCAGATTGCTCGGATTTATTTATTGGATTTATTGATAATTCTTCATATCCGATTCTTTTTCTTTTTTAGGTTGCTAATAAATATTGTTATTGTTATTAGACTATGATCGAGTACATCCATAATAACTATACATGCTATTTTTTATCGAAAAAACAAATAATCACTTCATTCAGAGAGAGAGAGAGAGAGAGAGAGAGAGAGAGAGAGAGAGAGAGAGAGTACAACAGAAGAAACATCCTAATTGAGTGCAGAAATAAGTGAGAGGAAAAAGACCACTGTGTGTGTGTGTGTGTGTGTGTGTGTGTGTGTGTGTGTGTGTATATATATATATATATATATATATATATATATATATATATATATATATATATATATATATATATATATATATATATATATATATATATATATATATATATATATATATATATATATATATATATATATATATATATATATATATATATATATATATATATATATATATATATATATATATATATATATATATATATATATATATATATATATATATGGCTGAGTCGTCAAAGTAACGGCCTCGTGTTCAGGAGGACGCGAGTTCAATCCGCCCGGTGCCACCAAGCTGGGATTTTTCAGCCGTCGCCGAGTGGCTTAAACTACCCACATGCTGTCCAGAAGACCACCTATCAACCCGGACTCTAGATTCTAGGATCAAAGATGAGCTCTGGGAGGCAGCATGAGCCAATGCAAGATGGCGCCACTATAAACACTCGCCTGCGCCAGAACGGGCTGGGCTGACCATCAGGACCTACCGGAAAGAAGCCTTGCCTTGACCGACCATCAGGATATATATATATATATATATATATATATATATATATATATATATATATATATATATATATATATATATATATATATATATATATATATATATATATATATATATATATATATATATATATATATATATATATATATATATATATATATATATATATATATATATATATATATATATATATATATATATATATATATATATATATATATATATATATATATATATATATATATATATATATATATATATATATATATATATATATATATATATATATATATATATATATTTATTTTTCGATAAAAAAATAGCATGTATAGATATTATATAGATGTCTGATCATAGTCTAATAACAATATATATATTAAAAAGAATCGGACTTAAGGAATTATCCAGTAACTCCAATAAATAAATAAAATAATAAAATAATGGAAACGGGAGCTGTGATGGAGATGAAAAGCAGGACAAAATGGTGGGAACTTAGGGAGACGGTCAGCGAGGCAGTGACTCAGCGTCTCAACAGGGCCCATACCGCATGGAGACAGGCGAGCGCCGAGCGTCACTAAGATCCAAACGGTACCGGTACTAGCGGTAATGCTCAGTGCCGAGTGATCATGAGGCTTCCCGGCACCAGGTACCGGTACCGGGTGCCGGTTGAATAGATTCTTCTCGGCACCCGGTACCGGTACCGGGTGCCGGCTGAATCGATTCTTCTCGGCACCCGGTACCGGTAACGGGTACTGGCTGAATAGATTCTTCTCGGCACCCGGTACCGGTACCTGGTGCCGAGAAGCCTCATGATCACTCGGCACTGAGCATTACCGCTAGTACCGGTACCGTTTGGATCTTAGTGACGCTCGGCGCTCGCCTGTCTCCATGCGGTATGGGCCCTGTTGAGACGCTGAGTCACTGCCTCGCTGACCGTCCCCCCAAGTTCCCACCATTTTGTCCTGTTTTTCGTTTCCATCACAGCTCCCGTTTCCATTCCATTATTTTATTATTTGATTTATTTATTGGAGTTACTGGATAATTCTTCATGTCCGATTCTTTTTCCTTTTTTAGGTTGCTGATAAATATTGTTATTGTTATTAGACTATGATCGAGTACATCCATAACAGCTATACAAGCAATTTTTTTATCGAAAAAATAAATATTCACTTAATTCAGAGAGAGAGAGAGAGAGAGAGAGAGAGAGAGAGAGAGAGAGAGAGAGAGAGAGAGAGAGAGAGAGAGAGAGTTTTCTTTACAGGAAATTTATTTGGGATTCACCAGAAGTCATTAAGATAAAAAAATAAAAAATACTCCTTTGGGGACCGGTACCGGTACCGGTACTAACGGTACCTGAGTTTAGGTACCGGTACTACCAGTACTCAAATTAACGGTACTTCCCCATCCCTAGCTCTCAGGTCTCAGCTCAGTTTACCCCAGTAGACGTCATGCGCGGGAAGGGATGGTTTTATTCAAAAGAGTGTCCCGACATTTTAGTATATAGACATTGATGTTGACAGCGAGTGAATGACAGTACGTACGTATATAACAATTCGGCGGCTTCTCCTCTTTCTATGGGATTAGCGGCCGAATTCTACCTCCTTGTGTGTAAGTGTAAATGATGTGGAGGGGGTAGGGTGGCTCAACACACACAGCCCTTATGGACAGAAAAGAGTCAAAAGATTTTCGTCTCATAGACTTTTTCTCTTACTGATAATCTTCAACTTCTTAAACTCCGTCACATTGTTGTTTCTCTTTCAATCTTCTATCGATATTTTCATGCTCACTGCTCTTCTGAACTTACTAACTACGTGACTCCACCCTTCCCGTGGCCTCTCTTCACAGGACCTTGAATTTTAGCTCATCCCTATTCTATCTAAATCTCGTATACAGGAGTTAGGCGGCATTTTCATATTTACCCTATAGAGCTGCTTTCGTTACTGTAAAAACATGAAGCATTCTCATGAGTTAATTTCTATCAGATGGAGTACGAGGAAGCCGTGGGTGAAGGCAGACTGGGGAAGCTTCTGGACACTCCTCAACTTACACACAGCTCCTCCCCATGGTGCTCAAAGAGAGTTTTCTGCGATGCCATGACATACCTCCCTGATGACTACCTGTTTTCTTTTGAAAAGAGACTCGAGCTCTTCTTGGAAATGTAAGTTGTGTGTCATTCCTTTTGATGTGCAAATCTAAGCTAGCAATATTTTCCCCTGCATACTTCGTCCAATCCCATATCTTAAAAAAAGAAATTCACCAAGATTTTGTATGCATGAAAATATGATCATATTGCGATTACGATTATGTTATGATGTTGCTAAAGTGCCTTCTCACCAGGCTTGGCAATGGCAAGGATGAGGAGTCGCCCCTTAAAGAGACTGCTGACAGTTTTGTTAAGGCTGTCAGGCAACGGCGGTGTGATCAGTACACATGTGGGGATGAGCGGGTGGACTCCTCGCAAATACTAACAGACACGTCTGGTCCCCGCTAGACTTCTGCCCTACCTCCTGGCCTGGTGATGCAGACTGGCAGCTTCAACACTGGTCAAAGATAGTGAGCCTCCAATCTCTGTACAATTCCGTAATATCTCTCAGCAACATTTGTGTGTATCTTCTTCGGAAATAGTGGCAACTTGTTAAAGCAACACTATTGATATGAATCAAGAAAGAAAGAAAATATATATTAGGTGCTGAATAATTTCATTCATCATTATGGCCAGTATTACTTGGCATCTTGGGAGTTTGTAAATTTGTGAAAGGTGGAAAAAAGGAGTGTGTGTGAGAGAGAGGTATATGATTATTTTTCGCTGATGAAGGGAGCAATATTTTCTTGGTGGTTGTGACAATAACTCTGTAGTCACTGGAAAATAAACATCTTCTGAGAAAATCCTTCGTGTGTGGAGTGGTGCTCCAGAAAAAGTGCCATGATTTTGATTACAGTTTATTGAAGAAATGACATAGATAGAAAAACAAACTTTAGCATTCTGAAAAGCTAACATGATGACAATTTGTCTTGCTCTCAAGCAACCTTCTTGAAGTGAACGTGCTCAATATGGGCACCACGTCGATTAAAACATGCTTTGATCCGGAGGCAAAAATTCTGGCCGACTTTGCGGCATGTCTCTGCCGTCACATTGGCTGTATAAGCTTCGATATTATCCTTCAACTCATTAAGGGTGGTTGGCTTGTTTGCATACACCTCTCCTTTAGACGCTCCCCAGAACCAAAAGTCCAAAGGATTGAGGTCAGGACTGTGAGGTGCCCACTCGTGTGTTGTGCGAAAACTGATCACGCGGGGTCCGAAAATTTCCTTCAGCAAGTCGAGAGAGTTGTGAGATGTATGGGGCGTAGCTCCATCTTGCTGAAACCACATTCTGCTCTTCTGGTAGACAGTAAACTTTTGGCCAAGTTCATTTTTGAAGGTGTTGATGATTTCACAGTAACGCTCGCTGTTGACTGTCACTGCCTTGCCACGCGCGTCTTGAAACCAGTACGGTCCGATGAGACCATGTCTGGGGTTGAATGCCATCCATGCAGTCACTTTGGCGCCCTTCAGATGTTTCTCACTCACCTGTTCAGGAGGATCCTCGCCCCAGAAAACGTTGTTGTGATTGTTAACTGCCCCATTGAGGTGATAATGAGCCTCGTCACTGAACCAGATGTTGTTCAACCAGCCAGGTGAGCGCTCCAGCTTTTCGGCCAACCACTGACACATTGCCATGCGCCTGATCTTGTCCTCATCCTTCAAGACATGATGAGTGGAAATCCTATAGGGAAAAAGCTTCAGATCAGTCTTCATGGAACGTAGCAGTGTGGTTGGGGTAAGGTTTAGCTCTTGTGCCCGTCTGCGATAGGACTTCTTGGGGCTCCTCACAACTGACTCCTTGATTTGCTGACGTTTCTCTGCCGTTATGGTTGGCTTTGTACCACTTCTAGCCTTGTTGCAATTGTGGACTGTTTGCTCCTTTTCAAAGTGTTTAACAATCCTCCAGATTGACTTGTTGTCCGGTGTTGTGACGCTACGGTGAAGTTGAAATTCGTTCTGGAACATGCGGCGAACCTTCACGTACGAATGTGTCTCGTACCAGAGTTGCACAATTTTTTGCTTCTGCTTCAACGTTAACATTTTACATGCGATCTGGAAAAGAAAAACACGGTTAGAATTGCCGCTAAGTCCTTAACAAATCCTGAAAATAAAATTCAGGTAAGGCAAAAATTACGAATTTTACAGTCGAATCAAGTAATGGCACTTTTTCTGGAGCACCTACTACTAGACATATTATAACTCGAAATGCACGTAACTTTATTACTTACTTCGCTCATTGTGTCTGTTGGTGGTGCAGGGATATCATTAGACATGAGGAAGAAGTAACTGGAGGGACATAGGAGGACAGAGGACGTCCTGGAAAGAGTGAGATGCTTACCTGGCTTCACATCTACACAAATGCCATTACTTGAAAAACTTGAAGATAGAGAACTGTGTTGTAGGTAGATCCTGCGTCATCACAGTTAATTTGTACAACTTACTGTTAAGTTATTCACTTTGTGTGTCCAAGTTTAGGGGTGTTGTGTGAGTCTCGTTAGAAACGGAGCATTGCTGATAAAGTTGTTTTTCTTATCTAACCACTACCGCTAGCACTTCCTCGCTTGCAAATCTGCTCCAATGATTAACGTATTCAGGAATGCATGCAGGTAATCATATCACAAAGTTATATTTAGAAACTATAAATATTGCATTATGCGAACAGAATATGTGAAATCTTTCAAATCATAGATGCTTTCATCATAGTATAAAAACACTCCATCTTTTGTGTCACCATTTTCATAATTAATCTGCAACAATTTCAGATTTTTCAATCATTGACTTCTAGATTGTTAGAACACCAGCAGCTCAGTTACGAGATGCTCGTTGAGGATCATTTTGTGCGGCTGGGTTTTCCGGAGTGCTGAATTCTTTGACCCTGATAGGCTTGCTGTTACAACACTCAAGCTTCCTGAAGAAAGTCAAGAAGAGGTATATCAGGTGTCTCGTTGAGGATCTCGAATATCATATCAAAGCAAATAATCTCCGACCTGTCTAGAAAGGCGGGTGGTTGCTTCATAACAGACATGAGTGGGCCGAGAGCTCGTTGGGCTGAGTACTTTGATCACTTGTAAACGGAGGACCCTCCAAGCGGGCAGCTCTCAACTTCTGGGTAGCAAATTGTGGATGCTAATCCACCAATTGATGAAAATCTATCCTCTCTTGGCAACGTCAGCTAGGCTGTGGCAAAACTGAGGGGTGGAAAGGCAGCTGATATTTGTAACATCAATACAGAGGTGCCTAAAGCTGAAGGGTTGTTGCATACGGTCTCAATCTATTACCATTCCTTCTGCCTGTAAGGGACTGCTGGTTGTCCTATAACATTTCTCACTGAGTCAGGCAAAGTGATTACCTATCTATTGTTCCTGCAGATTTTCAACCAGCTGCTGAAGTTGCAGAGGCTAGAGCAATCTGGACTCATACCTCATAAGTTGACAACTAACCGTATCCTAGTTCTTCGAGTACTGGTGGAGCTCTGAAGCGAGTTTCGGAAGGGTATACTTGCAGCCTATGCCCATTTCAAGAAGGCATTTTATTCAGGGCATTGCGAGGCATTCTGTGATCTGTAACTCCGAGAGATTCCTGCAAGGACCGTTGATCTGTTGATTGTCCTGTGCTTTGGGACTGAGTGCTGGAAAGTGTGGGGGAGGGGCGTGTCCAGCTTCTTTCCAATGAATACGGGAGTGAGGCAAGATTGTGTGCTTGCCCATTCATTCTTCAACACTTGCATGTACTGGGTATTAGGTAGAGTTGTGGATCAAAGTCATTGTGGTTCATCTCTTGGCAATATCACGGTAACTAACCTTGTTTTTGCCGATGATGTAATAATCCTTGCGTAGTCACTGGCGGTTCTGATGATGACTCTCGAGGCACTGCACGAAGAGACGAAGCACTTGGAATTTCAGGTCTCCTGGTCCAAGATCAAGGTACAGGTGTTGGAGGCTTGCCAGATAAAACAGTACAGTCTGTACGCGTGGCGAAGAATTTATTCTCTTGCAAAATTTCACATACCTTGATAGCATATTGCAGAGCAACAGCGTGTCCCGTCAATTAATCTTACATCGGATTGTATTGACCTATGGTATTATGGACTCGATTAGCACGAGCATATGGCGTTGTCAACACCTGTGCAAAAAGGCAAAGGTCCGGATCGCCCTTGCTTTCCTGTCTCATTCCAAAACTGTTAGATATGGACACTGAATAGTGACTAAAAGAAGCGGATTTATGCCTTTGGTAATAAGTGCCTACGGAGAATGATAGGGTATCGCTGGAATACCTTTGTGTCAAACCGGCGATTACTCAGTGAGACTGGATTGAGGCCTATTACCTATGTAGCTCATGAATGCTAACCCCTTCTCTACAGTCATGTGGCACCCTAACTAGAAGTCGACCCTACTCATAGGGTTGTTTTTGTAAGACAATCCCGAATGGAATAGGTAAAGGGGACGCCTACAGAGTTCGGGGCTTGAGCATGTCGATGTATACTGCAATACTGTACTTAAGACGGGAAGGGGGCCTGTATGGAGACTTACCCAGAGTAGCCCCCGAGTCTGATGTCGTAGAGTGGGCGAGGCGACGACCCTCAACCCCCCCCCCCCCCCCACTCCCCCCTCAGCGTGTGTGCCTATTGATTGAATGAAGATGTTACTAAACAAGAGTGAGCAAATTTCTTTTTGAATTATGTAATAAAACTGTACCATTTTTCATGCTATTTAATTTGTTTAGGTGGCATCTTAGTGTTTAGTTGAATTTGGAGGTTTGCTTCTTTTATAAATAAAGAAAATATGAAAACTAGGTGTATGCCTTTGCATAATTTAAGTAGAATTTAGTAAAGTATCCTATTTTCTTGCAAAAAAGATAAGAAAATATATTGGAGGATAATAAGAAGGGTCAATTTTTCATTTTTTTTTTTTCATTTTGGCCTCATGGATGAGAAATAATCTATTGTTTTTCTTAAGATCCAGAAAGAATAAGGTAAAAGTAAAGTTGGGGGCATACGCTGTAGCAGCGCGTGGCCTCGGTGCTCTTCTCCGTAACATTGGCCCTTGAGCCTGTGGGAGGGAGCCCATTACCCCGGGACACAGGGCCAGTGTGATATCCGGGTTACCACAGTTTACCTTTTCCAGGTTTCCCCAGGTACCCATTTATCGACCAGCCCGAGAGAGAGGATGAACAGCTGGGTGAGCTGCACGCCGACTGCCCGGGCCGGTATTCGAACCCGGGCCCGCGGAGTAGAAGCCAGGCACGCTGACCACTAGACCACGGAGGCGTATAAAAAAATAAGCACACTTAAAATTCTGCTCTCCTGACTTAAACGGGGACTTAGTGACTTGATATTGCTACAAGTTCAGTTTAAGATACGGTTATTAAAAATTTACTTCATGGCATATCTTTTTTTTATTTTTTTATATTTTTTTTTTTTACGTCGTTGCCTGTTGCGCCGGTAGGCATCTTCCTGGTGGGGCCTGATGGTCGGCCCAAGGCTTCTTCCAGGTGGGGCCTGATGGTCGGCCCAGCCCGTTCTGGCGCAGGCGAGTGTTTATAGTGGCGCCATCTTGCATTGGCTCATGCTGTCCCCCGGAACTCGTTCTTGATTCGCTTGGACGGCTTCCTCTAGAGTCCGGGTTGATGGGTGGTCTTCAGGACAGCATGTGGGTAGTTTTAAGCCACTCGGCGGTGACTGAAAAATCCGAGTGGTAGCGTGGGGATTCGAACCCGCGTCGTCCATCACGCGGTGAATGTGAGCCCAGTACGCTACCAGTTCGGCCACCGCCTACCCATAATTGGGACATACATGTGTTCTTCGTTCATAAATGGCTATATAATACAGCACATTTTTTTCCAGTGTTTTTTTTTTTACAGCAAGGAAGACAGCTCAAGGCAATAAAACAACAACAACAACAACAAAAAAAGCCCGCTAGGTGCTGCTCCAATAAAAGCAAACAGAATGAGAGGTCAAAAGAGGTCAATTTCGGGAAAAGGTGTTTTGACACTCCTCTCTTGAAAGAGGTCAAGTCATAGGCAGGGGGAAATACAGACAAAGGAAGGCTGTTCCAGAGTTTACCAGCGGAAGAGATAAAATAATAAAGATGCTGGTTAACTCTTCCATAAAGGGATTTGGACAAGTATAGGAGTGACCAAGAGCAGGGGCATTTCTAGGGTTTAAAAACATTCGTGGCTAAGAGAAAAACATCAGGGGCTGAAGTTTACAGTGAGCGAAAAAAAAAAAGGTTGGGGGGTGGGATGGGGGGACCTGTTTGCGTTCACCACCATGCACCTAAGATAAACACATACAGCTACACTCTCAGATTGCATAGTAAACTACAAACTGCTCCAACTACTGGTATATGGCTTCAAAATGTAATCTTTAGTATGAACTACATCAATAACATCAGCTCCGTTCAGACAGCGGACATACAGTACAATACCTGGAAAAAAGACATTTAGGAAGTAGTCATGGGGACACGGGGCCCGGGGGTGTAAAGAGGTTCGGGGCTAGAGTCAAAACATTCGGGGCTCAAGCCCCGGAATCCCAAGGCTAACGACGCCACTGACCAAGATGTGTGTGTGTGTGTGTGTGTGTGTGTGTGGGTGGGTTGGGGGGCGGGGGGCGCATATAGTTAGCAGTTGATTTGTAGATGACTTTGCTACATGAACGAGGTGCCTGGTCTCCTTTATTTCTTCTTCCTAGTCTTCTTTTATAAGTGAGAGTGCCAGGAGCTGTCTCTTTCCTCACTTTAGGAATGTTTTGTTCTAGAGACTATGGTGGTGTCAAGCCCCGTTCACACTGTGCCTACTCTGGGCCACGACAACCCAGCGACTTCTGTATTTGACAAGTCTGCTCCCACGCACCAAAAAATTTTTGGCGTCTTGGTGTCGGCTACCATGATTGCCGATTGTCTGGGACATTCGGCCAACTTGTCGGCAGCATGTCTGCAACATGCTGCCAACTCGTCTCAAGACGAGTCTCAACGGTCATTTTTTTAAATGGCGCTATTTTTATTTTTTTTTACAACAAAGGAGACAGCTCATGGGCACACAAAAAATGAAACAATAATAAAAAAAAAAAGCCCGCTACTCGCTGCTCCTAAAAAGAATCCAAATAGGTAGCCGAAAGAGAGGTCAATTTCGGGAGGATAGGTGTCCAGATACCCTCCTCTTGAAAGAATTCAAGTCATAGGCAGGAGGAAATACAGATGATGGAATATTGCTCCAGAGTTTACCAGCGTGAGGGATGAAAGAGTGAAGATGCTGGTTAAGTCTTGCATAAGGGGTTTGGAGAGTATAGGGATGAGCATGAATAGAAAGTCGCGTGCAGCGGGGCCGCGTGAGGGGGGGGAGGCATGCAGTTAGCAAGTTCAGAAGAGCAGTCAGCGTGGAAATATCGATAGAAGATAGAAACAGAGGCAACATGGCGGCGGAAATGAAGAGGTAGAAGACTATCAGTAAGAAGAGGAGAGCTGATGAGACGAAGAGCCTTAGGTTTGTATTACAAGACACTTTGCCATCTCACATCACCTATTTCTAAAGGTCAAAGAGGGGATCAATCGGGCTCTAATGAGTGTTTTCTTAGCTTCACGGTACAGAAGAAGGGTCAGACTACCAACAGGGTCATAAAACTACTCCTGGAAATGCCACAAACTCCTACGAAAAGCCTTGTCAAATATGTGAACTTGGGCGACGAAATGTTTAGCAATACGAGCCTTAGACTCCACTCTGTCCAAGAGAGCTGTGTGAGTGGAGCCCCCCCACACCTGAGATGCATACTCCATACGAGGGCGGACAAGGCCCCTGTATTTTTTATTTTTTTTTATTTTTTTAATTTTTTTTTTACGTCGCTGCCTGTTGCGCCGGTAGGCATCTTCTTGGTGGGGCCTGATGGTCGGCCCAAGGCTTCTTCCAGGTGGGGCCTGATGGTTGGCCCAGCCCGTTCTGGCGCAGGCGAGTGTTTATAGTGGCGCCATCTTGCATTGGCTCATGCTGCCCCCCGGAACTCGTTCTTGATTCGCTTGGACGGCTTCCTCTAGAGTCCGGGTTGATGGGTGGTCTTCAGGACAGCATGTGGGTAGTTTTAAGCCACTCGGCGGTGACTGAAAAATCCGAGTGGTAGCGTGGGGATTCGAACCCGCGTCGTCCATCACGCGGTGAATGTGGGCCCAGTACGCTACCACTTCGGCCACCGCCTACCCAAAAAATATGGATAGCAACTGTGTGGGGGAGAAGAACTGTCGGAGAGGATACAGAACGCCCAACCTCGAGGAAGCTGATTTAGTGAGAGAGGAAATGTGAAGTTTCCAGTTAAGATTTTGAGTTAAGGATTGACCGAGGATGTTTAGTGTTGAAGATGGTGACTGCTGAGTGTTGTCGAAGAATAGGGGATAGGTGTTTGGAAGATTGTGTCGAGTTGATAGGTGGAGAAATTGTTTTTTTGAGGCATTGAAGGACACAAGGTTCCTTTTACCCCAATCGGAAATGATAGTAAGGTCTGAGGTTAAGCGTTCTGCAGCCTCCAGCTTGGAGTCCTGTAATTCCTGTTGGGAGGGTCTTCTGTTGAAAGAAGTTGAATAATGCAGAGTGGAGTCATCAGCGTATGAGTGGAGAGGACAGTTTGTTATGGAAAAAAGATCATCGATGAATAACAGGAAGAGGGTGGGTGATAGGACAGAGCCCTGTGAAACACCACTGTTAATAGGTTTAGGGGAAGAACAGTGACCGTCTACCACAGCAGAGATAGAACGGCTGGAAAGGAAACTGGAGATAAAGGGGCAGAGAGAAGGATAGAATCCGAAAGAGGGCAGTTTAGAAAGCAAAGACTTGTGCCAAACTCTATCGAAGGCTTTCGATATGTCTAGCGCAACTGAGAAAGTTTCATCGAAACGGCTAAGAGAATATGACCAAGAAGCAGTCACCCTTCTTGGGCACAGGCTGTACGAAGGCGTACTTCCAGCAGGAAGGAAAGATAGATGTTGATAGGGAGAGGCGAAAGAGTTTGACCAGGCAGGGTGTCAGCACGGAAGCACAGTTTTTAAGGACAATAGGAGGCACTCCATCAGGTCCATATATATAAGCCTTCTGAGAGTTGAGGCCAGAGAGGCCATAGAAAACATCATTCCTAAGAATCTTAATAACAGGCATAAAGGAGTCAGAGGGGGATAAGTAGGAGGAATATGCTCAGAATCGTCCAGAGTGGAGTTGTTACAGAAAGTTTGAGCGAAGAGTTCAGCCTTAGAAATACATGAGACGGGAGTACTGCCGTCTGGGTTAAGAAGAGGCGGAAAAGAGGAAGAAGTGAAATTGGAGGAGATATTTTGGCTAAGTGACAGAAATCTCTGGAAGAATTAGAGAAAGCAAGGTGTTGACATTTGCTATGGATAAAGGACTTTTTGGTAAGTCGAAGAATAGATTTGGCACGATTCCAGGCGGAAATGTAAAGATCATGGTTAGCGGGAGTTCGAAGGCTCTGGTACCTTTTTTGTCCTCTATCTTTGACAGCAGGACAACAAACGTTATTAAACCAAGGCTTTTTAGCATGGGGACTAGAGAAAGTACGTGGAATGTATGCCTCCATTCCAGAAACAATCACCTCTGTGATGCGCTGGGCACACATAGAGGGGTCTCTATCCTGGAAGCAGTAATCATTCCACGGGAAATCGGAAAAGTACATCCTCAGGTCGTCCCACCGAGCTGAAGCAAAATGCCAGGAGCATCGCCTCTTCGGTGGGTCCAAAGGGCGTGCAGGAGCGATAGGACAGGATACATAAATAAGGTTGTGATAGGAAGAACCCAACGGAGAGAACAGTTTGACAGAGTAAGCAGAAGGGTTAGAGGTAAGGAAGGGGTCTTGTATGTTGGGCTTGTCTCCAAGACGGTCGGGAATACGTGTAGGGTGCTGCATCAACTGCTCTAGGTCACTGAGGAAAGCAAAGTTGTAGGCTTGTTCACCAGGCTGGTCAGTGAAAGAGGATGAAAGCCAAAGCTGGTGTTGAACATTGAAATCTCCCAAGATGGAGATTTCAGCGGAGGGAGAGTGGGTCAAGATGTGCTCTACTTTAGAGTTCAAGTAGTCAAAGAATTTTACATAGTTAATAGAGTTAGGTGAGAGATAAACAGCACAGATGTATTTAGTAATTGAATGACAATGAAGTTTTAGCCAGATGGTGGAAAATTCAGAAGAGTCAAGGTCGTAGGCACGAGAGCAAGTGATGTCGTTGCGCACGTAGGCGCAACATCCAGCTTTGGATTGAAATTTAGGATAGAGATAGTAGGAGGGAACAGAGAAGAGATTGCTGTCAGTAGCCTCAGAGACCTGTATTTCGGTGAGGAAGAGAAGGTGAGGCTTAGAGGAGGAGAGATGGTGTTCCACAGAATGAAAATTAGAACGAAGTCCTCGAATATTGCAGAAATTGATAAGAAAAAGGTTCGAAGAGTTATCAAGACACCTCTCAGGTCGGCAGCCAGAAGGGGAGTCCTCCCTGGGGGAATTTGTGGTCCCCCCACCAGGCGGGGACTCCGAGGCACTGTTGTTGCAAGCCATTTTGAATTTTCAATTTTGGGAAAAAGTGTGTGTGTTGTGTGAATGTAGTGTGGTGTCTACGACAACCACGAATATGCCGACCGATTGGCCGACAGTCTTGACGACAGTGTTCCAGATTGTCTGTCAACTGGTTGGCCGACTAGCTGGCCGATAGTTGCCAAGGAGTTGGCTGACGGTCTTCCTGACGGTCTTCGTGACTGTCTTGGCGACTGTCTTGGTGGCAGCCTTGCCGTTCCTTAAAATACGGAATCGCTCTGTATTCGAGAATGAAATGTATCGTTCCGTTTTTAACCAATACGGAACGGCATTTGTTCTGTACAGTATTTTGTTATCTGAATGGTCAAGCAGATAAAATTCAGTATCTTAAAATTGTAGTGTGCGCATTTTTCGGTTAATCACAAAACCAGCCCGTAAAATTTCTCAAAGGTTCGTCCTAAAATACGTGTAAAATACGCGACGTAACGTCCCTCCCCCCCTCCCTCTTGCCCCCACCAGCAGCGTGCTGCGTGCTGCTGTTACTCATTGCATGCTCGAGAAATTCTAGGAGTACCACCCGTTCCTTTGAATATGGATCCATTCCGTATTGGAGAGTGAGATATTGCATTCCCCATTTTTCTGACCTCAGGGTGGCAACCCTAGTTGTATCATTCAACACAAGAGAGATCGAGGCAAAAGGAGTGCATGCGTACTGTGCGGCTCCCAAGTTTGTGCCAGCGAAACGTAACCATGCCCAGAAGTTGTTATTGTGGTTGTGATTGCAAAATAAAAATAAAAATTTCTTGATGGCGGCAGTGTTAGCCAATATTTCTGAGCCGACAGTCGTCACGAACATTCTTCATTAGCCGAAGACTGTCGTCACGACAGTCCCTCATCATTCTTAAGTAGTCGGCACAGACGACTATGCCGACAGGAAACGTTAAAAAAATAAAAAATGGCCCCGACACTCGTCACGACTGTCTCAAGACAGGCCAAGACTGTTGACGAAAGTCTTGACGACTGCCCCCGATCTCCCTCAGACCTCAACCGGAAGTGACAGCTGGTCGAGACTCTTGCCGGCTCTTGTCGTGAAAGTTTACCATGGAATACTTTTTTGCGCTACCCCTCACGACTCCAGACTCCCCGTCACGATATCGGCGCAGCAGTCTCAAGACCTCTTTCAAGACATGTCCGACCCTTTCACATCAACACCCAAGACCTCGTGTACCCTAGAGTCGTGGGTTGTCTTGGCCCAGAGGCGGCACAGTGTGAACGGGGCTTTAAGCCCCGTTCACACTGGACCACGACAACCCAGCGACTTTTCCATTTGACAAGTTGGTTCCCACGCTCCAAGAAGGGGAGGGGGAGGTTTTATTGGTGTCTTGGTGTCTTGCCGACTGTCTGGGATATTCGGCCAACTAGTTGCCAGCATGTCGTGCTAACCCTCACGACTCCAGACTCCCGTCACGACGTCGGCGCAGCATTCGGCAACAGTCTCAAGACCTCTTTTAAGACACGCCCGACCCTTTCACATCAACAGCCAAGATCTCGTGTACCCTAGAGTCGTGGGTAGTCGTGGCCCAGAGTCTGCACAGGGTGAACGGGGCTTTAGAGAGCACTGGCTGATGATAGTCGTCTTAGCTGCTCACTTCTCTTCGTTGTCAGATGCTTTCCTCTACCCATGGTGATAAAAGCAGGCCAACTGCAAACGTAAAATGAGCGGCAAATTGTGTGTGAAAATAAGTGGCAGATGTAGCGACGGAAATTTTAGTATATTTCATCTATTTCTATCGATTCTAGGGCTTACTGCCTCAAGAAATTCTCTTAGAAGATTCCATCAATGCCAGGCAGACGATCCTAGTTTTCTCCTTCAAAACCTAAGATGCATTTGTTAGAATCCACTCATAAATCACCATTATTATTATTATTATTATTATTATTATTATTATTATTATTATTATTATTATTATTATTATAATTATTATTATTATTATTATTATTATTATTATTATTATTATTATTATTATTATTATTATTATTATTATTATTATTATTATTATTATTATTATTATTATTATTATTATAATAATAATAATAATAATAATAATTATTATTATTATTATTATTATTATTATTATTATTATTATTATTATTATTATTATTATTATTATTATTGTTATTATTATTATTATTATTTCTATTATTATTATTGTTATTATTTTTATTCCTCCATGATCTAGTGGTCAGCGTGCCTGGCTAAAACTCCACGGGCCCGGGTTCGAATCCTGGGCCGGAGAATCGGAGTGCAGTTTACCAAGCTTTTCATTCTCCTTTTCGGGCTGGTCGATAAATAGGTACCTGTGGAAACCTGGGGAAGGTAAACTGGCAATTCCAGATATTACATTGGCCCGTGTCCCAGGGTAATTGGTTCTTACCTACCACAGGCTCAAAGGGCCAAAGGATCGAAGATGAGCACCGCAGCCACGTTTAGCTATAGCGTATGCACTCACCTTTACCTTTACCTCTATGCCTTACCTTATTTTATTATAATTATCTATGTCAGAGTCTTGAGAACAGTGGGATCAATTTTATTTATTTTCATTACTAACCATGAACCATGAACTTTTCACTCAAACTTTCTTTAACAAGCTCCACTCTGGACGATTCTAGGCATATTTCTCCTACTCATCCCCCCTCTGACTCCTTCTTGCCTGTTATGAAGATTCTTAAGAATGATGTTTTCTATGCTCTTTCTGGCCTCAACTCACAGAAGGCTTATGGACCCGATGGAGTGCCTCTTATTGTCCTTAAAAACTGTGCTTCCGTGCTGACACCCTGCCTGGTCAAACTCTTTCGCCTCTGCCTATCAACATCTACCTTTCTTTCCTGCTGGAAGTACGCCTTCGTACAGCCTGTGCCTAAGAAGGGTGACCGTTCCAATCACTCAAACTACCGCCCTATAGCTTTACTTTTCTGTCTATCTAAAGCTTTTTAATCAATCCTTTACCGGAAGATTCAAAAGCACCTTTGCACTTCTAACCTTCTCTCTGATCGCCAGTATGGGTTCCGCAAGGGGCGTTTTACTGGCGATCTTCTTGCTCTCTTAACTGATTCTTGGTCATCCTCTCAGCAGTTTCGGTGAAACTTTCTCAGTTGCGCTAGACATATCGAAAGCCTTCAATAGAGTCTGGTACAAGTCTTTGCTTTCTAAACTGCCCTCTTTCGGATTCTATCCCCTTCTCTGTTCCTTTATCTCCAGTTTCCTTTCCAGCCGTTCTATCTCTGCCGTGGTAGACGGTCGCTGTTCTTCCCCTAAACCTATCAACAGTGGTGTTCCACAGGGCTCTGTTCTATCACCCACTCTCTTCCAATTATTCATCAATGATCTTCTTTCCATAACAAACTGTCCTAACCACTCATACCCTGATGACTCCACTCTGCATTATTCAACTTCTTTCAACAGAAGACCCTCTCAACAGGAATTACGTGACTCCAGGCTGGAGGCTGCAGAACGCTTAACCTCAGACCTTACTATCATTTCCGATTGGGGCAGAAGGAGCCTTGTGTCCTTCAATGCCTCAAAAACCCAATTTCTCCACCTATCAACTCAACACAATCTTCCAAACACCTATCCCCTATTCTTCGACAACACTCAGCTGTCATCATCTTCAACACTAAATATCCTCGGTCTATCCTTAACTCAAAATCTTAACTGGAAACTTCACATCTCTCTCACTTAATCAGCTTCCTCGATGTTGGGCGTTCTGTATCGTCTCCGCCAGTTCTTCTCCCCCGCACAGTTGCTATCCATATACAGGGGCCTTGTCCGCCCTCGTATGAAGTATGCCTCTCACGTGTGGGGGGGCTCCACTCACACAGCTCTCTTGGACAGAGTGGAGTCTAAGGCTCTTCGTCTCATCAGCTCTCCTCCTCTTACTGATAGTCTTCTACCTCTTAAATTCCGCCGCCATGTTGTCTCTCTATCTGCTATCGTTATTTTCACGATGACTGCTCTTCTGAACTTGCTAACTGCATGCCTCCCCCCATCCCACGGCCACGCTGCACACGACTTTCTACTAAAACTCATCCCTTTACTGTCCAAATCCCTTACGCAAGAGTTAACCAGCATCTTCACTCTTTCATCCCTCACGCTGGTAAACTCTGGAACAATATTCCTTCATCTGTATTTCCTCCTGCCTACGACTTGAACTCTTTCAAGAGAAGGGTATCTTTTTAGGAGCAGCGAGTAGGTTTTTTTTTTTTTTATTATTGTTTTCTTTTTTGTGTGTGCCCTTGAGCTGTCTCTTTTGTTTAAAAAAAAAAAAAACTAGTTTTGAAATCATATTACAACCAAATTGTTATTTCTCACATTTTGGCATCCAGAAACATGGTAGCTGATGATATAATGATTATTGTTGCAGTCCCTGAGTCATAACAATTACAAATGCCTTTTCCAACTTCTTTAATATTTGAAGTAAAAATAACAGGATGTCAGAGATGATAATTTGGTCTCCAACCTTTTATGTTCAGGATACTTGGCAAATGATCAAAAACTAGTTTTTCAGTTGTACCCTTTCTATGAAATGAGTTATGATCTTGAATGTTGCAAATGTTCAAATATTTTTCTTAGAAATACTGAAGCTGCTTGATGGAGTAGAGATCCTCAAGGGGGCAGTGAGAAGCATCAAACACTTGTGTAGCCTACAGTCTAGGCTATTATAATGAACACGAGTATTGTCACTGACAAGTGCCTCACAGTTCTCATCTCATTAGCAAAAAGTAATTATCACAGTTAAAAAGGAATGCAACCCTGTTTTACTTTTTTTGCCTTCGTATACAGTCTGTCAGTTATCAGCTCTTCTTTCATATTCATTCTATGTTTGCACTTAATATTTTGTTATATTTAGTTCTTTTCCATTTCTTTCACTTGCCTACCTGCACTACTAAGAATTCCTCTTCTCCTATTGTGTCCCATCTTTATTCAACTTCCTAAAATGAGATTTGTTCTTGTATTCATTTTCATCCATTTTGTTCTTATGCAGCAACTTTGTTACAGTTGTATTTTAAATTGTATTATTCCTTTTCACTCCGCTTTTGAAAGGATTTGAAGATAAGATGGGGAGCCGGTGGCCGAGTGATTAGCGTGAGGGTGTGGTGATCCTAAGGACCTAGAGTGGACGAGGTTCGAGTCTCACCGAAACATGTTGATTTTTCAAACCATCGCCGAGTAGCGGAAGATTACCCACATGTTTTCCGGATCTTCAGTCAACCATAACTTTAGCGACTTCGGTCAAGAGGAGCACCAGAGGGGCAGCATGGGGCAAACAACAGTCATACATTACGGCAGCTACTATAGATAAAATAAGCCTGCACCATTAACAGGCTGGGGCTGCTCGGGAGATCCCTCAAGAAAGCCTACCGGCACCATAGGCGGAACGGGAAAAAAAAAGCAATCTACATGTATTGCATCAATCCCTGTTGCTTTCCAATTATTACCAAAAAAAAAACCAGAAGACCAAATGCTTACCCTAATCTCTTCCTGTTCATATTAATTTTCTTTGTAGCCTCACCAATCTGTTGGATTGCTTTCTTCACACTCATACATTGTATGTACTTTACGTGCGTATTCCCTCTTCATTATTATCCAATATGTCTATTTTGATATTTTGCTTATACTGCCTGATATATGAATATCACTATCCAGCTCATCCTGAACTTTTTCCATTACTTGTTACCCTGGACTCTCTCTCCCATATGCACTGGAGCTTTACATCTCAATCATACAATAGGCAGATGATTTTTTCCGCAGTCTTCTCAGAGCTTTGTTGTTTCATAAGAACATAAGAACATAAGAACGTAGGAGTCTGCAAGAGGCCGGCAGGCCTGTACAAGGCAGCTCCTTTGAACCTAAGCTCCCGTGTATCTAACCCCACCTAATGTCGCTTTCCATGAATTTATCTAATCTATTTTTGAATGTGACAATTGTATTGGCACTCACCGCATGACTGCTAAGCCTATTCCACTTATTCACCACTCTGTTAGTAAACCAATTTTTGCCTATGTCCCTGTTGAATCTGAATTTATCCAGTTTAAACCCATTACTACATGCCCTACCCGGTTCTCTTACCAACAAATCCTTATGAATATCCCCCTTATTAAAGCCCTTCATCCATTTATAAACCTCAATCATGTCTCCACGCACCCTTCGCCTTTCTAGAGAATGCAAGTTTAACTGTTTGAGTCCTTCCTCGGATGGCAAGTGTCTCAACCCCTGAATCATCTTAGTCATCCTCCTCTGCACCGATTCTAACATTTTGATATCCATTCTATAGTAAGGTGACCAAAACTGAACCGCATAGTCAAGATGAGGTCTAACTAATGCTAAATATAGCTTGAGGAAGACTTCGGCGCTTCTGTTGCTCACGCTCCTTGAAATAAATCCCAGTACTCTGTTTGCTCGATTTCTGGCTTTTTTTTTTTTTTTTTTTTTTTTTTTTTACATTGCGGCCTATTGCGCCGGCAGGCTTCTTCCCGGTGGATCCTGATGGTCGGTCCAAGGCTTCTTTCCGGTGGGTCCTGATGGTCGGCCCAGCCCGTTCTGGCGCAGGCGAGTGTTTATAGTGGCGCCATCTTGCACTGGCTCATGCTGCCCTCCCAGAGCTCATCTTTGATCCTAGAATCTAGAGTCCGGTTTGATAGGTGGTCTTCTGGACAGCATGTGGGTAGTTTTAAGCCCCTCGGCGGCGGCTGAAAAATCCCAGCTTGGTGGCACCGGGCG
This sequence comes from Eriocheir sinensis, assembly GCF_024679095.1. Classification (NCBI taxonomy): domain Eukaryota; kingdom Metazoa; phylum Arthropoda; class Malacostraca; order Decapoda; family Varunidae; genus Eriocheir; species Eriocheir sinensis. The sequence continues at coordinate 5,895,033 of NC_066513.1, read as the reverse complement.
GGGATTGAACTCGCGTCCTCCTGAACACGGAGCCGTTACTCTGACGACTCAGCCACCGCCTCCCCACGGCTTGAATGCATTGTGCCCTTCAACGGAGATAAGAGCTCACTAAGACCCCTAAATCCCTCTCGCACCCAGACCTGCTTATGAGAGTGTCATTTAAGCAATAGTTATGTGAGGGGTTGTTCCTACCTTCAGAATACTGCACTTCCCTACATTGAACTCCATCTGCCATTTATCCGCCCAGTCATACAATCTGTTTAGTTCATCCTGGAGAATACTAGCGTCCTGATCCGACTCAATTACTTTACCGATCTTGGTATCATCTGGAAACTTACTGACATCACTACTAATTCTTGTATCTAAGTCATTGATATAAATAATAAACAAAAATGGACCTAATACCGAACCTTGTGGGACCCTTCTCGTAACACTTCCCCAGGCAAATCTTTTACCATCGATTTGCACTCTTTGCTTCCTATTGCTAAGCCACGCCTGGAGCCAGTTCAAAACTTTACCCTCTACTCCGTGAGCCTGTAATTTAAGCAACAGTCGTTGGTGAGGAACTTTGTCAAACGCTTTACTAAAATCAAGATAGATTACATCATAATTTTCATATCTGTGTACCGCTTCAAATACTTTATTGCAGAAGGACAAGAGATTGGTGAGGCACGACCTACCTTTCGTGAACCCATGCTGCGAGTCGTGAATTAAGCTATGTTTCTCTAGATGCTCCCGAATATTCCTGGCTATTATGGACTCCAGCATCTTGCCTATAACCGATGTTAAGCTAATTGGGGGATAATTTGACGCAGCTGACCTGTCCCCCTTTTTGAAAATCGGCGTCACAATAGCTACTTTCCATAGGCTGGGCACATAACCAATATTTACCGATGTCGGTTAGTGGGTCACTGAGTACATCGCTACATTCCTTTAATACCCTCGGAAATATCCCGTCAGGACCTGGTGACTTATTCTTCTTAAGCTCATCTATCTCATCCTGGACTACTTGCCTGGTAATGATTATATCCCTAAATTTATCGCCATCCCCGCCCTCGTACACCTGATCCCGTTCCGAAATAGTCGTTCGATCCTCTTGTGTGAATACTGAAAGCAAGTAGTCGCTCTACAATGTGCTCATATTTTCGTAATTTTCCACTAGCTCGCCTGTATTTGTTTTCAGCGGTCCAATTTTCTCCCTTGTTTTTGTTCTATATATCTGAAAGAAGTCCTTAGGATTACTTTTCGCCTCATTTGCTACTTTGATCTCATAGTTCCTTTTTGCTACCCTGGTGTTTTTTTCTTTACTAATCTAGATAGTTCGACATACCTGCCCTTGAGATGTGTTTCACCATTTTTTATTTTCTGATAAATTCCCTTCTTTAACCCTATCTCGTGTTTTATTCCACGAGTCATCCACTTAGGATCATTGTTTTCTTTTCTAAGTGTTCGCTGGGGTATATGCTTTCCTTGCCTCCCAACTATTACTGTAATTAAATTATTGTAAGACATTTCTACCCGGTTCTCCTGGCTCACCAACCCACAGTTCTGGCCCTCATGAATCCCTAAATTATCCCAGTTTACCCCTTCAAGATGTCTTCGAAGCCCCTCGTAATTTGCTCTTCTAAAATGAGGCACTGACACTGGGTTTGGTTCGCGGGTTACCGCCCAGTCTAAGCTAAAACGAACCGTTTTGTGGTCACTATTTCCTAACTCTCCGCCCACCTCCAACTCACGTAGCAAATTTCCATTATTAGTTAGGACTAAGTCTAATATGTTATTTCCTCTGGTAGGCTCAGTAACTATCTGCTTAAGGAAATTATCTTCTATAACTTCAAGAAAATCCTCGGCTTCCAGATCACCCACTAGGTCTTCCCAGTCTATATTCCTATAATTAAAGTCTCCCATTACGCAGACATTTTTGCTCCTGCTCGCCCTGCCAATCTCTTGTAGTAATATACTCGTGTCCTGCCTGTTTAAGATTGGGTGGCCTGTACAGAACTCCTAGAATTAGTTTTTCTTTCCCTTTGTAAACGTCCACCCAAACTGTTTCTGAATCCATGTTAATTTTGACTGAATTGATTGTTAACTGAACATTTAAGTGAGTCTTTAACATATAGCGCAACTCCACCTCCCCTCCTTCCCCTTCTCTCTTTGTAAAACATCTGATAACCCGTTATTTCAAATTCCGATCTAAAATTTCTATTGGCAGTGTCTATTCATGTCTCAGTGATCGCTAATATGTCAAAATTTTCTACACAAGCTTCACCCCTTAGTATGTCTATTTTGTTTCTGAGGCTCCTGCTGTTAGTATAAAAAGATTCTTAGCCCGCCCTCTGTTACTCCCCTAGAATTACTTCTAAGCTGCCTGGTTGTATTATGAGCTAGATGTCCTCTCCCATTACTCCTCCCCCCCCTAATCATGTCCCACTCTAAAGTTGTAGCGTTAAACCCCCAGCTGTTCCTTAGAGGTACCCTTTATATTCTAATGAAAGACAGTAGTCATTATGTAAACGTGTTGGAATGTCAAATCACGTGTCGATAAAAAATATGATAAGCATTGGGGAAAACTCCTATGAATATGAATTATCGCCCTATTAAATAGGGTCCAAGATCGTAGCAGTTGACGCCACTCTTGGTGACTCAGGATTTTTGAGTAGGGTGTAAAGGAAATAACATAAAAGATATACCGGGGGATTAATCCTCCCAGGGGTCCTGCGTCTCTGGTGAATAGTCAGTCCAGCCACTAATCTGGGCTGGTTAAGGGAGGGGTTTTCACCCCCTCCCCCTTTAAAAAATACCTCGGCCAAAAACAGAACAAGAAGGTCGGGGTCATGGTGTGAGCCTCGACCCGGATCCGATCCTGCTGGTGGGCCCGACCGCGCGGTAGGCATCCCCGATGCATCCGCATCCGGGGATTCTGCCACCAGTGACGAGTTCAGGGTAAAGCGTATGGGACCCCTGTACTTCGAAGAAGGAAGGGCCCCACAGCCCCTTTTTTTGTTTTGGGGGTGGCCGATGAGGTGCAGAGTCTGCGCCCGCCCGCAGAAACAGGCTCAGGGTTATCCTTCGGAGGGCTTCTGGAACGTCCGGAGTCACTGGGAGGATCACCAACTGCTTTTCCTATCAAATGAGCTCAGAAAGCTGAGGGTGGACGTAGCGGGACTTCTGAGACGAGGAGGCCGGCTAGGCAGTAGCGAGATAAGTGAGGGGGGGGGGGGGGTTCATCTACACTCGTCCAACATGAGCAATGGTTTCCGTCTCAGGGGAATCTCCACCCAACTGCAGTCATTTGTGGTTGAGATTACTACGGTAGCTTAGCGTATAACGCGAGTGAAGCTAAAGCACACACTGGGATTCATGTCTCTTGCTGTAGTGGACGCTCCTTGTAATATATATATCGTTGGTGTTAAGTGTTAAGTATAAGGCGCGAACTGTTATCTCACTCGTCACAGGGCCCGTGTTACCGTGGCCTGCTTCACAAGTTGATTATAGTAGGTGAGATAACACAATAGCCTTTACTTAAATGAGGTGTGACCGAGCGGTAGCCGTTATAAGTTCACTTTTTCACTTTAGTTCTCTCTCTCACATGAACATAAAAACATATGAATGCATCTTGATTATATTAACAGTATTACACAAAAGTTTACAGTTTACGTGAGCGAGTCGCACGAAACCAGAGACAGCCACACCACAGGGCGCAGGCCGGCTGAGCACCGCTCGCCTGCCCGTCACCCGTCGTCTCTCCCCGTCTTCGCGTTGTTCGCTCGTTTTATTTGCTTGTAGTTCGTCCGGAAGGGTGTGGGTTCCGGTTGATGACTGCTGATGAAAGTCATCATTTGGTGATCCTAGTGTCAGTTCATCACAGCTTCCCACGGCCAAAAGCACGACGTGTTGTTAAACATCCTGTTGTGCGACACCGACCGGGTGTCGCCACACGTACAGTCATACATTCATATATATATATATATATATATCTATATATATATATATATATATATATATATATATATATATATATATATATTTTTTACATCGCTCGATCCCCTAGAAGTCGCGACCCCGCGACTTACCCCTCCTTTACAAATTTCTGTACCTATCCATGTTACAGTCGCCCAAAGTGTACTAGCTAAGCGTGGTCTTGTTACAGTTGCTTTAAAGATTATTACATAAGCCAGAGCCCCCGTAACGATACAAAATCGGGAAATGCAAATGATTATAAAAATAATCATGGAAGTAACAAGAAATAGGTAATGTACATACAGGTGGAGATAAACTGGGCTAGAGTCATGGACGTGGAAGCTGATTTCTGTTCCGAGAAAACAAAATAATAGCTCGAAAAATTATTTACATGATACATCCTAGAAAAATTAAATTGACTAAACTGGTATTAGGATACATGGTAATGGAGCTATTTGGAATAGTAAAAAGAAAAAGGTATAATCCTTGAAGAAGCTCTGCTACAAACTGAACCTTCGAGCCACACCATGACACAAAACTGCCGCAGAGAAACACTCATCCGTTGCGTGACAATTAATTGCCAGTGTCGTTACCCTCGGCACGCCTTCGAGGCGGGCGGGGCATACAACAATAGATAAGGTTGTGTGAAAAGAGGTAATGTTATCCATAGAGTCTCCTAATAGTTACAATGTGATAACAAGGACAAGTCTGGAGAACCATAGAAACATCGGCAGTCAGCACCACTAACTCCTAATACTCCGTTTTTCAGGTCTACAGTACTATAAATGAAAATCCTGTCACCTAGTTGTGAAATCACTGTTGTAACAAATCTCACTGAAATATATAACTCCAGCATAATTGATTAAAGTAATTCCAGCATTAATAAACATCAAATTAAAAAGACAAAATTTCCACCTATCCTTCGATCGTAACGAACGTGGATGACTGACATCTGTGACGTCAAAAATAATTCCCGTAACGGGTAACAGTGGTATGTCAAGCAAAGGGGTAAGCAAGACATGTCTGCTTACTTCCAAAGCTTACAGGTATTCACATGCTGGTTACAATAAAAGTTAGGAACAGCATCTGCTCAAGTTTAGTTAAGTCTGTCATTGCAGAGAAAAAAATTTGTTTTAAGCAGAAGTACATGAGGTTCAAGGTTAAAAAGTACCTATCCCTATGTTATTCTACACTCTCGGTTATCACGGCTCCCCCCCCAAAAAAAAGAAGACTGACTGCCTTGCATCAACTCAGCAATAAAAGAAAATAGTGGGATAGAGTGAAAAGTGTTACTCAAGCACTCCCCTTCTCGCATGAAAAAGATGCAGGCAAAAGCTCAGGAACCAAACATTAGTAAATGCGAGGATGCAGGTTATAGTCGTTTGGTGGAAAGATAGACAAAGCAGCGTCAGGCTGAACCTAAAGGGGAGAGTAGGGGGTAGTTGTGGTCAAAAATACCGAAATTGAGATATTAATTCCTGGGACAGAGTTATCTTTCCCCTACACGCTGATGGTACGCTTACCGCGCTGCCGGACGTGTAACGCATTTAAATACCACTCTGACGCATTTAAATACCCAGCCCCGTCGCTCGCCACAACTGGGTATGAGATAGCCTTATATCTCGGTTATTTTTGCAGCTTTTTTGGATTTTTTTTTTTTTTTTTTTTTTTTTTGCTACTTGTACGATATGTTGAGCGGGCCAGCGCAGCCTCGGTGACGGCCAAAGAGACTATATACGAAGAGATAGTGGTATGTAGTAATTCCTCGGGCGTGCGGAAGTAGCGCCATCTATTGCAGCCCACCAAAAACGTTACTTTTCAGGGGTAGCTTTACTATTTTTGAAGTACCTGCCACAGCACCCTATCCAGCCTTTACTTATTTTTTTCATTATTGTTAAATGATTTTAATGGGGTAAATAAAAAATTATTTGTTCTTATGTTTTATTAGGTATTATCTACACTATATCAATTTGTTATTTTAGGAAAAATATGATGTAGAAAGCATTTGCTAATATATATATATATATATATATATATATATATATATATATATATATATATATATATATATATATATATATATATATATATATATATATATATATATATATATATATATATATGTGTGTGTGTGTGTGTGTGTGTGTGTGTGTAGCAAACATATCCAGTGCTTTAAATACAAGCAAAGCATACAACATTCTATGCATGCTAGATTACTATAACGCCTTTGCAACTGTGGTAACCCGGATGTCACACTGGTCCTGTGTCCCAGGGTAATGGGTTCCCTAACACCACAGGCTCAAGGGCCAATGTTACAGAGATGAACACCGAGGCCACGCGCTGCTACAGCGTATGCCCCCAAACGTACCTTTACCTTTTACAAAATGCTCTTAGCTGAGTAAAAATATCATACTAACTGTACAAGTGCCAGATAATGGCAAGCATTGCATAATGTTTGACAGGGCAGATAACAAAAGCTTCTAAGCATTACAACTGAAATAAACAATGGGAGACACTCAAAGCTTGTTTACTGAACATGACCCGATTTATAACAGGCAAAACCAACAATGGTGCGTTATATATAATGAAAACTGTATAAAAATGTTGCAAGGCACATCAATATAAGAGTAAGGCATCATAAAACATGCTGAAATACATGATGGAGGACATCAAGAAGGTAACACATGAGTTGTCTTAAATGGAATGCAATAACTTGGTCATGGGAGACAGCCGAGCCTGGAGGTGAAAATGGGATGTAGGACACGGTATGATCTCACAAGCTCTGACCTTGGTGTCAGGGTCATGAAGATATTAAGCTCAGTAGGCACAACTATGCAGCGAAGGCACATATGATAAAAGCAAATGAGACAAAATAAGGCAACTCATAGTGTAAGAAAATAGCAGGAAAGTTATGCTGCAGTATGTGACACAACAAATTACAGGGCAGAGAGTGATATGTATTTCATAGGCTACATCAGTAAACATGTAGCATTTATTGCAGGAACCACACATTAAAGTAGGATGTAATAAAATATATGTTTTTAGCACACATTAAAGTTGGATGTAATAAAATCATTTGATATGAAACTCCTTGAACTGGCCAACCAAACAAACCACTCTGTCCACCCCCCCCGCCCCTTCAAAAAAGCATTATTTTTCACAAGGTTTATGAGGCATTAGTCAAGAATATCAACTGCCATTACATTTTGTCAAAAAATATCATACCTATGTGATTATGTATATCATATAAAGCAGAAAAAAACATTGCATGCTGTAATACAAACAAGATTACTCCTGGAAGCCACATTAATGATGCCAGACATGTGATGATAGACACTTAGTGTGATGAAATTACATGCTGGATTTCACATTATGAAACCAAGCCAAGTGTCACTGCAGCACATATTAGGTAAGGCAGACACCAAAAGCTTGTTACCTGAACAAGATTAAACATAACAGGCAAATTCCACAATAAAGTATTGCATACTGTTGGGTAGGGAAGAGAACAAATGCTTCCAAGCATTACACCTGAAATAAACAATGGCAGATATTCAAAGCTTGTGAGCTGAACAAGATCTGATTTATAACAGGCAAAACCAACAATGGTGCATTACATGCGATATCTGGCAGGGGATTCCTTGCATTACATTTGGAAAGTGGCAGACACCTAAAGCTTGTTAACTGAACAAGATCTGATTTATAACAGGCAAAACCAACAATGGTGCATTACATGTGATATCTGGCAGGGAAGATAAATGATTCCTTGCATTACAACTGGAAAGTGGCAGACACCCAAAGCTTGTTAATTGAACAAGATCTGATTTATAACAGGCAAGACCAACAATGGTGCATTACTTGCAATATTTGGAAAAGAATATGAACAAAATTATTGGCGTAACAGGAGTAATACTAAATAATGGCAAATCCCACGAAGTTTCTCTTCTTTTGACAAAGCCTGTGCTCTTGCTGCAGGGCTGTCAGAGTCTGTTTGCTCGAGCCCCTGAGTCATGAGTGAAGTGTTGAAACTGAAGGCAAGTGAAATACTGTGCTTAGAAATCTATTAGCATTTGGACTTTGATAGTATAAGGCCAGAGCAAACCTCATCTCTTGTAACCCATATCTCCTACTAGGCTTAGATCTTGGCATCTTGCAGCATGTTGAACCTGACCTCAGAAAAAATCCATCCCTATTGGATCTAAAAAATTGCTGGCTCTGGGCAAAAACTGCCCAGTTGTAACAGCCTGGGCTTTGAGCTGCCTTGCCTCGCGGCGCAGACGGCAGACTGTTATGTGCAGCAATTTTCACTTTTCATGTCTGAAAGTACATGAAAAATATTTAATCACAATTAATCACAATTCTAAATAATAAAATATGTGCATGTAATTGCATTATTTTCAGTGCTATAAGGACAGTGAATTTAAGCATTGACATTATGTCTGCACGCCAGCTTCGATGGAAGGCTTCACTTAGATTGCCTGACAAGAGTAATATTTTCAGATGGGGGAGAGGATACAACTGGAGACTTTTGACAGATATAATGTCAAGATCTACAAGCACCCATTTACCATATATATCTTTGATGTTCAGTCCATACTAAAACATTTGTCAATGTGTTGCCACACTAAAAATCTAAAAATTCCCTGTTTCTGCAATGTTAGTCATACCTAAGCCCTGCTAAACCATCCAAGTGAATCAAGAATGAGTTCCGGGGGGCAGCATGAGCCAATACTAAATGGCGCCACAATAAAAAAAAATTGCCTGCATCATGACGGGCCTGGGCCGACTGCCAGGCCCCTGAAGAAAACCTACCGGCGCTATAGGCGGGTGGAAAAAAAAAAATCACATCAGAAGAATGGACGAAGGTTTGTTAGTGGCACTTCAAGGTTATGCTACCTCTTCAAAGATTGGCCAGTCATGGTTTAAAGTGGAACAGGATAAACAAGAAACAGGTAGGTATCTGTGGACACTACTGTTACTATCAATTGCCAGCCTATGGCAAAATTTGAACCTATGCTATCAAGAACATAAGACCCATATGCTGATCACTCGACTAATCGTACCGGTACTACAGCCATAGAAACATAATAAAGAGTTTAAATATATCATTCAAAATGTCAACATTTTTAATACCTTTTTTTAAAGATATGTAGCCTACTGGTGTAACAGTTCAATATTGAACTCAATTTGTATGCAGAAATGTGAGGTATGTTATTCTGTAATGTTTCCAACACATTAGTTGTGATTAAAGCAACACGGAACAGTAACTAAAGAGGATAAATTATCACTGAGAACAAGAGGTTCCTTACTATATTGTGGTGAGCTTGATGGCCGAGTCGAGTTTCCTCCAACCCCATCAAGTTCACATCGTGTTGAGAGGCAATTATTTAATCAAAGTGAAAAATGGATGCAAATGGTCACTAAAATTAGTTATTATACTTGGTGTCACAAATTCGGGCAAAGAATTTAGGGAAGAACTCCCGGATTTGGCGTCACTGATGAGGTAAATGATCTCGTGCACTCATTGGGCTATAATATATTGTTATAATGTGTATTATTGTCTTGTTACTATATATTACCTACTGATAATGGAAATACATGTCAGGATTAATCATCAAATACAAGGAAAAAATAATCATGTATGGAAATTGTGAACTTTTAAGTTCATGTAACAAACAATGTTTATTATACACAAAAAGGTTGGATACCTCAGATGTAAAATATTTTTGGATATAACATCACCCCCTTCCTCCATATTGGTTCTTTAAAGCAAGGGTTGACTACAGCTGATTATTATTTGCGGCAGGTTTCACGACACTTTTTTTAGTGCAAAGCATCTGTAAATCAATGATCATTATAAGGAATACTTCTCATGAGTAGCTACTAAAACTTGACAACCTAGAAGGATGCATCATCAGACTGTAAAGGATAGATATATTATAAGACATAGCTACATTGGTGGATCCAAGGGGGGGCCCAGGGGGCCCGGGCCCCCCAATGGTCCTGAGTGATACAGGAAAACTAGCTCAAAAGCGCGCTGCGGCTAAAACAATCCTTTGGCACAAAGTCCAGGCCGTTATACCCATTGATTTAGGTCACTCCACCAGTTTTTCAAGACCAGGACTGCCGAGAATGGCTAACTGGTAATGCTAATGCTCCTTCCACCCGCAAAAAGTCTGATGTCCCCCCCCCAAACTCCTTTCCTGGATCTGCACCCAGACATACCGTAACATGGTTCAGTGATCATGGACAAAAAAATGTTAAGACAACCAATATCCAATCATTTCAGGATACATAAATCAGCATCCATATGAAGGAATTCTACAACTTAAAAGTGATGTTGAGCAGGGCATGTGTTAAGTGACTTGCACAGTCTATTTTGTGAAGTCATAATTAGATTTTTTTTTTTTTTTTTTTTTTTACAGCAAAGGAGACAGCTCAAGGGCACAAAAAAGTAAACATTAATAAAAAAAAGCCCGCTACTCGCTGCTCATAAAAAGAATCCAAAGAGGTGGCCGAAAGATAAGTCAGTTTCGGGAGGAGAGGTGTCCTGATACCCTCCTCTTGAAAGAGTTCAAGTCGTAGGCAGGAGGAAATACAGATGAAGGAAGATTGTTCCAGAGTTTACCAGCGTGAGGGATGAAAGAGTGAAGATGCTGGTTAACTCTTGCATAAGGGGTTTGGACAGTATAGGGATGAGCATGAGTAGAAAGTCGAGTGCAGCGGGGCCGCGGGAGGGGGGGAGGCATGCAGTTAGCAAGTTCAGAAGAGCAGTCAGCGTGGAAATATCGATAGAAGATAGAAAGAGGCAACATTGCGGCGGAATTTAAGAGGTAGAAGACTATCAGTATGAGGAAGAGAGCTGATGAGACGAAGAGCCTTTGCCTCCACTCTGTCCAGAATAGCTGTGAGTGGAGCCCCCCACATGAGATGCATACTCCATACGAGGGCGGACAAGGCCCCTGTATATGGACAGCAACTGTGCAGGGGAGAAGAACTGGCGGAGACGGTACAGAACGCCCAGCCTCGAGGAAGCTGATTTAGTAAGAGATGAGATATGAAGTTTCCAGTTGAGATTTTGAGTTAAGGATAGACCGAGGATGTTTAGTGTTGAGGAAGGTGATAGCTGGGTGTTGTCAAAGAATAGGGGATAGTTGTTTGGAAGATTGTGTCGAGTGGATAGGTGGAGAAACTGTGTTTTTGAGGCGTTGAAGGACACCAGGTTCTTCTTGCCCCAATCGGAAATAATAGTAAGGTCTGAGGCTAAGCGTTCTGCAGCCTCCAGCCTTGAGTCGTTAAGTTCCTGAAGGTGGGTCTTTTATTAAAAGAAATTGAATAATGCAGAGTGGAATCATCGGCGTAGGAATGGATAGGACAGTTCGGTTTGGAAAGAAGATCATCAATGAACAACAGAAAAAGAGTGGGAGATAGGACAGAACCCTGTGGGACACCACTGTTAATAGATTTAGGGGAAGAACAGTGACCGTCTACCACGGCAGAAATAGAACGGTCAGAAAGGAAACTGGAGATAAAGGTACAGAGAGAAGGATAGAAACCGTAGGAGGGTAGTTTAGAAAGCAAAGATTTGTGCCAGACCCTATCAAAAGCTTTTGATATGTCCAGCGCAATAGCAAAAGTTTCACCGAAACGGCTAAGAGAGGATGACCAAGAGTCAGTTAAGAAGGCTAGGAGATCACCAGTAGAACGCCCCTTGCGGAACCCATACTGGCGATCAGATAGAAGGTCAGAAGTGGAAAGGTGCTTTTGAATCTTACGGTTAAGGATTGATTCAAAAGCTTTAGATAGACAAGAAAGTAAAGCAATAGGACGGTAGTTTGAGGGATTGGAGCGGTCACCCTTCTTAGGTACAGGCTGTGTGAAGGCATACTTCCAGCAAGAAGGAAAGGTAGATGTTGACAGGCAGAGGCGAAAGAGTTTGACCAGGCAGGGTGACAGCACGGAGGCACAGTTTTTAAGGACAATAGGAGGCACTCCATCAGGTCCATAAGCCTTCTGAGGATTGAGGCCAGAGAGGGCATAGAAAACATAGATTAATAACACAACAATCAATAAACACTAGATGAAGCATTCATACCAAAATCAGTACATGGAGCTGGTGCACTGCAATGGGGAGCACATTCCTGCAGCTCACCAAGAGGGTTGGATGCTGCCATGTACTTCAGGGGGTGGTTAAATGTCTTCACCCTTAGCCTCTTTCTTGGACTCTCCCCTTCAGCTGCCACATTCTCTTGGATGATATCGGACGTGTTCGGATCTGTTGGGATGTGGTTGTGTTAGATGTGGAATAACATACGACAGTGGAACATGGAAGGAAAGAGTATGTCCACACGGTAAAATACAGAGATGAGGATTGCACTGCATTAGTTAAGTGATTACAAGATGTAAATTGAAATTCTTTGGATACTGAAAAGATGTACGGGGACAACTGGGTGAGAAGGGAGAGAGATGCAGATTTTTATGTTATATAGCTAGTTACGCCAATGAAGACTTAGGGCATACACATTCAGAGAGACCACAATTTTGGCTGCTAGACGGAAAAGCACTGGATGTCAAAGTGCCAGCCAGGACACTGAAGGAAGTAATAAGAAGAAAAGCAATAATAATTAATGAGTATCAATATATTTCTGATATTTTTGTTTATCTTAATACTAGTACTGTAATTTTCAAACACTAATAATATAATAAATAAATATTGATAAATTAATGAAAATAAATACATTAATAGTACTAATACTACCACTAACAATATTAACAGCACTGCACCTAATAGACTGAGCAATACACTGAGTCTGAAATATAAACATAATTAAACTGTCTCTGTCTGAGTGTTATGTGAAGCTTGCTCAATGCACCGTGATAGGAATGGCATAGATGCATGCAGGTTGCTGAGATACTTACAGTCACCAGCCACTTGCAGTTATGGCACCAAAATGTGTTGAAAGATTGGCGGCCAACTTCTATTTAATTAATTATTATTTTCTTTAAACAAAGGAGACAGCTCAAGGGCAACAAAGCGTACTAGAAAAAAAAGCCCCACTACTCACCACTCCCAAACAGACAAAAGTAGAGTCTTGATACACTCTTCTTGAAGGTCAAATTATAGGCACGAGGAAATGCAGACGAAGGAAGGCTGCTCCAGAGTTTATCAGTATAAGGGATGAAAGAGTGGAGATGCTGGTTAACTTTTGCATAAGATGTTTGGCAAGATAGAACATGCAGTAATTGACTTAAATTAGAAAAGTATAGATTTAGGAGGGAAATGGGCGGGCATTGGTTTAGTAATAGGGTGGTGGGGGAATGGAATAGACTCAGCAATCACATATTGAGTGCAGGGACGATAGCTTGTTTTAAGAGTAGACTGGATAGCTACATGGACGAGGCTGACAGGTGGTAATGGGGAGGAATCTCGAGCTGTCGTGTGTAGGCCATTCGGCCTCTTGCCTTGGGAGGAGGAGGAGGCATGCATGCAGTTAGCAAGTTCAGAACAGCTGTCAGCGTGAAAATGATTAGAATCTCCACATTATCATTATTTATATATATCACTTACTCCCGGCTGGCATTCTTCCGTAATAAATGTAGCTTCACACCAGGCTGTGTCCTCTTTATCACCATAGAGGGACATGATTTAAGGCTCCGGCTGGTAAACGTGGCGGCCGCGGCGGTGTTATGATTTTTGAACGAGGCAGCGTTGCAATCGGAGCAGAGAAAGATATTGCTGCGAATAGCGGTATAATAACCAGTATAAGTTAGACCAAGATAATTATATTCACCCACTCTTTCCCCCTACAAACCAATGATTCAATGTAAATCATTACTGGTGGAAGTCAGCGTGCGTGCTAAAACAATGAGTTTGGAAGAAAAACATGATCACATAGTTTTTAAAGAACGGCAGTAAGGCTATAACATTGGTTCATTCCAGTATGTATACAGAAAGGTTAAACACATAAAACACATCTAACCACTGGTAGCCTCCCACACATGCAGAGAAAGTAATATAATTGCGGTATAATAATATAACAATAATAGCGTTACTCATGACATGCAGTCAGGCTATATCTACCTAGTATATATATATATATATATATATATATATATATATATATATATATATATATATATATATATATATATATATATATATATATATATATATATATAGTTCCTACTGTTCATCTTAATATTTATCTACCTTTATTTTTTTATTTAAAATGGGAAATAACCAGACTGAAGAAAAAAGTAGCAACATTTGCTGCTTGATCCCATGTAGCAACACTGCTGATGGGTACTGGGGGTTGGGGGTTGGTCTGAATGGGGGGAGGCGCCTGGACGTAAACAAAGCTGCTCCTGCGCCATCTGTTGCAACCGACATACACCACCACCCTGCCCACGGTCTCCCATAGAGGCCCCCTCTCCTGTTTTATAGTCTCTTTGGTGACGGCGTGACGATGCGTGCTGCCTCAGTCTATGCCAGCTTGTTGGAGAAGTGAGTGTCAATTTTCGTAAGAGTATTTTTTTCTCTATTACTGCTGCTAGTAACTATGTTTCTCTGCTTTTTGTATATGTGTTTGTGATTTTCTTTCTCAGGATGCCTCCCAAGAAGCTAAGGACGATACAGAAGGCAAGCGGAAGGCGACTTTACCAGAAGTACCTGGAGTCGAGACGGAGTGACAACAGTGAGCAGAGGACTGGCGCGGTGGACCCACCCACACGAGAGGCTGTACTTGCCGCTGAAGGAAAAAGCACACTGAATATAAGGAAACGCCTTTTACTTGGAAGTGACCATAAGGAATGCCTAGAAGGTGAAAGGCTGATATCTCTGATGGAGGAAAGACTCAGAAAATTACTGCAGTGCATTGGAAAGTGCGACAGCTGTTATGGTCAAGTTGTCCTCAAGTCATGTTCTCAACAGTTTGAAGTGTTTTTAGAGGTAACTTGTAATGCATGTGAAAAGGTAATATATGTAGATGGGCCTGAGAAAGTTTTAGAGACAACTGCAGAGTCCAAGGAATTGTATGATAGTAATATGAGGTATGTGTACAGCAGTATGGTGAATGACATTGGTAGTGCTGGCCTCATGAGACAGTGTGCCATTTCTGGAGTACCACACTTTTCTCAGAAAACCTATCAGAAATATAAAAGTGTTCTATGCAGAACTGTAGCAGAAAAAGTGAAGGTGAATAAAGAAAAAAAATGTTCAGGCTATTTTCAAATATTATGAGGAGGTTCTTGACATCCATCCTGATGAAAATGGCATTCTTGATATAGATATTTCATTTGATGGTACCTGGATGACACGTGGCCACAAATCAAAGATTGGGGTGTCTTTTGGCATTAAGTGTTACACTGGTTGTGTAATTGATTTTCAAGTTTTGTCATCATACTGTGGCACTTGCACTATAATAAAGAACAGGTATGACAAGAAGAGTATCAGTTTGGAAGAGTTTGAGAAAAAACAAAGAGAACACAAAGACAGGTGCAAGGTAAATTACGAAGGTACAGCAGGAGGGATGGAGAAAGAGGCTGCTCTGACACTGGGGAAGATCTTTAGACCTGAAACTAAGGTACATGGTAACGGTGAGTGATGGTGATGCTAACACCTACAAGAGCCTACTAGAAATGAACAACAATGAAGGACCATATGGCTTGAGCCACAAGATTGTAAAAGAAGAATGCAAGAACCACCTCCATAAGAGAATGGGTTCCAGGCTATTTACACTAAAGAGATCAATGAGGGAGAAGAGAGAAACCACTACAGGAAAAGTGCAATTCAGGAGTACATTGCAGTTACCTGACGCAACAATCAAGGCCCTCCAACGCTACTATCTGGGTGCAGTGAACAGGCACATTGGAGGCAACTGGAAAGATTTGAAGATGGACATTATGTCAACTTTCTTTCATTGCACAAGCACAGACGAGAAACCACAGCATAGTTTGTGCTCTGAAGAGTGGTGCTTTTACACGAAAGATGTAAAAATTAACGTACCCATAAGATCTCATACGAACATGAAGGTGGCTATCAGGTGCTCTAACCCAGAGGCTTTAGCTAAAGTTCATGAAATATATCAAGATTTAACAAGACAGGACCTATTGGAACGCTGCCTCATGGGTAGGAACCAAAACCCCAATGAGAGCCTACACAGCAAATTGTGGGCGAAGTGCTCCAAGGCCAAATTTGTGGGTTTTGACAAGGTCCTGTTTGCTGTCCATGTAACCGCTCTCCAGCATAACTTGGGGTATGAGAAAGGTTCACTTTCAAAGTTAATTGGTCTACATGGAACAAGTGACACACAGGAAGAAAAAAAATGGAAATAAAAAGATCAACCCCACCATCAGCAAAGAGAAAGAGGAGAGACACACACACAAAAAAGACCATGACTATGGTAGTGGACAGTTCTAGAGCCCTAACTTTATAATTTAAACCTTTTTTTTATAGTTTCCAGTGTAATTCTATCATTGGACCTAGTATAAGTGTATAAGAATTTTTGATTAATTTATGGGGAAAGAGGGGACTAGGCCCAACAGGAAACCTCACCTAATTATTCTCAATTATTTTGTCAGAATATTTTTTTTTTGTCTAGAAATTTTATATATCAAGTGTAATAAATAAATATTGCACAATATATCCATAAATGGTTAATAAATCATAAATAGCAGCATAGCTCAATTATTTCCATTTTGTAATGGTGAAAAAAAGAGATTTTTGAAGAAAAAAACTTTAAAGATGATTTCCTGAAAACTTGTATTTACTAACTTTAATCGAATAGAACTCTGTTAGTTTTTGAGATACAAGGATATTTCAAAAACCACATTGTAAAGAATTTAGTTCCAAAGATTTCTGTTTCGCCAGAAATTGAAATTTGCAAGTAAAAAAATTTATATTATTTATTTACTTCAAAGATTTCCAAGAAATTTAGAGAAGGCAGAAAAAAAATTACTGTCTAAAAATTAAGCATAAAATGAAAAAAAGTATAACAGAATTTTAGATTGGTAAGTTGGCTTCAATATCACAAAAATATATTGGTCTGAGTCTATTAATTTTTGAGATCTATTCCTTTCAAAAACAGTAAAAAATAACATAAAAAAAGAGGATTTTTTTTTAATACAAGTAATAGGTAATATTTCTAAATGCCGTCGTGATGCTTAGAAAGTACAATACTTTCTTGGAAAAAAAATATGAATTCTCTAACCCTATTATTTCTGTTACCCCCCCCCCCCCCAACACACACACACACACACACACACACTCTCCTCAAGCCGACGCTAGTCTTTGGAGACGATCACTATGCACCATTCTGTGCAAAAAAAAAGATCGTAAAGCTCAAATTTCCGTCCACCTATTTATCTGACCATTTTATGCCTAAACTACGGGTAAAAGAACACACCAAGGAATTTTTAATTTTTTTTATTACCGCTGGTGACACCCAAAAAGGTTTAGGTCAGAGGGTCGAAGGCCCCCCTCCCCGACGAACGTGTCGACGGCAAAAGAAGCTTCAAAAAGGACCCAAAATTACTTTTAAGTGCCATAAAAGTTGGCTGACAAAATCGTGCATGTTGTCAGTGGGGATGTAGTCAAGGGATACTGCACTCCTTCGAAGAGGAACTTTAAGGACAATCATGTACACAAGGAACTCTAGTAATAATCCAGCATTAGCTACAGAAATGGTTTCTTCATCTGTCCAGTTTCCTTGTTTAAAACACGAGATCAAATCAGTAGATAGCCTGTAGGCGTCCACTGGCCTGTTAAAAAAGGCCACTCGTTTGCACAGTGTCCACAGCAAAATTTACACTCTTTACGAGGCTGTGTTGCCCATCTTCCCCAAATGTTTCAAGAAAAAGTGACCGAAACGCATCATAATCCTTTCGTTCTGTGAACGTGCTCTTGTTTATGAGGGCCGTCGTTCCCGTTCCCGGGATTGACCTTCGAGCGGCTGAGAGATATTGTATCTCCCGGATCTGACACGAATGAAATGTTCATGACAATCTCACTTTGAAACAAGAAGTCCCTGGCCGAATAACACTGGTCAACAACCAAAATGCTTCCGAGACCAGAGTAGCAATTTCCAACTAATTTTTGGTCACTGATAATGAATATCACGATTAAAATTGTTTGTTAGCTCTACTTTTCAAGATACACCTACGTGTCACAATAGGTTCCAACAGGCTCGCGGCAGTGTGTTTATTATCCCACTCACAGTATCACTGCCCTTCATTATTGTTCCAGCAGTCACAGAAGGTGGTTGTGCTGTGCAGGTTTATATTTTGAGGTGAAAAGTAGGTTCTCGTCTTCTACAGTAGAATCTCCTAGCATGTAATGTTAAGATTTCAAAATTTCGTGAATGTCAGCAGCAGTTCAACGATATCTTCGTAATGGAAGGTGATTTAGTGGCCTGCAACAATATTAATGGTCTGATGAAGCACTTGGCATCGACTACGAACCCAGTCACTGGAGGCTGTTCATAGATTCATCAAAAACGAGTCTAAGCGGTGTCTTGCTGCACAACGGCAATATTACATCATCAGTTCCTGTGGGGTATACACCACATATGAAAGACTTTTATGAGAATATAAAGCATATGTTGCAATGCATGAAATATGATGAACATCAATGGCAGGTCTGTGGTGACTTCAAGGTTGTTGCTCTTGTGATGGGCTTGCAAGGCGGATACACCAAGTACTGCTGCCTTCTTTGTGAATGGGACAGCCGTGCAAAAGGTTCCCACTTCATCAGGAGAGACTGGCCACCTCGTCAATCACTGGAGCTTGGGATGAAAAATGTTCAACATCCAGCTCTCATTGAACCAAACAAAATTTTGCTACCACCACAACACATAAAACTGGGGCTCATGAAAAACTTTGTAAAAGCTATGGGCAAATCTGGTCAGGGATTCAAGTATTTAACATCAAAATTCCCTTCGCTAAGCAACGCTAAGATAAGAGAGGGAGTCTTCATTGGTCCTCAGATTCGAGAACTTCTTAAAGATGGTGACTTTGAATCAGCCCTTCATGGGGAGGAGAAAGCTGTTTGGGAAGCATTCAATCTAGTGGTGAAGGGATTTCTCAGAAACAGAAAGGAAGGAAACTATGAAGAATTTGTGGAAAACCTCATCAAGGCTTACAAGAACATGGAATGTAACATGTCACTTAAAATCCACTTTTTGGACTCACACTTAGACTTTTTCCAGTGAACTGTGGGGCAGTTAGTGACGAACATGGTGAAAGGTTTCACAAAGATATTTCAACCATGGAAAAGTGGTACCAGGGCAAATGGGGCACAAGTATGCTAGCAGACTATTGCTGGACATTGGCAAGAGATGATTCTTCAGCCCACCATAAGCATCAAGCAAAAAAAGCAGAGTGTAGGTACGGATTAGAGTTTAAAACATACTGACACATGTCGTATATTATTATAAAATAATCAAATATTACATGTCTCGTATCTTTAAACCTATAGCCAATAAGCATTTTTCAAGGTGATATTTGGATTCAGGAGATGAAAATACATAATAATTAACTAATCCCATTCAAGAAGCATACAACTTTTCAAAAAATGTTGACCAGTGCAATCTGCCTCCCTTACTACCTGCGAAAGGCCTAACTGCTGTTGCTGTTAGCGGGTGATTAGGGGCAGAAGCCATCGTGGGATTAATAAGGTAAGGTAATACCTCTTGGTTGCTCATGCGGCGTAGAAGAAGGAGGAGGCACCCTTTGAAGACTGCTACAACTCCTTTCATGACAGTTACCGTTACCCTTGACGTCACTGTTCTTTTTCCTTTACCCACTCCTTCTAGTCCTCAGTGAGAGCTTGTAACTTCGGGTCATGTTTCTCTGCCATTAAAAGAGTTACTAGTAAAATGAGGAGTAAAATGGTAAAAGAAAAAAAATATCGCTGCAAAAATAAGTAAAGTAATAACCATTCACCGCTAAGTATGTACTCACTCCTCTCCGATGCTTTTAAAATGCATAAAAAGAGGAAAAAATAATAATGAGTGAGGCTTAGCAAGACAAAACTTCTCCACTGTGCAATAAAATACACAAAAGAAAGGAGAAAATAAAATGAATGATTATACATAAAATGCGTAACAGTGTTACTCAAGAAAGATATTAAACATCCACACGCCAGAAAAATCAACAGCTGAAAAATCTAATAGATACGGCCCCACACGCATAAACACGTAAATAATAGTAATTCACCTGAAATCATGTTACAAGTGGTGTAATTACTGAAACCTTATCAATGTAGTGTCAGCTTAAATGTGTTAAAAATACTTCGGAGACAGCAACTCGATACCCCACTACTCAGCACGCTCGCGTCCTTCGTCTCGCCGGTGACAAGGGCAGGGCTGCAGGGGTGGCAGGGTCTGCCGTCCCCCGTCTGGTAGCGGGGATGAGCTTGTCGGCGGGCAGAGTATGTACGCCCACCACAGTCACCCCTCCTGTCCCAAAGTTGTCTGGCGAAGAAAATTGCGCACCTACGACAGGCTGGGTCGTAGGTACACGATGGGGTGTCTCGAACGGTAAAAAGGTAGAGAGACCCCCCAGTGGAGAATATAGGCTGTGTGGAGTTGCGGGGCGGGGCCCCGCTGGGGGTGTGGCTGGGTGCTGACTTGACGCTCACGGGGCAGGAAGGTCGCGCGCTGCGTCAGCAGGACACTAGATACACGCTTCACTGTCTCTGCCCTCACACACAATGGTCCATGTTATGTTATATTAGAGAGAGATAACACCTATAGCCTTTACTTAAGTGAGGTATGGCCGAGCGGTAGCCGTATATATAGGTGTGTGACTTTGAAGCGAAGATGTTATACGCCAAACTCGACTCCATATTAGAGCAATGCCCTCCTCGGGACACGCTCATTGTCTTTGGCGACTTCAGTGCTACTACTGGAACTGACAGAGTTGGCTACAAGTTATGTGTTGGTCCTCATGGTTCCGATACCAGGAACATCAACAGCTCTCTCCTCTTGAATTTTGTAAGATCCGGGATGTTTAGAATTGTGGGTTCTTGGCACCAGAGATTTGAACTGCACCGCTGGACTCAGTACAGCAATACCAGAGGGGTACCTAAGGAGATTGATCACATCCTCGTAAGCACTCATTGGAGGATCTTTAAGAACAGCAGGGTTTTTCGGAGTGCTGAGTTCTTTGGAACTGATCGTAGGCTTGTTGTAACACTGAAGCTTCATGTCAGGTCAAGAAGACTATCGAGGTGCAACAATATTGTGCTCCATCTCGAGAGGTTGAAAGACCTGCCATGCTCAGGAGTATACAGAGAAAGTCTCATATCAGTTCAATGTGCTCAGCACCACTGTGTGGAGAACTGTGGGATATCTTCAAACGCGAGATTCTTCGAGCTGCCAAGGAGTGCACTGGATAACGTACGAAATCTAGAAGTGGATTTGCTTCGGTGGCGACGCTGAAGAATATTGACGAGAGTTCCACTGCCAGACTTCCTGGGATCGGGATAAATATGGGGCTGTCGCTTAGGACTAGTGCTCTGCTGAGGAGAGACAAAAAGAGGTATGTCAGGGGTCTCGCTGAGGAAGTCGAGGGCCATTTAAATGCTGATTTTTTTTTACGGTCCTTCGCCTGTGGCGCCGGTAGGCTCTCTTGGTAGACATGATGGTCGGCTACAATCCGTGTTGGCGCAGGCAAGTGCTTATAGTGGCGCCATCTTTTCTTGCCTCATACTGCCCCTCGGAGCTTATCCTTGTTTCACTTTGACAGTTCTTCTAGGATACGGGTTGATAGGTGGTTTTCAGGACAGTATGTGGGTAATCTTAGGCCACTCGGTTGCGACTTGAAAAATCCTCGGTGGTAGCGGTAGATTCGAACCCCCATCATCCAAGACATGGCGAACGCGGGGTCCACACACTAACAACTCAGCCACCGCCTCCCTGCTTGACATCCAAACTGCTTACCGATCCCTGAAGAAGCTCCGCACCGAGCCTCCCTTTCAGGTGAGTGCTATCCGAACTGCCGATGGCTGTTTCGTGTCGGACATGGATTGGCAGAGGGTTCATTGGGCTGAGTACTTTGAGCGATTGTACACAGTGGGCAGTTTCCAGTTGCTGGGTTGCAGGTGACGGATGCTGATCCACCCATCGACGAAAGTCCACCCTCTCTTAACGAGATCAGAGAGGCTGTGGCAAAGTTGAGTGGAAAAGCACTTGATATCTGTAACATCAGTGTGGAGTTTCTCAAAGCTGGAGGGGAGACCATGACCCGCGGGTTGCATACGGTCTTGACTGCGGTATTGCAATCTGGTACCATTCCTCCTGGCTGGAAAAGGGAGTTGGTTGCCCCAATCTAGAAAGAGAAAGGGGACCGTCAGGATTGCAACAACTACCGTGGTATTACACTGCTCATTGGGCCAGGCTAGGTGCTTACCCACCTATTGATGATGTGAATTCGCAGCCAGCTGCTGAAACTGCAGAGACTTGAACAGTCTGGGTTCACGCCTAGTAAATCGAAAACTGACCGTATCCTAGTGCCTTGCGAACTGGTGGAGCGCCGAAGTGAGTTTCGACACGGATGCTTGCAACCTGTATTTCGATCTCAAGAAAGCATTTGACTTAGTGCATCGCGAGGTACTCTGGGATCTTCTGCGACTCCGTGGAGTTTCTGCAAGGATTATTGGTTTCCGACTGGCCTGTATTCTAGGACTGAGAGTGTTGTGAAGTGTGAGGGGCTCGTCCAACTTCTTTCCCGTGAATGCAGGAGTGAGACAGGGCTGTGTCCTTGCCCCATTACTTTTCAACACTTGTATGGATTGGTTACTATGCAGCGTTGTGGAATAGGGTAATTGTGGGACATATATTGGCAATACCAAGTCGGAGAATAGATTTAGCACGATTCCGGGCAGAAATGTAAAGTTCATGATATATACACATATATATATATATATATATATATATATATATATATATATATATATATATATATATATATATATATATATATATATATATATATATATATATATATATATATATATATATATATATATATATATATATATATATATATATATATATATATATATATATATATATATATATATATATATATATTGTAGTCGCGCCTATGGTATGTCGCGCCTATGAATGGGAAATGTATGTAGTCGCGCCTATGGTATGTCGCGATGAAGGGCAAATGTATGTAGTCGCGCCTATGGTATGTCGCGCCTATGAAGGCCATATGTATGGAGTGTAGCCAAGACTCACCCTAAGCGGTTGAAGTGCACGAGGGCTCGGCGGAGTGTAGCGGGAGGCCACCTTACCGGGGGAGGAGTACAGGAGCCACGTTCTGGGAGGCCCGCAGACGCCAAGAACAAGGGCACGCCGCGATACGGACAGAGAGCGTGGAGAGTAGACTTCTAGGGACCGGGAACGCGGTCGAAGGATAGAGTTTGGGTTTATCAGTTTGGGCACGAGTTACTAGTGGTGTTTCGCAGGGAACAGTTGGCGGAAAACCAGTGCCATAAGCAGGTTGGGGATGACGCAAATTGAAGAATTGAAATTGAAGAAGACTACTCCAATCGGACGATAACGCAGAGGTCCTTCAGCAGGACCTACGTAGCCAGAGTCTTTACGCACTATCGGGGTGGATGGTCAACGAGCCACTCATAACGATGGGGTCGGCTTCTGCACTCAGTTGCTTGCTCACAAGAGAGAAAGATGGGGAGGGGAACGACACACATGTTACACTACTACAGGAACGAATGAACTCTGGGAGGTGAAGGTATCTGATGGATTCTCCAGAGGGTCGTCAAGGACACGACATGGACAGTTAGTTACTGGGAGTACTGGTCAACCTAAGGGGGGTGGGAGCTTGCTACAGTGTCGGCGGATATCGAGGCCTGTTTATGAAGAGTAGCAAGGAGAGCACGCGGACGCTCTATGGTTTCTTTGGTAGTACGAGCAGAGTCTAATGGGCAGGCCGGTCTCCATCTGGGCGATGGTATACATCTGTTCGGCGAGGGTAGAGCCTACCTCTCAACCGCAACGCCCTGAGCCTGATGTTTAAGGTTTCTAGACCAGAGTCCTCAGCGAGAGTTCCGGAAGCGGTAGCGTACCTCTACATTGGCAACCGAAGAGGAGGACAAGAGACCAGAGCCCTCAGCGTGAGTTCCGGAAGCTGTGCTGTACCTCTACATAGGCAACCGAAGAGGACAAGAGCTAAGAGCCCTCAACGGGAGTTACGGAGGCGGTGGCATGCCTCTATATTGGCAACCGAAGAGGAGGACAAGATACAAGACCCCTCAACAGGAGTTCTGGTGGCGGTGGTATACCTCTACATTGGCAACCGAAGGAGAGGACAAGAGGGATGGGGACCTGATTCCGCGGGCAGTCTCGCCATGTCGGAGTTGTGGGTTCTCTCGCCACTCTGATTCCTTGTGTAGTCTTGCCACTCTGATTCCTTGTGTAGTCTTGCCACTCTGATTCCTTGTGTAGTCTTGCCACTCTGATTCCTTGTGCAGTCTTGCCACTCTGATTCCTTGTGCAGTCTTGCCACTCTGCTTCCTTGTGCAGTCTTGCCACTGATTCCTCGTGCAGTCTTGCCACTCTGATTCCTCGTGCAGTATTGCCACTCTGCTTCCTTGTGCAGTCCTGCCACTCTGATACATTTGTGCAGTCTTGCCACTCTGCTTCCATTGTGTAGTCTTGCAACTCTGATTCCTTGTGTAGTCTTGCCACTCTGATTCCTTGTGTAGTCTTGCCACTCTGATTCCTTGTGTAGTCTTGCCACTCTGATTCCTTGTGCAGTCCTGCCACTCTGATACATTTGTGCAGTCTTGCCACTCTGCTTCCATTGTGTAGTCTTGCAACTCTGATTCCTTGTGCAGTCTTGCCCTCTGATTCCTTGTTCTGTCTTGCCACTTTGGGTACTTGGGTGGTTTTGCCACTCTGCTTGCTTGGGCGGTCTTCCCATTCTGCTTCCGTTGGGCAGTCTTGCCACGGTGTCTTGGTGGGCGGTTTTCTCGTTCTGGCTTAATGGGCTGTCAACCCTTTCGGTTTGGGTTGTCGCGCCGCTTGGGTGACTTAATTGGTCGCCGAGAGGACCACCACATGCCTTCGCGTTATCCCAGTGTCGGGGGTGACGTTCTACCGGGGCGATATCGGGTGCCCGGTCTACCTCGCCGACGCACAACCCTCGTTGCGATTAGGGTCACACTTGCACGTGATGGTGCACCGGCCGTGGCGGAGCGGCTGCGCCTAGGAGTTTTTTCCCCGCAGTCTGCTATTTAACGTACATGTCGGGGTTTTTTCCGCTCACTGGCGCAGTCCCTCTCTCACCACGTGCCCTTGTCTAGCTCATGTCTTGTACACGTCCGGCGTGTCCAACGGGGGGAGTGTAGTCGCGCCTATGGTATGTCGCGCCTATGGTATGTCGCGCCTATGAATGGGAAATGTACGTAGTCGCGCCTATGGTATGTCGCGATGAAGGGCAAATGTATGTAGTCGCGCCTATGGTATGTCGCGCCTATGAAGGCCATATGTATGGAGTGTATGAATGCAGAACATTAGAGATAGAGCGGGGCGCCCCGAGCGAGTAGTCGGGGCGCCCCGGCATGTTGTTTACAGTGCCTAAAAGGCTTAGATAAGGAGGGCCTCATGGTTGACCCTAGGGTCAAATGAGGGGCCATAGAGAGGTTCGCCTCGGGCGGGAGGAGAGACGGGAGTGAGACGGCGTCAGGGGAGGGCGGTCGAGTTCCCGTCTCCCACGGCTGACGAGAAAGAGAAGAGCTGCAAAGGCTGTCATTAGACCCTCAATGTCGTGAGTTTAAGAGTGCATTGTTAATGATCTGTTAGGATAAGGTGACAAATTTGGTATACTCGATGTGTCTGTATCAATTATCTGTTATGCTGTGTCGTGTGCTGTATGATTAAGTGAATGTATCGCTTATCCCGCAGGTAAATCGCATTAAAGCGAGTGTGCGACAAGGTCTTGTGTGATTAATCCTGCTCCAGTCGCAACGGCGACTACATATATATATATATATATATATATCTATATATATATATATATATAGATATATATATATATATATATATATATATATATATATATATATATATATATATATATATATATATATATATATATATATATATATATATATATATATATATATATATATATATATATATATATATATATATATATATATATATATATATATATATATATATATATATATATATATATATATATATATATATATATATATATATATATATAGCTGTCTCCTTTGTATATATATATATATATATATATATATATATATATATATATATATATATATATATATATATATATATATATATATATATATATATATATATATATATATATATACATATATATATATATATATATATATATATATATATATATATATATATATATATATATATATATATATATATATATTTTTTTTTTTTTTACAACAAAAGAGACAGCTCAAGGGCACAAAAAATTAAAAAAAATAGTAAAAAAGCACGCTACTCGCTGCTCCCAATAAAGAATCAATAGAGGTGGCCGAAAGAGAGGTCAATTTCGTGAGGAGAGGTGTCCTGATACCCTCCTCTTGAAAGAGTTCAAGTCGTAGGCAAAAGGAAATATAGATGAAGGAAGATTGTTCCAGAGTTTACCAGCGTGAGGGATGAAAGAGTGAAGATGGTGGTTAACTCTTGCATAAGGGGTTTGGACAGTATAGGGATGAGGATGAGTAGAAAGTCGTGTGGAGCGGGGCCCCGGGAGGGGGGGAGGCATGCAGTTAGCAAGTTCAGAAGAGCAGTCAGCGTGGAAATATCGATAGAAGATAAAAAGAGAGGCAACATCGCGGCGGAATTTAAGAGGTAGAAGACTATCAGTAGGAGGAGAGCTGATGAGACGAAGAGCCTTAGACTCCACTCTGTCCAGAATAGCTGTGTGGGTGGAGTCCCCCCACACGTGAGATGCATACTCCATGCGAGGGCGGACAAGTCCCCTGTGTATGGATAGCAACTGCGCGGGGGAGAAGTACTGGCGGAGACGATACAGAACGCCCAACCTCGAGGAAGCTGATTTAGCGAGAGAGGAGAAATGAAGTTTCCAGTTGAGATTTTGCAACAGAGAAAGTTTCATCGGAACGGCTAAGAGAGGATGACCAAGAGTCAGTTAAGAGAGCAAGATCGCCAGCAGAACGCCCCTTGCGGAATCCATACTGGCGATCAGATAGGAGGTTAGAAGTGGAAAGGTGCTTTTGAATCTTCCGGTTAAGGATTGATTAAAAAGCTTTAGATAGACAGGAAAATATAGCTATAGGACGGTAGTTTGAGGGATTGGAACGGTCACCCTTTTTAGGCACAGGCTGTACAAAGTCAAACTTCCAGCAGGAAGGAAAGATAGATGTTGATAGGCAGAGACGAATGAGTGTGACCAGGCAGGGTTTCAGCACTGAAGCACAGTTCTTAAGGACAATAGGAGGCACTCCATCAGGTCCATAAGCCTTCTGAGAGTTGAGGCCAGAGAGGGCATAGAAAACATCATTTGGAAGAATCTTAATAACAGGCATAAGGAGTCAAAGGGGGCATGAGTAGGAGGAATATGCCCAGAATCATCCAGGGTGGAATTCTTACAGAAAGTTTGAGCGAAGAGTTCAGCTTTAGAGACAGATGAGACGGCAGTGCTTCCGTCAGGGTTAATTAGAGGAGGGAAAGAGGAAGAAGTGAAATTGGAGGAGATATTTTTGGCTAGATGCCAGAAGTAACGGGAAGAATTAGAAGAAGCAAGGTGTTGACATTTTCTATCAATGAAAGAAGTTTTGGTAAGATGGAAAATAGATCTGGCACGATTCCGGGCTAAAATGTAAAGATCAAAGTTAGCGGGAGTTCGAAGGCTCTGGAACCTTTTGTGAGCTGCCCCTCTATCTTTAATAGCACGAAATTAAGCATGCTTAAGCGAAGGCTTTTTAGCATGAGGAGTAGAGAAAGTACGTGGAATGTGTGCCTCCATTCCAGAGACAATCACCTCTGTGATGCGCTGTGCACACACAAAGGGGTCTCTCTCCTGGAAGCAGTAATCATTCCTCGGGAAATCGGAAAAGTGCATCCTCAGGTCGTCCCACCGAGCTGAAGCAAAATGCCAGAAGCATCGCCTCTTCGGTGGGTCCAGAGGATGTACAGGAGCGATAGAACAAGATACAGATATAAGGTTGTGATCGGAGGAGCCCAACGGAGATGACAGATTGACAGAGTAAGCAGAAGGGTTAGTGGTAAGGAGGAGGTCTAGAATGTTGGGCCTGTCTCCAAGACGGTAGAGAATACGAGTAGGGTGCTGAACCAACTGCTCTAGGTCGTTCAGGAGAGCAAAGTTGTAGGCTTGTTCACCAGGCTGGTCAGTGAAAGAGGATGAAAGCCAAAGCTGGTGGTGAACACTGAAATCAAGATGTGCTCCACTTTAGAGTTCAAGTAGTCAAAGAATTATACATAGTTAGTAGAGTTAGGCGAGAGATAAACAGCACAGATGTATTTAGTAATAGAATGACAATGAAGCCTTAGGCAGATGGTGGAATATATATATATATATATATATATATATATATATATATATATATATATATATATATATATATATATATATATATACATATATAAATATATATATATATATATATATATATATATATATATATATATATATATATATATATATATATATATATATATATATATATATATATATATATATATATATATATATATATATATATATATATATATATATATATATATATATATATATATATATATATATATATATATATATATATATATATATATATATATATATATATCCTCTCTCTCGTTTCGGTGAAACTTTTGCTATTGCGCTGGACACATCAAAATCTTTTGATAGGGTCTGGCACAAATCTTTGCTTTCTAAACTACCCTCCTACGGTTTCTATCCTTCTCTCTGTACCTTTATCTCCAGTTTCCTTTCTGACCGTTCTATTTCTGCCGTGGTAGACGGTCACTGTTCTTCCCTTAAATCTATTAACAGTGGTGTCCCACAGGGTTCTGTCCTATCTCCCACTCTTTTTCTGTTGTTCATTGATGATCTTCTTTCCAAAACGAACTGTCCTATCCATTCCTACGCCGATGATTCCACTCTGCATTATTCAACTTCTTTTAATAGAAGACCCACCCTTCAGGAACTTAACGACTCAAGGCTGGAGGCTGCAGAACGCTTAGCCTCAGACCTTACTATTATTTCCGATTGGGGCAAGAAGAACCTGGTATCCTTCAACGCCTCAAAAACACAGTTTCTCCACCTATCCACTCGACACAATCTTCCAAACAACTACCCCTATTCTTTAACAACACCCAGCTATCACCTTCCTCAACACTAAACATCCTCAGTCTATCCTTAACACAAAATCTCAACTGGAAACTTCATATCTCATCTCTTACTAAATCAGCTTCCTCGAGGCTGGGCGTTCTGTACCGTCTCCGCCAGTTCTTCTCCCCTGCACAGTTGCTGTCCATATACAGGGGCCTTGTCCGCCCTCGTATGGAGTATGCATCTCATGTGTGGGGCTCCCTCACACAGCTCTTCTGGACAGAGTGGAGGCTAAGGCTCTTCGTCTCATCAGCTCTCCTCCTCTTACTGATAGTCTTCTACCTCTTAAATTCCGCAATGTTGCCTCTCTTTCTATCTTCTATCGATATTTCCACGCTAACTGCTCTTCTGAACTTGCTAACTGCATGCCTCCCACCCTCCCGCGGCCCCGCTGCACACGACTTTCTACTCATGCTCATCCCTATACTGTCCAAACCCTTATGCAAGAGTTAACCAGCATCTTCACTCTTTCATCCCTCACGCTGGTAAACTCTAGAATAGTTTTCCTTCTTCTGTATTTCCTCCTGCCTACGACTTGGGCTCTTTCAAGAGGAGGGTATCAGGACACCTCTCCTCCGTATATGATCTTCCTTTCAGCCACCTCTTTTCTTTCTTTTTAGGAGCAGCAGTAGCAGGCTTTTTTATTATTGTTTTCTTTTTTTGGGTGCCCTTGAGCTGCCTCTTTTGTTGTAAAAAAAAAAAAAATATATATATATATATATATATATATATATATATATATATATATATATATATATATATATATATATATATATATATATATATATATATATATATATATATATATATATATATATATATATATATATATATATATATATATATATATCTATAATACAACAAAGGAGACAGCTCAAAGGCACAAAAAAATAAAACAATAATAAAAAAGCACGATACTCGCTGCTCCCAATAAAAAATCAAAAGAGGTGGCCGAAAGAGAGGTCAATTTCGTGAGGAGAGGTGTCCTGATTCCCTTCTTTTGAAAGAGTTCAGGTCGTAGGCAGGAGGAAATACAGATGAAGGAAGATTGTTCCAGAGTTTACCAGCGTGAGGGATGAAAGAGTGAAGATGCTGGTTAACTCTTGCATAAGGGGTTTGGACAGTATAGGGATGAGAATGAGTAGAAAGTCGTGTGCAGCGGGGCCGCGGGAGGGGGGGGAGGCATGCAGTTAGCAAGTTCAGAAGAGCAGTCAGCGTGGAAATATCGATAGAAAATAGAAAGAGAGGCAACATCGCGGCGGAATTTAAGAGGTAGAAGACTATCAGTAGGAGGAGGAGAGCTGATGAGACGAAGAGCCTTAGCCTCCAATCTGTCCAGAAGAGCTGTGTGGGTGGAGTCCCCTCACACGTGAGATGCATACTCCATACGAGGGCGGACAAGACCCATGTATATGGATAGCAACTGCGCGGGGGAGAAGAACTGGCGAAGACGATACAGAACGCCCAACCTCGAGGAAGCTGATTTAGCGAGAGAGGAGAAATGAAGTTTCCAGTTGATATTTTGAGTTAAGGATAGACCGAGGATGTATAGTGTTGAAGAAGGTGACAGCTGAGTGTTGTCGAAGAATAGGGGATAGGTGTTTGGAAGATTGTGTCGAGTTGATAGGTGTAGAAATTGAGTTTTTGAGGCATTGAAGGACACAAGGTTCCTTCTGCCCCAATCGGAAATGATAGCAAGGTCTGAGGTTAAGCGTTCTGCAGCCTCCAGTCTAGAGTTGTGTACTTCCTGTTGTGAGTCGTCGGCGTACGAGTGGACAGGACAGTTTGTTATGGAAAGAAAATCATTGATGAATAACTGGAAGAGAGTGGGTGATAGGACAGAGCCCTGTGGAACACCACTGTTTATAGGTTTAGGGGAAGAGCAGTGACCGTCTACCACCGCAGAGATATAACGGCCGGAAAGGAAACTGGAGATAAAGGAACAGAGAGAGGGATGGAATCCGAATGAGGGCAGTTTAGAAAGTAAAGACTGGTGCCAGACTCTATCGAGGGCTTTCGATATGTCTAGCGCAACAGAGAAAGTTTCACCGAAACTGCTAAGAGAGGATGACCAAGAGTCATTTAAGAGGGCGAGAAGATCGCCAGTAGAACGCCCCTTGCGGAATCCATACTAGCGATCAGATAGAAGATTAGAAGTGGAAAGGTGCTTTTGAATCTTCCTGTTAAGGATTGATTCAAAAGCTTTAGATAGACATGAAAGTAAAGCTATTGGGCGGTAGTTTGAGGGATTGGAGCGGTCACCCTTATTAGGCACAGGTTGTACAAAGTCATACTTCCAGCAGGAAGGAAAGATAGATGTTGATAGGCAGAGACGAAAGTGTTTGACCAGGCAGGGTGTCAGCACAGAAGCACAGTTTTTAAGGACTATAGGAGGCACTCCATCAGGTCGATAAGCCTTCTGAGAGTTGAGGCCATAGAGGGCATAGAAAACATCATTTGGAAGAATCTTAATAACAGGCATAAAGGAATCAGAGGGGGGATGAGTAGGAGGAATATGCCCAGAATCGTCCAAGGTGGAGTTCTTACAGAAAGTTTGAGCGAAGAGTTCAGCCTTAGAGACAGATGAGACGGCAGTGCTGCCGTCAGGGTTAAGGAGAGGAGGGAAAGAGGAAGAAGTGAAATTGGAAATAAATATTTTTGGCTAGATACCAGGAGTCACGGGAAGAATTAGAAGAAGCAAGGTGTTGACATTTTCTATTTATAAAAGAAGTTTTGGTAAGTCGGAGAATAGATTTAGCACGATTCCGGGCTGAAATGTATAGATCAAAGTTAGTGGGAGTTCGAAGGCTCTGGAACCTTTTGCGAGCTGCCTCTCTATCTTTAATAGCACGAGAACAAGCGTGATTAAACCAAGGCTTTTTAGCATGAGGAGTAGAGAAAGTACGTGGAATGTATGCCTCCATTCCAGAGACAATCACCTCTGTGATGCGCAGAGCACACACAGGGGGGTCTCTCTCATGGAAGCAGTAATCATTCCACGGGAAATTGGAAAAGTACATCCTCAGGTCGTCCCACCGAGCTGAAGCAAAATGCCAGAAGCTTCGTCTCCTCGGTGGGTCCAGAGGATGTACATGAGCGATAGGACAGGATACAGAAATAAGGTTATGATCGGAGGAGCCCAACGGAGAGAACAGTTTGACAGAGTAAGCAGAAGGATTAGAGATAAGGAAGAGGTCTAGAATGTTGGGCCTGTCTCCAAGACGGTCGGGAATACGAGTAGGGTGCTGAACCAACTCCTCTAGGTCGTTGAGGAGAGCAAAGTTGTAGGCTGTTTCACCAGGCTGGTCAGTGAAAGAGGATGAAAGCCAAAGCTGGTGGTAAGCATTGAAATCTCCCAAGATGGAGATTTCAGCGAAGGGAGAGTGGGACAAGATGCGCTCCACTTCAGAGTTCAAATAGTCAAAGAGTTTTACATAGTTAGTAGAGTTAGGTGAGAGATAAACAGCACATATGTATTTAGTAATAGAATGACAATGAAGTCTTAGCCAGATGGTGGAAAATTCAGAAGAGTCAAGGTCGTGGGCACGAGAGCAAGTGATGTCGCTCCGCACGTAGGCGCAACATCCAGCTTTGGATTGAAATTTAGGATAGAGATAGTAGGAGGGAACAGAGTAGAGGTTGCTGTCAGTAGCCTCAGAAACCTGTGTTTCGGTGAGGAAGAGAAGGTGAGGTTTAGAGAAGGAAAGATGATGTTCCATGGAATGAAAATTAGAACGGAGACCGCGAATGTTGCAGAAATTGATAAGGATGAGGTTCGTGGAGTTATTAGGACACCTCTCAAATCGGCAGCCAGAAGGGGAGTCCCCCGTGGGGGAATTTATGGTCCCCCCCCAGGCGGGGACTCCGAGACAGTTATTATTTTCGCCATGTTGAATTTTGAATTTTGGGAAAAGGTGTGTGTGTTTTGTGAATGTAGTTTGGTGTAGAAAGAGAGAGGAACTGTCTTTAGAGAGCATGCTGAACTGCTCTCTGGTGTTGATATATATATATATATATATATATATATATATATATATATATATATATATATATATATATATATATATATATATATATATATATATATATATATATATATATATTCCGAGGGTATTAAAGGAGTTAGGTGATATAATCAGTGACCCACTTACCGACATCTTTAAGATGTCGGTAAATACAACTATGCCGAGCCTATGGAAAGTAGCTAATGTGTCGCCGATTTGTAAAAAAAAGGGGACAGGTCAGCTCTTTCAAACTATCGCCCAATTAGCTTAACATCGGTTATAGGCAAGATGCTGGAGTCCATAATAGCCAGGAACATTCGGGAGCATTTAGAGAAACATAGCTTAATTCACGACTCGCAGCATGGGTTCACAAAAGGTAGGTCATGCCTCACCAATCTCTTGTCCTTCTACAATAAAATATTTGAGGCGGTTGACAGAGATGAAAATTATGATGTAATCTATCTTGATTTTAGTAAAGCGTTTGACAAAGTTCCTCACCAACGACTGTTGCTTAAATTACAGGCTCACGGAGTAGAGGGTAAAGTTTTGAACTGGGTCAAGGCGTGGCTTAGCAATAGGAAGCAAAAAGTGCAAATCAATGGTAAAAGATCTGACTGGGGATGTGTTACGAGTGGGGTCCCACAAGGTTCGGTATTAGGTCCACTTTTGTTTATTATTTATATCAATGACTTAGACACAGGAATTAGTAGTGATGTTAGTAAATTTGCAGATGATACCAAGATCGGTAGAGTAATTGAGTCGGATCAGGACGCTAGTATTCTCCAAGGTGAACTCAACAGATTATATGACTGGGCGGATAAATGGCAGATGGAGTTCAATGTAGGGAAGTGCAGTATTCTGAGTGTAGGTAGGAACAACCCCTCACATAACTATTGCTTAAATGACACTCTCATAAGTAGGTCTGGGTGCGAGAGGGATTTAGGGGTCTTAGTGAGCTCTGATCTCCGTCCAAGGGCACAATGCATTCAAGCTAGAAATCGAGCTAATAGGGTACTGGGATTTATTTCAAGAAGCGTAAGCAACAGAAGCCCAAGTCTTCCTCAAACTATATTTAGCATTAGTTAGACCTCATCTTGACTATGCGGTTCAGTTCTGGTCACCCTACTATAGAATGGATATCAAAATGTTAGAATCGGTGCAGAGGAGGATGACTAAGATGATTCAGGGGTTGAGAAACTTGCCATACGAGGAAAGACTCAAACAGTTAAACTTGCATTCTCTAGAAAGGCGAAGGGTGCGTGGAGACATGATCGAGGTTTATAAATGGATGAAGGGCTTTAATAAGGGAGACATTCATAAGGTTTTGTTGGTAAGAGAACCGGGTAGGACACGAAGTAACGGGTTTAAACTGGATAAATTCAGATTCAACAGGGACATAGGCAAAAATTGGTTTACTAACAGGGTGGTGGATGAGTGGAATAGGCTTAGCAGTCATGTGGTGAGTGCCAATACAATTGTCACATTCAAAATAGACTAGATAAATTCATGGACAGCGATATTAGGTGGGGTTAGATACACGGGAGCTTAGGGTCAAAGGAGCTGCCTCGTACAGGCCTACCGGCCTCTTGCAGACTCCTGCGTTCTTATGTTCTTATGTTCTTATATATATATATATATATATATATATATATATATATATATATATATATATATATATATATATATATATATATATACTTTCTCTAACTATTCCCGTGACTTCTGGCATCTAGCCAAAAACATCTCCTCCAACTTCACTTCTTCATCTTTCCCTCCACTCCGCAGTCCTGACGGTAACACTGCCGTCTCATCTTCTCTCAAACTTTTCTAAAAACTCCACTCTGGACGATTCTGGGCATATTCCTCCTACTCATCCCCCCTCTGACTCCTTTATGCCTGTTATAAAGATTCTTCAAAATGATGTTTTCTATGCCTTCTCTGGCCTCAATCCTCAGAAGGCTTATGGACCTGATGGAGTGCCTTCTATTGTCCTTAAAAACTGTGCCTCCGTGCTGTCACCCTGCCTGGTCAAACTCTTTCGCCTCTGCCTGTCAACATCTACCTTTCCTTCTTGCTGGAAGTATGCCTTCATACAGCCTGTGCCTAAGAAGGGTGACCGCTCCAATCCCTCAAGCTACCGTCCTATAGCTTTACTTTCTAGTCTATCTTAAGCTTTTGAATCAATCCTTAACCGGAAGATTTAAAAGCACCTTTCCACTTCTGACCTTCTATCTGATCGCCAGTATGGGTTCCGCAAGGGGCGTTCTACTGGTGATCTCCTAGCCTTCTTAACTGACTCTTGGTCATCCTCTCTTAGCCGTTTCGGTGAAACCTTTGCTATTGCACTGAACATATCAAAAGCTTTTGATAGGATCTGGCACAACTCTTTGCTTTCCAAACTACCCTCCTACGGTTTCTATCCTTCTCTCTGTACCTTTATCTCCAGTTTCCTTTGTGACCGTTCTATTTCTGCCGTGGTAATGTAAATTTGTATGAAAATAAATATATAAAATACATATAAATAACGTAAATTTGTATAATATATATATATATATATATATATATATATATATATATATATATATATATATATATATATATAAATATATATATATATATATATACAAAAATACACATAAAATAATTAAAATTTGTATGAAAATAAATATACAAAATGAACATAAACTAAGGTAAATTTGTATTGAAATATATATCCAAAATACACATAAAATAATGTAAATTTGTATAAAATATATATACAAATAGACAAAATAACGTTAACGTTATATATAAATATATATATATATATATATATATATATATATATATATATATATATATATATATATATATATATATATATATATATATATATATATATACAAATAAAAATATATATACAAAATACACATAAAACAATGTAAGCTCGTATGAAAAAAAAATACAAATAAAATAATGTAAATTTGTATGAAAATACCTATATACAAAACACATAAAATAACGTAAATTTGTATAAAAATATATATACAAAATACACATTAAATAATGCAAATTTGTATCAAAATATATACACAAATACACATAAAATTACGTAGATTTGTATAAAAATATATACACAAATACACATAAAATTACGTAGATTTGTATAAAAATATATATACAAAACACACATTAAATGATGTAAATACGTATAAAAATATATATATACAAAATATACATAAAATAATGTAAATTCGTATCAAAATAAATAAACAAAATACCAAGAAAATGATGTAAATTTGTATGAAAATAAATATACAAAATCCACATAAAACACCGTAAATTTGTATAGAAATATATATATATACAAAACATATATACTGCACCCTGGATGATTCTGGGCATATTCCTCTTACTCATATCCCCTTTGACTCCTTTATGCCTGTTATTAAGATTCTTCCACATGATGTTTTCTATGCCCTCTCTGTCCTCAACTCTCAGAAGGCTTATCGACCTGATGGAGTGCCTCCTATTGTCCTTAAAAACTGTGCTTCTGTGCTGACACCCTGCCTGGTCAAACTCTTTCGTCTCTGCCTATCAACATCTATCTTTCCTTCTTGCTGGAAGTATGCCTTTATACAGCCTGCGCCTATGAAGGGTGACCGTTCCAATCCCTCAAACTACCGCCCTATAGCTTTACTCTCCTGTCTATCTAAAGCTTTTGAATCAATCCTTAACCGGAAGATTCAAAAGCACCTTTCCACTTCTAACCTTCTATCTGATCACCAGTATGGGTTCCACAAGGGGCGTTCTACTGGCGAAATTCTCGCTCTCTTAACTGACTCTTTTTTCATCCTCTCTTAGCCGTTTCGGTGAAACTTTCTCTGTTGCGCTAGACATATCGAAAGCCTTCGATAGAGTGTGGCACAAGTATTTGCTTTCTAAACTGCCCTCTTCTCTCTCCCTCTATCTCTCTCTCTGTTCTTTGTCTCAGTTTTCCTTTCCTTCTCTATCTCTGGTAAGGTAGTCTTGGGTCACTGTTCTTCCCCTAAACCTATCAACAATGGTGTTCCACAGGGCTCTGTCCTATCACCCACTCTCTTCCTGTTATTCATCAATGATCTTCTCATAACAAACTGTCCTGTCCACTCATACGCCGACGACTCCACTCTGCATTATTCAACTTCTTTCAGTAGAAGACCCTCTCAACAGGAAGTACACGACTCCAGACTAAAGACTGCAGAACGCTTGACCTCAGACCTTGCTATCATTTCCGCTTGGGGCAGAAGGAACCTTGTGTCCTTCAATGCCTCAAAAACTCAATTTCTCCACCTATCAGCTCGACACAATCTTCCAAACACCTATCCCCTATTCTTCGACAA
Source organism: Eriocheir sinensis (assembly GCF_024679095.1). Classification (NCBI taxonomy): domain Eukaryota; kingdom Metazoa; phylum Arthropoda; class Malacostraca; order Decapoda; family Varunidae; genus Eriocheir; species Eriocheir sinensis. The sequence goes on along the minus strand of NC_066513.1, from coordinate 5,857,304 downwards.
CACTCAGCTATCACCATCTTCAACACTTAATATCCTCGGTCTATCCTTTACTCAAAATCTCAACTGGAAACTTCACATCTCCTCTCTCGCTAAGTCAGCTTCCTTGATTTTGGGCGTTCTGTATCGTCTCCGCCAGTTCTTCTCCCCCGCGCAGTTGCTATCCATATATAGAGTATGCATCTCACGTGTGGGGCGGCTCCACCCACACAGCTCTTCTGGACAGAGTGGAGGCTAAGGCTCTTCGTCTCATCAGCTCTCCTCCTCCTACTGATAGTCTTCTACCTCTTAAATTCCGTTGCGATGTTGCCTCTCTTTCTATCTTCTATCGATATTTCCACGCTGACTGCTCTTTTGAACTTGCTAACTGCATGCCTCCCCCCCTCTCGCGGCCCCGCTGCACACGACTTTCTACTCATGCTCATCCTTATACTGTCCAAACCCCGTATGCAAGAGTTAACCAGCATCTACACTCTTTCATCCCTCACGCTGGTAAACTCTGGAACAATCTTCCTTCATCTGTATTTCTTCCTGCCTACGACTTGAACTCTTTCAAGAGAAGGGTATCAGGACACCTCTCCTCCCGAAACTAACCTCTCTTTCGGCCACCTCTTTTGATTCTTTTTTAGGAGCAGCGAGTAGCGGTCTTTTTTTTTATTTCTGTTTCCTTTTTTTGTGCCCTTGAGCTGCCTCCTTTGTTGTAAAAAAAAAAAAAAAACTTGAACCTTAGCAACACTCCGGGGTCACCATTTGTTGGTGGTAGCGAGTGTCCTGAGTGCTAATCGGTTCACGGATAGAGAAACTCGTATCCGTCAGGGTTACTTTATTTGAACAACATCACACAGGTCATTAGGACAAGCACAGCACATAGAATAGGTGTTTGTGTGTGTATGCGTGTGTGTGAATTTTCTACTGTGTAGGTTAACATTTAAGCGTTGGTGTATATGTGGAACAATGTGTAGAGGTGGACAACAGGAGGACATGGACGGACAGTCAGAGATAAACGAGTAACAAGAAGAGTTAACAATGAAGATGCACAAGACGCGGACAACAGAGAACGCGACGAGAAACACGAACAATTGGATGGCATAGGAGACTAGGACAAGGGTAGACGAAAACATTTCACATGAATACACTTAACAAGTCTGTGCCTGCAGCGCCACATTTTCTTTGTCTCACTGGAGGAGAGTATGCGACCGTTTGAGCGGTGGCTTGCTACACGCTAAGGCTATTTCCAAGAATAATATACTTCATGCTCCCTCAAATTACCATCAGGACGGAGTACTCATGAGGATGTATAAACCACCACAGTTAGGAGATGATGAAACTTGGGCTGAATGTAATCAGATAGTACTCCCACAAACCTTAGGACATCCAATAATGGAGGTTGCCCATGCGGGCCTTGCGGGTCACCTGGGCATAACTAAGACCTACCCCCGTCTACTGGCCGAATTCTTTTGGCCAGGAATGAAAAAAAGATGTCACTCATTTTGTTAATCATTGTCACATTTGTCAGATTGTTTGTAATGTGTATATTATAATGTACATGTGTATGTATGACTGTACGTGTGGGTAGGTACACTGCCTTTAAAGGTCGGGTGAGTCGCGAGGTCGCGACTTTTAGAGAACCGAGCGATGTAATGTGTATATTATAATGTACATGTGTATGTATGACTGTACGTGTGGCGACACCCGGTCGGTGTCGCACAACAGGATGTCTAACAACACGTCGTGCTTTTGGCCGTGGGAAGTTGTGATGAACTGACACTAGGATCAACAAATGATGACTTTCATCAACAGTCATCAACCGGAACCCACACCCTTCCGGACGAACTACAAGCAAATAAAACGGGCGAACAACGCAGAGAAGGGAGAGAAGACGGGTGACGGGCAGGCGAGCGGTGCTCCGCCGCCTCGCGCCCTGCAGCGGTGTGGCTGTCTCTGATTTCGTGCGTCTCGCTCACGTAAACTGTAAACCTTATGTAGTACAACTGTTAATATAGTTAAAATACATTTGGTATTTGTATTGACCTGAGAGAGAGAACTAAAGTGAACTAAAGTGAACTTATAACGGCTACCGCTCGGCCGACACATAACACACATCACTTAACTAAAAGGCTATTGTGTTGTCTCACGACTTCTATCAACTGGAGAAAGCAGGCAACGGTACACCGGACCTGACGTGTGATAACAGTTCGCGCTTTAAACATTAACTATAACACACAACACAAACCACTTAAAGTTGGTAACAAGAAAGATTAACATGTTGGAAAGGCTAACCAAGTAATACCACCCTACCCTCTACAGCCCATTAAAGTACCATCTGAACCTTTCCACAAAATAATCATTGATATAGTGGGGTCTCTTCCTACAACACGATATCCTGAGGCCTTTTCATTGAAAAATATTTCTGCCAAAACTGTAGCCAATAAATTAACCAACATGTTTACCACTGTTGACATCTCTCAGGAGATCCAGTCTGACAGAGGCTCCAATTTTTCAAATGAACTGTTTACTCAAATACTTAAGCAACTAGGGATAAAGCATTCTTTGTCAACAGCATACCATCCCCAGTCACAGGGCGCGCTTGAGAGACAACATCAAACTCTCAAAACCATGATACTCAAGTTTTGTCACGAGGAGGATCGTGATTGGGATGAGATACTGCCCTTCCTTCTTTTCGCCATTCGTGAAACACCCTCAGAATCCCTAGGTGTTTCTCCATTTGAACTTCTGTATGGAAGGAAGGTAAGGTGGCCCCTCAAAGTAATCAAAGACCATCTAATAACGTCACCCACCAGTAAACTGATAACCGTACAACAGTACATAAATTCCCGCCAAGGCAGATTAAACAAAGCTCGAACTTTTGCTAATAAGAATTTAATTCATGCCCAGACAGTTATGAAAGCCAATTATGATAATGCATCCAAGATCAGGGAATTTAAAGAGGGTGACATGGTATTGGCATACATCTCCATCACTGGTTCTCCTCTGCAAGCCAAGTATCATGGGCTTTACGTATAAAATTCAAAGGAAATAATCAGAATACAATTTCATCATAGAGACCCCAGACCGCCGGCAGGCTACTCAGCTAGTGCACATAAATTTACTAAAACAATATAAGCACCAGGACTCACCAGACAACCCTCAGAGACCCATGTCATGTGTAACTGGTACAGTCAGCTCTGATTCCTCTATACCAGCGGCTGCAGCCCTCTGTGCTCTGCCTACGGTTCAGGAACCAGAGCTGACCCACATCATTCCATCGGCTCCATTGTCAAACTCTGAGATTATTGGTAGTCTTCCTCACTTCCTCCGGCACCTCTCCTCCTCACAACAAGATGATCTGAACCACATACTCATGCATATGCAGACAGTTCAGTTCGGTCCTTAAGGATAATCTTGGCCATTGCTACATTATCAGTCACGTCATCAACCTGCAGCCAGGAACCCTTCCTATAAAACAACATGTAATGTGTATATTATAACATACATGTGAATGTGTGAATGTATGTCGTATCGCCATGGCCCAGCGGCGCCAGGACGTTACCCACAGACGCTACGTTGTGCATAGGAGGTGCTCCTTGCCGTAGGAACGGTGTTGATTCAGCAAGCATGGTGCCGCTGGCCGCTCCTGTCCCGGGAGACGCCGGGGCAGAACAGAGCGGGCGGCGGGCGAGAGCACAGGACTTCTCGGAGTGTGCGTACGACTTACGACTCGTCCACAAAATACTGTAACTATTCTGTGAATATATTTAAAAAGCAATACAACCATTTAATCAACCAGAGAGAGAGAGAGAGTAAATTAAGTGAACTCAAAGTGAACTTAACGGCTCCGCTCGGCCAACACATAACCCACATCACTTAACTAAAAGGCTATTGTGTTGTCTCACGACTTCTATCAACTGGAGAAAGCAGGCAACGGTACACCGGACCTGACGTGAGATAACAGTTCGCGCCTTAATCAAAAACACAAAAAAACAGCTAACAAAAAGGCTAACAAAAGTGGTGAACAGCGGCTTCCGGACCTTCTCCGAAGTGTTCTATGTGTGTTATCTCTCTCTCTTAACACTTAACACTTAACGGTGGCAAGTGTCGTCAAGGGGCAGACAGGAAAGTGTGCAGGAAAGCTGACACAAGCAACGCCATTCCCCCTTGGCCCGTCCGAGTCGAGTCAGCACACTCCACCACACCAGCCCGCGCGCCCCGCCCCGCCACACCTCGCGCGCCCCGCCCCGATGCGCCCCGCGCGCCCACATCGCCCACTGTCGGGATACTGCTTCCCAATTCTGGGACGCCCACTTGTCTGCCTACGACACAGTCATTCGTGGGTAGACGCTTACCTTCGCCTTGGTGGAGATCTTGGTGGAGCGTGGTCGCTCCTCCGCCCCTTCCTCACCGCTGCCAGACGCTGCCGGGCACTGCCGGCGGTCTCTCTGGCCGCTCCAAGGACGCGGGGACAGTCAGCCAAGGACGAGGGCGAGCCAGCCGAGGACGAAGGAGTGCCACGGGCACAATCTTCCCACTTTTTTTTATGGTATTCACATGCATGTAGCTGACACACCTCTAATTATATTAAAACACCACTTGTTGATGACATTTCAGGTGATTTTTTTTTTTACGTGCTTTGTGTGTCTCAGTGTGGAGCCGTATCTAGTTTCCCTTAGGCTGTTGAATTTTATTCAGGTGTAGAGGGATGTTTAATATTTTTCCTGATTTGTGAACATTGTTTGCATTTTATGTATAATCATTCATTTTCTTTTCTCCTTTCTTTTCTGTGTTTTATTGCACAGTGGGGAAGTTTTTATCATGCTAAGTATTCACTCATTATTCTTTCCCTGTTTCTAATGCGTTTTGGAAGCATCTGAGGCGAGTGAGCACACACTTAGCGGTGATATTTTTTCCTTTTCCCATATTTTTCCTCATGAAGCCTTATTTTCCTAATGCCTTTTTTTAAAATGGCAGGTCAGTCTGATAAAGAGATAGAAATTTTGGCCAAGGAGTTCCAGAAGTTGATGCAGGATTTGGAAGCGCCCGCCGAGGATGTCCATTCCCGTGTCCTAAGGAGCGGGTCAACTCATGACAGAGTTCCTCCTCCTCCTCCTCCTTCTTCCCTCCCGCATGATAACAAAGGTAATATCTTGACTAACCAAGAATCCGCAATGGCTACTAACACTATTAAACTTCTGCCGACTACGGCATCAGTCAGAGCTTTCGCAGGCAATAAACCGGATTACAGTGCGAGAGACTTCATCCTGCAATGCAAGGATGTTATGAACAACTCATTTGTGTCAGAACCGGGTGATAAAATCTCCTTCATTAGGTCTAGATTAAAGCCGGGAACAGAAGCATCAGCTCTTATGTACACCAGCGCGTTCATGGAACCGCAACAAACCAAAGATTATGCCCAGTTTCGGTCACATTTTCTGGAGTCTTTTGGGGAAGATGTTAGGCACAGCCTCGTCAAAGGTGTTAATGTAGCTGTGACCAAATTGATTTCAGCTGTGGAGAGTAAAGGGCTTTTAGCCGGACAAGTAGACGCCTATCGGTTGTCTACTGATTTGGGCTCATATTTGAAAGCTGGTGGCTGGACAGAGGGAGAGAATATGTCTCTATCAAATGTTCTCAAATTTTTTGAATTTTTTGTATACATGGCTGTCATCAAGGGCCAGTTTCGAAAAAGTTCTTTATCCCTAGCCTACGGCCCCGCTGACAAGTTGCACGACTTCATGCTTAAAATAAAAACTAAGATTGAGGAGAAAGACGGAGCGCCAGTCCCCGCTGTAGCCTCTGTCGACCAGAAGACCGCTAATGTTAGCGCGTCATCATCAGTGGTGGCGTCCACCACCGAAAAGTCTAAGCTCCACTGTTCGTACTGTCAGCGCGACGGTCATACGGTTGACTTTTGTGTAAAACGTCAGCAGGATCGCAAAGCTAATAGGGAGAAGGGAGGCTCGCCGATGTCAGGCAAATCTGCTTCTCAGAAGACCCCGGCCGCTTCAAAAAGTCGAGCCGCGGGCTACCACACTGGCAAGTTCTGTTTTGTCCACGGTACTGGTAGACACACCACAGAGGAGTGTTTCTCTGTGCTACAGTTAAAGAAAGAGCGAGCAGGAAAGTTCGTGAAGGGGTCGGGGGAAGCCGAGCGCCCCTCCAAACACGACCCAGGGTAGCAACCCGGGGGCCGGAGGAAATTGAGACTGCAGTGCAGGCTGACAATAGTAGCTTGTATGAATCTGTTGTGGCCGCGTGTAGTCAGCCTGAAATTATGGCGCTTAAAGTCAAGCTGGGTCCGCTACAAGCGTCATTTGCGGTCGACACCGGCGCTGCGGTTAATGTGTTGTCTGAAAGGACATACATAGCTTTAAAACGCGCGTCGCGGGGAGGCCGCTACCAGCTACGACCCTCGGACCTGAGCCTTTTGCGGTGTCACCGCCGACAGGCCTAACATCCTTGGGTTGGTGAGTTTGCCAGTGAGTTTGGGACGAAACACCCCTGTCATGGGTTAGGATTTTTACGTGACGTCAAACTTTTCCCTGCCGTCTGACGGTCTTCTTGGGTTGTCGTCACTGAGGTCTAACCGCATGGTAATACTTCCAGATAGTAATACAGTAAGGTTTCAAGGGAGGTGTTTCAAGGCCATGGATCAACTTGTGCGCCTCGCTTCTCCCTGGGAAAGAAAAGAAATGCCCAGCAAGGGTCGGGAAAGTGTTTCTCCTGAGTCGGTAGTGCATACCGTGCCGACTCTTTCCACGGTGCCGGTGCATGGCGCGGGCACCACCTCACTTCATCGTCAACCACCAACACCAGCTGACGTTTGCAGGGGATGGAAAAATGTCAATGCGATAGTCGTGGGGAATCACGAAATCCCTCAACGAACCGCAATGCACGACACCAAACCGGTGTACATTCCTGCATACAGACTCCCACACAGTCAAAGGCAGGTTGTAGATGAACAGGTTAAAGATATGTTGGACCAGGGTGTTATTCAGCATTCCCGATCTCCGTGGAACTCGCCCTTGTTTCTAGTCCCTAAAAAGGACGGAAGTTTCAGGCCTGTCATCGATTTTAGGAAAGTAAATGAGGTGACTGAGGATGCTAGGTACCCTCTGCCTGTTTTAGGTGACTTGTTAATGTCCCTGGGGCAAGGGAATACTATTTTCAGTAGTCTTGACCTTTTAAGTGGGTACTGGCAGGTGCCGATGGCAGCTGAATCCAGAGAGATTACAGCCTTCAGTACCTCTAGCGGTCATTTTGAATGGTTAAGGATGCCATTCGGCCTCAAAACCGCACCCATTACTTTTCAGAGGATGATTAACACATTGTTCTCAGACATGATAGGCAAAGAAGTCTATGCGTATTTAGATGACTTAATCATCTGCAGCAAGGATGGCGCCAGTCACCTAGCTAAACCAGAAGCGGTTCTGCTTAAACTCAGAGGCGTTGGCCTTAAGGCCAAGCTGACTAAATGTGAATTTTTAAAGGCGAAAATCACCTTTTTAGGCCACACTGTTGATGGAGATGGTATCCACACGATGGACGATAAAATATCGGCCATAAAGAATTTTCCGCAACCCCAAACCGTCGAAAACGTTCGGTCTTTCCTTGGGTTGTCCGGCTACTATAGGCCTTTCATACAAGGTTTTGCCAAAATCGCTTCGCCTCTAACGCAACTTTCAAAGAAAGAGGTACCTTTTCATTGGAATGTCCCACAACACAAGAGTTTTACAGACTTTAAGTCAGCGTTGATCAACGCTCCAGCCTTGGCATTCCCGGACTACAACGTCCTTTTTACACTTTTTACAGATGCCTCAGCCCCGGGTCTTGGTGCTGTTTTGATGCAACCGGACGCTCGCGGTAAAAATCGCGCTATTGCGTACGCAAGTCGTACTTTAAACCAGGCTGAGTCGAACTATTCAGTGACCCACCAGGAAACCCTAGCGGTTGTTTGGGCTCTTAAACATTTTAGGGATATTATCCTTGGCTATCCTATCAATGTCTTTACGGACCATGCGCCAGTCACCGAGCTTTTTAAGGGTAGAAACCTCACCGGTCGCCTCGCACGGTTGTACCTGACTATCCAGGAGTTTGGGCCAACCCTTAAGTATTTACCTGGCCGCGCGAATGTCGTCGCGGATTCACTGTCTAGGAACGTACCTGTTGGCTCAGTGGCAGAAGCGCTTACTGAAATTCAAAATTTCAGTCTTAAGGATTTAGCAGCAACCCAGTGTCGCCATGACGTTTGGGGTAAGGTAATATACGCTCTGGAGTCGGGTGACGAAACAAGTCTCCCGCCACTACCTGTGTCTTTTTCACAATTTTTCTTGTCACAGGACGGTGTCCTGTGCGCTACTGGCCCCGCAAAAAGGAGTCTGTCGCACAGTTTGTGACACCGGAGTGTTATGTACCGGCGGTGCTGAACTTAGTTCATGACGCGGTCATTGCTGGTCACCCGGGGAGGGAGCGCACATTAACAGCGGGTCGAGCGGTCTATTTTTGGCCAACTATGCGTGTAGATATTGACGCGTATGTGCACAGTATTTTAACAAAAATGGACCTGTTGAGGGGATATTACCAGATACCCTTGTCGGTGGAGGCACAAGTAATATCCGTCTTCACCACACCTTCTGGATTATACCAATATACAGCTTTAAAAATAGTCCAGCAACCTTCCAGAGGGCCATGAATGACCTTTTGCAGGGGTTAGAGGGAGTTTCGGTCTATCTGGACGACATACTAATATGTTCTCCCCATTGGCAGCATCACCTCCAACAAATCTCCAAGGTGCTGTCCCGACTGCAGGAGGCGAACCTCACCGTGAAGTTGGCCACGACCACCTCTGGCCAAGCGACAGTCACGTACTTGGGACATGAGGTTGGCCTGGGAGTCGTCCGACCCAAGGCAGCTAATATCTCCGCCACTCTCCAGTATTCGGCACCAACCACCCTCGGAAAGCGCTCATGCGTTTTCTAGGTATGAGTGGTTACTACCGCCGGTTCTGCCCGAACTTTGCCCAGGCAGCTGCACCACTCACCCGGATGACCAGCGGAGCAGGGCCTTTCATTTGGACTGACGACAGCCTTCAACCAACTGAAGACTTTCCTCACCCAAGACCCCATACTACGCTCACCAGACTCACTCTACCATTCGTCCTGCATACTGACGCCAGTGAAGAAGCAGTGGGAGCGGCCTTACTTCAACTGAAGGAAGGCATACTACATCCTGTCGCCCATCACTCTGCAAAGCTGGACCTCCATCAACGGCGTTACTCAACCATCGAAAAGGAGCTACTCGCCATCATATCAGCCATCAAGAAGTTCGAGTGCTACCTGTCTCCTAGTCCAGCACCCCTCAAAGTGTTCACCGACCACAACCTCCTCACCTTCCTGGACCGGAACAAATTCTCCAACCAACGACTGTTGAGATGGTCCTTATTCCTCCAATCATTCAACCTCCAGCTGCATCACATCAAGGGCTCCGACGACGTCATCGCCGATGCCCTCAGTCGTCCTCCTCCGTCCGTCATGACACCACCACTTCCCTGAGGTGTCGTTTTTAGGGGGAAGGTGTAACGACCCTACAAGGCGTACGCTCGAGGGTCGTTCCCGGGTGCTCGTTCCACTTCACAAACCACCATCTCCATCCAAATAATGAGCTCCAACCATCAGACCTCAACACCTCGAACGAAGCAAGCCAGGTTTCATCAGAAGCTATATAAGGACCCGGCCTGCCAGTGGGAAGCAGTCTAGCCTCATCGGCTGTTAAGGTGTCTACCTCTCACTGGATTTATATCATACAGCGACATCACCTCCTTGGCGGTAAAGTACAAGGACGGATATACCGAGGAGGATACATCACCTATTGTTTCATTGTTTCTTTTGTTGTTATTCATCTCACCCTGTCACTAAGGGTAATTACTTATCATACCTGGGGATATTCTTTGATCTGTGTGAAAATAAGTGTAATTTAAGTATAATTAAGCAAAAGTCGTCAATTTAACTGTTGTTTTACTTTAGAGTTGTTATTTCACTAAAAGCTGTCACCCCTCTTTTTGGTAACGTATATATATATATATATATATATATATATATATATATATATATATATATATATATATATATATATATATATATATATATATATATATATATATATATATATATATATATATATATACACAGAAATACACAAAATAATTTAAATTTGTATGAAAATGAATATACAAAATACATATAAAATAATTAAAATTTATATTCAAATATGTATTTATATATATACAAAATACACATAAAATAATTTAAATTTATATGAAAATATATATATATAAATACAAATAAAATTACGTAAATTTGTATAAAAATATATATACAAAAAATACACAAAATAATTTAAATTTGTATGAAAATAAATATACAAAAAGCACATAAACAAAGGTAAACTTGTATTTAAATATATATACAAATACACATAAAGTAATGTAAATTTGTATCAAAATACATATACAAATCCACATAAAATAACTTAAATTTGTGTAAAATTATATATACAAAATACACATAAAATAATGTAAATCCGTATCAAAATTATTAAATTAAATACCAAT